>NC_081831.1:79298965-79630215 GCF_030867095.1 Alligator mississippiensis | reverse complement strand
TTGTCATGCTATGAACTAGTAGTCAAGCTTTTTCCTTTCAATTGAGTCTAAAACTATACTGTACTTCACACTTCATTGGCCCTTCAGATGGCAGGACTCAATATCCCTGCTGGAAAGAAGCTCGTCTTCACACAGCGATGTTGAACGTGGAAAGATCTTGTTTCTATGGCATAATTACTAGCGCTCCGATATGAAAGTCGTAAGGATGGGATTGTTTTTAATTATATCAACCTTGGCATTTTACTTTTATTTAATTTTATTTTTTAGTGCGGTTTGAATGCCTCCACCATGCTCCTGGCATGCCGTCTGCCACGAAGGCAGGCACCAAATCAAACATCCCTACCAACTTTAGGAGTCTTTCTTTTCTCAGTGTTACATGCACAAATATAGCAAGGGAAAGCTATCATCTGAATACAAGCCTCGGCTTTATCCCATTGAGTGTACTGTAGCAAAGGTAATGAATGGGTCATTTTTTTACAATCAGGGCTATCAAGATAACTGTATAAAACAAAAGTCTGGACTAGGGTGATTTTTTTTTTCCTCTTCTTTTTTTTTTTTCTAATGAGAAAACGCTCCCTTCTTTGACATTCAGGTTGCTACTTGTGTTTGTTTTCACATGTGATAAATCAATAACCGGTAACAGTGGGCCATAACAATAGGGGGAATAGCTAACCGTCTAAATTAAGACTTCACCGGTGAAACACTACTGTATTTTTGATAATAAAAGTTTAACTGGAAAAATGCCTTGATCTATGCAGGCCAAAAGGGGGCACCAGGGTATTAAAAAAGTTGTGTTGTTTTTTTGGTAGCTTACATGTATAACTTAAACATAGTTCAGATTGGGAGTGCTTTTTTTTTTTTTTTTTTCCTAGCGTATTTAGTAAATGAGAGAGCCATTAATCCTGCAAGCTGGGGTGCGTTGCTAGTGCTTTGAAAACCCCAATGGAGCATTTTGATTCAAAGAACGTGTACATCTCTCGGGTGTGTTCTTCTTGCTTGCTTTTCTTTTGGCAAGTTCCTCTAAAGTTTTAAAGGAAGCAGTTGAGCAAGATCCTTTTTTATCTGATTTTAAAAGGTTTTTGGGGAAAAATGCAGCAGCCAACCATATCACGATATAAATCTTACAATCCAATGAGCGCGATCAGTCAAATTCTGTTATTCAAAATTTTGACCCGGCCAACACTTTTAATGTAAGTTGGTTGATTTTTTATTTTTCCCCCCCCAAACTAACCATGTACTCAGTGCAACAGGATCTGCCGTTACTTGGATGTGCCTTGAAGCAGAATAAATCACTGCGGTACCTTTCCTGTGGCACCGTCAGCGCACATTCGACACACAGACCAGCAGCATTTGTTGCAAGTAGAGGCTAATCTGTAGAATAGAGACTAGAGATGTAGTCAGGACAAGGGACAGATTTGAGAAGAAATGCTACATTTTGAAGGATGTGACATTCGAAGGCTGTCTTCTCGTGTTGCTGCGAGGAAAGAATGGAGTAACATACTTGATAGATTACCTCCATTTTCAATCCTCACCAGAGATTTGTTTAAAAGCAATTTTTTTTTTGGTGTGAATTTAATATGTCCTAGAGCTGGGCAGATGAACTGAGTTTTGGGATTGCTGGTGGCTTTGCTTCTCCAGGCAGGGCAAGATCTCACCGTGCAGAATGTGCATCTATATATTTCATCTTGCATTTGAACAAATGTGTCTATTTGTTAAGCACAAGTCAGGATCTTCTAGCTATTTTTCAGTCGTTCTGTTTTATTTGTGTCTTTGCAGCTCTGTTCGTTCAAACACCCTTTCATAAAATTGTCAAATTCAATTATTTTTAACACCAAACGTGAGCGCGTTTTGTTTTCGTTATTTTTATGACACCCCTTTTATTGGATTTTAAATGATAATTTAAAAAATGAAACATGAAGTATGTTCAAGCACTGAACATAATGTTTTATAGTTTAATTTGCATCAAGACCCTTATTTTTAGTTTTGTTATAAAATCCTTATTTATTGGATCGTATATTATGTAACGCCAGGCAACTGACTAGCTATAGTTGCATTAATAATTATGATGCATGTAGCTAATTAGACTGTAATCTGTAGAAGTAGGTTTTTTTAAAAAAAACAACTTTCTTTTATTTTTCATATCTTGATTTCAGCGACACTTTTCAGTCCCGAGTTCTGCAAACACAACAATTCCTATAAAATTATGTTCCAATTTAATTGATTTTTATATTTAAAAGAATGACTCTCGCCTGGATGTCTTGTGATTTACTTCAGATAAGGACCTAGTAGCTTTAGCGAATGCCCACCATTTATTAACAACCTTTATGAAAATTGGGGAACAGGAAAATCTCTAACTGTGATTTAAGGCATGGTGTTTTGATCATGTCAGTAATTTTACAAGAAATGTAAATTAGTGGACATTTTGACAGAGGAGGCTTTGTAAGAAAATACATAGATATAAATTACGGACTATTAATAGTTTTAAAATAAACTATCTTTTGAACAATTTAGTTGAAAAAGGTCAGTATTTTGTTGAGAGAAAATATTTGGGTGATTTGAACATAAAACATTCCTCTTGCAGGTTTGTTTCAGCCTTATATTAGTCCATGTTATGTGCCCAAATGTTTTACCCTCGTTATATTTTCAAAAAGTGGAATTTAACTGTAAACTCTGTGAAAAAATTTGCTCATAAGTGTTGCAATTAATTTAATGTAGTTTAAAAAAAAAATCCTTGCTATTGGATCCAGCAAAATAACATGCATTGCAGGATTCATCTTGTATCTTAACTTCACAGCTCCTTATTTTATTTTATTTTATTTTTTTTAAAGGATTATCATAATTCATTCAATCAATTGCTAGATTTTTTTTTTTTTTTTAAAGAAAGTCTGGAAAGCAGCCCATATACAATTCTGCAAACACAAACCTCCTCGATCACTACATGCAGAAAGCTGCTTTCTCACTTTAAGTCTCTCTCTCTTAGGCATAAAGCAGGTTTTTACAAATTGAAAAGGTTTCTTTGGGTGTTTTTGCTTAGAACCGATGTATACAAGTTCCTCACTTTTATTTATGCATTGTGTCTCCTTTACAAGCAAAAAATTCAACAAAAAAAGAAGGGAAAAAAAGAAGAAACAGACTTTTAATTTCACAACTCAGTAGGACAAATATTATCTCAGTGATGACTGATGTTGAATTGATTTGGGGCAATTCCAGGTAGGACTTAGTCCACGGTTTTTTCCTTTGCTGTACATTTTTTCCACATAGCAAAGATGTTAATGGTCTAGTGCTGCCTTCTGCACATGCTCAGTGACTTGCCTTTTTTCTTAGCTCACATCTGTATACTTGACAAACACAGTAAGGTCTTGACGTTATGTACTACTATTGCTCTGGACTCTGGACTCGTGAAGAGGTAGTGGGGCCACTGGTGCCAAAAATTTCTGTTAGCACATGGCAGAGGAGTGGGAAAATCCCATTTTTCATCCTACCTCATAGTCACTGGAGTTTCACTTGATCCACTTAGGGTGAAGTGGGATCTCGCTGAATGAAGTCATTGCTTATTTTCTCTCTATATATTACGTGCTATACAAATGCTGGTAGTTTTTGATTAGTTTTCTTTTCCTGAGGCTGTTGGGTGGGGGAAGATGCATGCAAACAATTTCAGACTTCTAGCTGCTCCTGCTGCTTTGAAAAATTTTAATTTTTTTTTTTTAAAATAGGGAAATAAAAGAGAAAAGTTGCTGTCCATGCTTGATGAATGGAGAATCTGGGAATAGTATATGAACATTTTTTAAATCTGGGAAGTGTATTGCTATAGTAGCAAAATAGGCTACAAAGTAAAAGATTTCCTGGAAATATATTTATGGGATCTCTATGTTTCTTTGTGCTAGCATTATAAAAAATCTCAAGAATAAATTCGTTTCTATTCTCCAGCTCATGAAAACCAAGATTTTTTTTTTTTAAGTTCAGGCAGAAACATAAAAAAACAAAAACAAAACACTGTTGGTTGATCTTGCAAATGGCACCATCTTCTGCACACCTTCCCAAGGCACTTCAGCCTGACCCATGATATAGTTTTTGTGGGTTTAATTCAAATGCCTGATATCATAACTTCCTGGGAAGTATTTGAGCTGTAAATAAATAATTTGGTTATATGCAGATTTTTATCATTTCATTTCTTCTTTATTTTTTTTAAACAAATGGAGTCAGTCGGATGCCTCATTACCTGCACGTAAAGAGCTTTTATTAATTACTAGCATCTCTTTGCAGAAATGAAGAGTCTCCATTTAAGCAATGAATAATAATAATAATAATACCAATAGGGTACAGTAGAACAGGACACTGGAACAGGTTTAATGTTGCTGTGCACAATTAGAGACTCAAATGTACACATGTGTTTAGATTAATTGCCGCTAATTAATATAATAAAATGTTGATACAGAAGAAATGATAAAAATGGGTAGTTGCCAGGTGATTAGGGCACAAGTCCAAACTGCAGGCTGGTGTTGGAAACCTTTTGTAAAAACACATATAAGGGAAGGAGGGGGAAAAAATGATGTTCCATCCTGAAACGGTCTAAATTAAATGCAGAGACTCTTGCTTATTTGATATTTAATATGGTCTTATCAGGGCAGCTTATCTTAGATGAGAGAGGAGAAAAAAACACTCAATTTAGATTGACAGAAGCAAACTATGCCACTAGCTGTAAAAAGAAAAAAAAAATCAGTTTTTTGGAGGGAGGGGTGGGAAATCATACCTAGTTTCTGCAGTAAAAAATGCACAGAGCATCCTGAAAACCTGGTGAACGTGAGCCTAGATAAAACAACAACAAGTGGTGTCGGAGCAGAACTGGGTCTCTTCGCATTTTGAACACATTGTAAATGCCCTTTCGATGCCTGGCCCTTTATAACAAATCGATTTATAAGAAGCACGTTCCTTTGATTAAAAAAATAATTTTTAGAATCAAAACTATATTTAAAACGTTTCTCAAACAACTTGATGCTCCTGGCTTATACCCCCACTAAAAAGCCTGTGCACGAAATAAATGTCATGTTATTGCATATTTGAAGTGTTTTTTTCTTTTTCTTTAAAGGCGGGTGGGGGGAAGGGACAGGCTTAGTAGCAATCTCTAATTAAATCCAGTAGGAAGTATTTCCTGAAAGCCAGAGACCTTTCTCACTCTGTTATCTAATTCTTTACAGGTGATTTATTTATTTATTTATTTATTTATTTTTTTGGTACTGTGTTTTTAACACTGCCGAAATACTAACTGTAGCTAAAACCAGTAACATTTTCATGCTCTGAAGTTTATCTGACCACTAGTAGATGCTGAAATTGGTAAATATAGACATTTTTGTTAGAAAGAACAAGTAAGGAAATGAGATTAGCTTTTGGATTTTTCAGCTGGTTGAAAGCTGGGCTTTGAGGCGTTTTAAAATAACGAATACATTTCCCTTGTGTAAAATAGTCTTACAATTTGTTTAACCTCCTCTTTTACATAAAATTGACTTTCTTTCTGTTTTTTCCCCAAATTATATCCAATTTGTAAAGAGAGAGAAACCGTGCTGAATAACACTGAAACATCCGGGACTCGTCCTGTTTACTTTCCTAACCGTTTTATATTGATATCTTTGTCTCGATTGTCTAACCAGTCGTTTTTCCCCCCTCCACTAAAGATGGCTAACTCCTAGGAAGTCAGAAACCGGGGGTGGGATGGGGGGGAGGCTGATATCTCCCCCCTCCCCGCTCCCAATCGAGTCGCACACCAGGCCAAAGTTCCAAAAATCTTTTATAACAAAATCCAAGTGCACACACTAAAGTCCAGACAAGAGGGCAACAAATCATGTAAACTATAACAAACTAACAATAGAAAACACCCAACTCACAAAAGTGCCTTTTCTCTCCCAAGGAAGAATCGGCCTCTCACCTCAAAAAATGCTTTGCTATAAAAAGGACTTTCCCAGGCGAAATAACATACTTACATTGGGAGGAGCCTTTTATGCTATGGCTGTTGTGTGGTTAATTTAAAAAGTGGCCCTTTCCCCCCCCTCGCCCTTCCCTGAAGAATAAAGGCAATGTAAAGAAATACAAATGACATTGCAGCAACTTGGGTTTTCTTGCCTTTACCCCTTGTTACACAAAGAATTGATTTGATACATGAGATCTGTATCTCTGTGCTAGTATCTACAATTTAAATCACTTCCAATTTTCTTCAAAGCTATATAGCACGATGCTTTGCCTACACTTTAATAATACCGTCTGAAAAGCAAACAATTCAGGCAGCCAATTAAAACCATATTTCTTTCAATACAATAAATGTGTAAACTCCCCCCCCAAACAAACAACAGAACCATCAACTAGTATCGCACAGATATTTTTATGCTAATGAGACATCATTTTGGATCAGCAAACGGTGAGAATTTTAAATTATTGATAAATCTAATAAAACGATCTTTCAAAAATGTTAGAGTTAAAAAAAAAATGTAGATTTCTTCCTTGTTGACAGAGATTGCTAGTTTTTATTTTTTTATTTAAAAAAAAAAAAAGACATCTCAACGGGATTTTCTTTTACTTTAAGGTTGGTGTTTTTTGTTTTTTTTCTTCTCTTCACTCTAGGCCTAAACTTAAGCAAAGCTTATCAAAGCTCAACCTTTGCAATACTCACTTTGCCCCCTGGCTCTCATGGTATTCTAATTTCTCTCTCCTTTTTCATACTGTGCATTCGCACATCCTTTCACCGCATCTGATGTAGTGAGCTTGGGTTCACGAAAGCTTCTGAGCTCTCTGTCTCTGCCTTATTTAGTCTATAAAGATGCAGATCCATATTTAGTCTATAAAGGTCTATATTTAGTCTATAAAGGTCTATATTTAGTCTATAAAGGTGCAGCTTTCCCTCTGCCTTCCGACCGACTGCAGCAAACACTGGGGACGACCTCTCACTAGCTCCCTGCCAAATGCTATGCTTTCCCTTCAGACTTACCCAAGCCTGGCAAGATGCTGGCTGCTCTGCTGATCGGCACTGAGGTCCCGATCTTGAGCACGGGCTGGATGTGACGTGCTCTGCCCTCCTTGGGGTGCTGTAGTGAGCTCTTCTGATGCTATTGGAGGGCCAAGCTTCATTTTATTCTTCCAGCTGCTAGCCCTTGGGTTGTGAGTAGGTTGCTTACAGTGGTCAAAGTTATATACTCCTGTGGGATCGGGGCCTCGGTGAGGGGAGCAGCGGAGCTGTGAAAAACACATGCAAGCCAATGGAGTAGGTGGAAGTTGAGTTGTTTTAGGTACCTACTGGGGCTCTCCTTGACACCCTTCTTCCATTGTTAAAACCCTTCCTTAGCTCACTAAGTGTCTTCTGATCCCTTCCCATCCCAAACTCTGTGCCCCACCCAAGATGTTGTAGTGTAGACAGATGTTGGAGGTCTGCCACATGGATGGCGGCACTCGGGGCCCCTTAAACCATGAGCTTTCCTTTCTTTGCATGCATGTGTTGTGTGGTTATGTAACTCATTCTGACCTTCTCCTCCTCTCTTCCTTCGTTCCAGCACAGTTGAGATCACTGCTTTCAACACCGGGAATAAACAAGCCTTCCCAAGGGCACGGGGTCTCCTATAGATAAATGCTTTAGGGTCTTGTGCTGCCATGGATCTGTATCAGGAGGAGGGAGGAATATGACTGTACCGAGTGTGAAGTGCATACGCTCTCATGCTTGCTTGATTTGCTTGTGAATTTGTTCTCTCTTTCTATATCAGAAGTTGGTTTCCTTGTGCGTGGTACAGGACCCTACACTCTTGCCTTATATAACACCATGAGGAGAAGGGGCTGCTTCCCAGAAAAGAAGGGTCCCTCAGCTCAAAAAATTTTTTTTTTGTATAGATAATATGGATGTAGCCACTGGAAGAAGGCTCAAGGAGGCTGGTTTTAGGGTCCACCAGTGCAGATGGTCCAAACCCTGCTGCTCTCAGTCTCTTTTATCAGGCAGACTGGATCGAGTGACATGACCAGTCCAAGGAATCTCTCTTAAATGGCCTGCTGCCGTGGGGAGGTTTATTTGTTTGGGGCACATCGTCTATGGGTCGCTCCAGAATATACAAGTTCCTTTTTCAGAACAAACACCTTCCTTGGGCTGGGAAGGTGACCTCAATCCAGGAGCCATGCGTGTGCCAATGAAGCATGTCCGTAGACCACTTGAGCCAATGGTCGTGCTTCCTTGTTCTTCTCACCACGTTCATCCTGAAACCTAAAGATGACCATTGAAACGTCAATGCTGGACAGCTACCAGGCTGCTGTGGTTGAACCCACAGCCTTCAGGGTGTGGTTTAAAAGCTCCTTTTTAAGCTTTGTGTTGACTCAGAGCATGATGTCCTTTGCTTTCTGGCTGGAAGCCCAGACAGCTGTTGTCCTGCACGTTAGGGCCGCGTTCTCCAAGCACCCTCCCAGCCCGTACTGAAGTCCTCTAAAGAGACTTCAATTACTCAACCCCGACCTATTCCCAATGCCTCACCCATGTGAAGACTCCAGTTTGGAGTTTACACCATCAGGGGACGTGTGAAAGTGGATGCAACTAGAGCTAGGCTTTGTGGAAGGATTCCCGAAACGACTGCTGCTTGTATCGAGCCAACCAAAAAAATGAATGTGGCATGTTGCTCCCTGCCCCGTTTTCCTTCCCACTTCAAGCTTTCTTTGGGATTTGGGTTGGTGTCCTCTCAGGGTACTGGGCTTTTCTGTGGGATTGCATTGTTCAAGCTCATCGATTTTCCCCTCTTGGGGCAGGTTATTTTTTCCAGTGTTGGCTAGTCTCTGGTTCCCATCTGGGATTTTTCCGTTCCTCCTAGCCTCGAGATGTGGATCAAGATTAGATTGCAGATACCCGTTTATTTTGCCAGGGTTTTATCTGTTGGCTTGCTGGAAGTCCTTAATGATTGTCTTGCACAGAGGCAGGCATCCAGGCACCCCTCCTTATCTCCTAAGCACAAGGTTTTGTCTCTAGGAAGCACTTTTGTCCTGCTGTTGGATACACTGACTGGCACCTAATTTTCATTTAAAAAAAAAAAAAATTTTAAACTCAGAGACTTCCCATGATCTTTGTATCAATGCTCACTGCGCTGTCCTGATTACTTCAGTAGGATCACCCTGCTAAGGCAAGGGTCCAACTCTCACAAGCTGCCTCTGCAAGTCAGACATCATCATTCGCCCCAGTGCTAAACATCCGGCTTCATTCGGATACCTTCCTCTTTGGAGCGTTGTGTTTCCAGCCCAAAAAAATGGGCGCGTGTTAAAAATGAAAATGCAGGGACAGCTTTAAACTTGAACTTAATTTCAGAGTAACAGTGGGAGCTGCTGATTGATTATTTTCACACTTGGCTCATTAAATAGGATCCCTCCTTTAAAAACAACAAAGCTGTTGCAGCACGTTCAATATTTAGGGCCAAAGCACTGAGGACTTGGGGGCTCCAGTGTGCGATTGAATACATGGGAGCCTGGAAACCAGGCAAGATGGACCTATGGTCTGCCCCAGTAATGGGCAGGTCTTATATTCTCTTAAACACACTGACAATTTTCATTTTGTGTCGGTCTGATTTGAGAAGCATGCCTGTGCCGTACAGTTTCATTGATAGCTGACTCTATTACAACTCCTTATGCTGTTTCTACAAATGAACGGCTCCTTTATTAATAGATGTTTATTAACATTTGAATTGAATGTGTTAATACATGAAATAGGGAATCTCATCGCAATCATGTTTTAATCTATTAATGCAGCACGCACGTATTCAGCGTATAATGCAAGGATTTCGGAATGGGAGGTGGGTTAGAGAAAGCAGACCAACTTTTGGGGGAGCACAGAGAGTCCTGAGTGAGGGAGACTGAGAAGTGGGGGGCTGCTTGCTTTAGGCCCATAGTGTTTCCCTTGCACTTGGAAGCGTTTCCAATGTGTCGGCCGTCCCCCTTAGACGGGATGCGATAGCACCAGCAACTTCAGGGCTCACGGCTGGAGTATGTGGAGCAGAACCCCCATCCGGCGAGCTGACCGCTCTTCCTGGGCAGAGCCCTGTATGCTCGCGGCGATGCAGAAGCAGCGTGCGCAGGCTGAGGGGTGGTTGGTGCTGCGGCATTGCTACCTGTGCAGCTCGCTGGTTAGATGGTATTTTTAAGGGTTTTCTAGTTTGTTTTTTTTCCTCCAGGGCGGGGGGGTTGTAGTGCCAAAACGTCCATGTGAAGGCTCCCGTGTCAGGTGATTGGGTCTATGGTAAGTGCCATTTTTGATGTCTTTAGAAGCTCTTCTTGGTGACTTTCTGAGGTCTATATGGAGATCGATGGCAGATCCCAGCTGCACCATCTGACGGCCACCATCCAAGCCTGACTCCTGCTTGCTGTTTGAGAGAGCAACTGGGCCCAGGGGGAAATGCCAGAATCAAGATCCTGCCCTTTTTCCAAGCGGACACCTCCCATAGCCTGAGCGAGACGGCCCTGTTGTAGCTGTGGGAGTTATCTGGCCTTTCAGTAGGAGGATGGCTACCACCGCAGAGTTTCTGTGCTGCGGACAGAAGGTTTACATGCTCTGAAATCAGAAAATTAGAGGAATTTCTGCTGCTGCTCACGGGCCAGTTTGCAGCTCCCATGCTATCTGGGGTTTCCGCTCCAGCAGGAACCTCGGCTGGCCCGACCATCCCCGCGCGGGAGGTTGCAGGGCAGTTTGCTTTGCAGAAAGTCTTGGGACCACGGCAGCTGCAGGAGATGCATCCTCGGGGGGTACCTCCTTGCCCCAGGTGGGAGGGTAGGGGATGGGTCCGACACTGGTACCCAAAGGGAGACTCGTTGGAAAGGACGCATGGAAGGGCTCTGCTCTGCTCCCCCACGCCAGCGCCATGTTGTGCAAAAGGAGAAGGCAGCTCCTGGTCGGCAGCGAGCGGCTGCGACTCCTCCCATATTTCTGCAGGCCACGCTTGGAGTTTGCGGACATTTTGAAGATCTTCTGTGTAGGGGGCGGTTTTGTGCTGCAAGTTGCTATGGCAGCTTGCCCTGCAGGAGGGTTTAGCTTGTGTGCACCGTCGGGAAGCAGGCTTTATTACAAATTGCTATCCTTCTCCGAGCCACGAGCACGGGAACTCGGGGCCCCTGTTCAGCGTTTTCCTCGTACCCGATGCCATAACAAGTCGGGCTCTGGACTTTAAGCACGTTCGCGTCTACTTCCGACGTCCTCCTCCTTGCCCCGTCCACAATGGGCTTCCTAGTCGTTTCCTGAGTAGCTCTAAAACCAGGCAGCGTCTTCCCTGTTCTTCCGGGAATTACCAGTCCCTTTGTTGCAACTGCAGAGGCCACATATCACCTAATGAGTATCTGATCAAAAACTACAATATAGCGGTATTTTGCTATTATCTGCAAGCGACACAAAGTAGAAGTCGCTCAGCTCTACCAAGCCTCGCTCATTTGCACTTGCCTGATCTGCAACTTCCATAATCGACATGCACAAAACAGTGATTTCTCCACATTTGTTAGCACTGATTAATAGAAGAACACTGCAGCGAGATCTCTTAAGGTGAAGACTTCATTTCTTTTACAAAGTAGACTTCAGCTCGCTGACTAGCATCCGCTCTACGAGGACAAATTATCAATGATTAAAACCAAGCTACACTTGTCCAAATAAATTAACAAAGCGTGTTGTGAGAGGCGGCAGGCTTCCTCTTTTAGTGCGTTTGTTTGCCTTGCTAATTTGCAACGAGCAGGAATTTGCAAGGGAACTTCATGGCATTAGTGCAAATTAGTGAGGTAGACTGTAGCATTTAGTCAGTTGGCAGGTACTGCAAGAAACATGGTTTTTTGGGGGAAGCGATTTGAATTTTGTTGTGTTGCCTCATACATTATCAATATTACATGTCACGGATGCCATGAAACTTCCTATGCAGAGCAGCGTAATTCATTCCTTGGTTTGTAGGCCCAGAGTCCTCTCTGGATTGTCTCGAGGTCTCCTGGCACCTCCGGCTTCAACATCTTGCATTTGGATCTGTGAATTAGCAAAGAGATGAATGAAATCGCGCAGAGCTCCCTACTGACCGCAGCGTCTGAGGTGGCAGAGGATGGCATTTGTTTTCATCAGTGACGTGGGAGAAGTCGTGCTTGTGAAATTTGCTCCAAATCTTCCTGCTTCACAGGGCTAATGTGGAAACAAATGGTGCAGAGGGCCAAAATGCCCCGGTCGTCTTCAAACCCTTCCCCAGCAGAGGATCTTATAATCCAGTGGGAGAAGATTTCAAGGGTCTTCGCAATCACCTAGGAGTTTTTTGTCTTGCTCTGCGTAGCTGTAGGGTGAAGGAGGAAAAATTATACTACTGCTGGCTGTGATGCATCATCCTCTCCAGAGAGAGGCAGTTAATGGGTCTATGCAGGGAGCAGGTCCCATGGGGGACATGGCTTCGGCTCCCAGCACTTGCATTATAGCTTCACGACACCTTGGCGTCTCTGCGGTGAGGCTGCTGCTACATTTACTCTGTCCAATTTGGTGGTGAAAGATCAAAGGCAACCCCGAGGAGCAAAACCCAAACCCCAAAGCTCTGGCAGGAGAGGAGAGAGAATCTGGGAAGCGGAAACCTGCCGATGCGTTGGGTGCAGCTCAACAAAATATAAAGAATAAACAGGTGGAGGGAAGGGAGGAGCCCTCAGGAGCGAGTCCCATTATGGGAAAGTCAGACAAGCTAATAAGAGGTGAATGGGTCCTGGGAATACAGGGAGAACAGATGGAAGATGATCTAGACGACTCCTGAGGTCCCTTCCCAGCCTACAGCTCTACGAATCCCGGGACTTGCTTGCTGCATGATGAGTTTTACTTCTCTCCCTGGTAAAATGATGGGAAAGCTGCATCCAAGCATCACAAAATGCTTGATGTACAAAACCTGGCTTTATTCTCATGAATTAAATGCTACCTCACGGGCCCGGCCCTCCTTGTCAATCTCAATGGGTGGAGGGCTGGGCTTGACCACCTTGGGTCTAGGTTTGACCACCTTGGCTCTCACATTGGGCAGGTCCAGGAGATGTTTATACAGCATGGATCATGCTATTAAAGAGATTTCGTGGATGCATGTTTGACACGTTTGGCAGACCCTCGCAGCGCATTTGTTTCAAAGATCTTGTTCAAGACTTCTGGAAACTTTCGTGGTTGTGTTATTGTGCGCTCTCCTATCCCATGCATCTTTTTGGTGACAAACTAGGGGGTGGGGGAAGTCTCCGAGGTAGATCTGTCCCGTTTTTTCTTTTTCTGGTTGGGTTTATTTCATGTCAAGCTGGTATAAAGTGATAGCCACCTTGGTAGGTGGAGGCTTCTTACAACATATAAGCCAGTTTATCAAAGACCGGATTTGGTGCTGTTGTTTTCCTATTAGGGAGGAATTACATTAAGCCTGCAGCAGACATTTTGTGTTACCATGGCAGCCCATATTTCCTACAGGGTTGTGACCTCTAATGACTACAGTGGAAGGGAGGAAAAAGAGGGACTCTTTGAAGATTAGTAAATAAATGCATACTTATGCAAAATATCCAAAGGATGGGCCAAGTGTAGAGAAGGACTAATGCAATTGTTAATGTGGAGTAAAAGGCTATATGTAAATATGCGAGTGTTTTAAAAATCACCTTTTATTTTATCATGTTCTTTAAAGGCCTGTTTTGTACTCATCACAGTGGTACGTTGAGCGTGTTTCATGAATAGGGCATGGATTATTTTTCATGCAACAAAACAGCAATACTGAGTTCAGAATTTCAGCATAGATGTTTTTTGCAGTCAAAATCGTTCTTTTTTTTTATGGGCTTTTTAAATATTGCTGTCTCGATTTGGATTTTCAGTGTTCTTTTAGTTCATCATTGCTAAATAAAATAAGGCAGCAGAATGGAGTGAACTTTTAAACAGACATCTCAGCAGGAGCTGTCTTTATTCTTCGAAAATAGCACAGTGGAAAAAAACCCCTTCTGTTTTTAAAAAGAAAAGATTTGTTTTTTATGTAAGGGATTCAGTAAAAAGAAAAAAAAAAAAAAGAGGAGAGAGCTGCACCTACTTCACAGTACGCAGCCCTTGTATGGGGCCATTTAACAATGTTTCCCAATGTATTGTGTAGGAATGGTTTATAAATTGAAATGATCCTGTATTGGAGTGCATCTCTTGCACTACGTGAAACTTCAGTAGAGTTGCTGCTACTCTACATATCTTAAGCTAGTTGCTCTTTTCATGTAAAACCCAACTGTTGCCATCAAAAAATAATTTGAGGAGGGAAGTATCTGGAAATTGGTAGGGAAATAAAATCTCTTCCTCCCTTTTGTTTCCCTTTTTCTCTGTAATTCCACAATGGTTTTATTTCTCTTTCCAAGAATAACTTTATTTTTTTTAAATTTAGACAGCATTGGGTGCCAGGGTCCAAAACTCTTACAAGCAGTCAGCTGAAAAAAGGTGGTTTAAAAAAAAATCTCCCTCTGACAAACGTCAGCTGATCCAAGCAAAACAATGTTGAGTATTTTAATCCTTTCATAACTTCAGTGGGAGAGGAAACCCAGAGCCCATAGAGTTCTGCAGAAATGGCCCCTAAACGCATCAACTTCCCTCAAAGTTTTAATACCCTAGCATTTTGGCCACAGCTGTAGTGTTTTATGAGGCATGCTAGAGGGTTTTTTTAGGTCTAAATGCAGGGTGACCTTGTGTCTATATAGGTCTCTACTTGGTGAAAAAAGTATCTAACTGGGCAACGAGTCCCTGGAAGGGCATCTCTTTCCAGCATGACTTGGGGTGTAGAAAACAGCTGTGTTTTTTGAGGGGGGAGTGTGTCTGTTGGATTGCTGCTGCAACTATTTTACTTTGTTACAGTGACCGAATCTTTTATGCCAAGCACAACTAAGGGCACTAGTGGGTGAGGTGGCGTAAGGGCACTTACCTGGGTGGTTGGGACACAGGTTCAAGTGAATGGTAACTTTCTACCCTGCTGCACTAAGCCAAATGAACTTTATCTTGTGCTTTGGTGAGATTAAAAACCTTCCCTTTCCACACAGCTTGATCCGGGGGCGACTTTTGAGTCCTCTTTGTTTTTTTCTAGCTTAGCAGCCAAACCAAAACTAGTCTCCCCAGCCCTATTTCTGACACAGCCTGGCTGCTCTTGCCGAGAGAGACTTCCTGCTGCTGTGACCCTTGGCTCGCAGATACTCTGTGGGTGCCTGTACATGCCACAGGGTTTAATCCTCATCAAATTAAATAGGTTTATAAAATTTAAACTTGCTTATTTTGGAGCATTGCACCAGTGTTTCATGTACTAGGTTTTCAAATGAATTAAGCTTCAGAGCATCGCATCAATGTTTGCATGTACTAGGTTTTTGAATAAATTAAGCTTTGGAGCATCGCATCAGTGTTTGCATGTACTAGGTTTTCTAATGAATTAAGCCTGGTCCCTGGCTGGTGCCACAGGAGAATGGAACAGTTGCACACTGCCCCTCTGACCCAGAGACCTCCACCCTGTGCCCTGCCATGCAGTTGTGGGAGCAGGGAGCTGGCACATGGCACAAGAAAAAAAAAAGTATTCCAATTCAAAAGCAGTCAAAAAAAAGTCACAGTGCCATCTGGTGGACAAAGAGGCTCATTACATATTTTTGAGTACCTTTGTGTTTGCATGCAACAAATCCATGAATGCAACACTCTAATTTGCAGTGAGCCAAACTAAACTACATCTGAGCAGTTTTAGTGTAATGCATCAGAAAGATTTTTAAAGCATCCAAAAAACCAGATTGTGCAAAGAGTTATGCTGTTGCAGTGCAAGAAAGGGCAAAAAACGTGGTGTGTACAAATGCCCTGTAGGTCTCTGCATCTCATCCGAAGCCTCTTCTAGACTGGCTGTTGGGGGCTCTGAAGACGGGGGCCAAGGGCTGCGGTGACAGACAGTGCCTGTTGTCTCTGCTTCTCTTGGGGTGGCAGGTGTGAGATCCAGAAGTGGCTGGGACTAGGTGGGGGAGGAAGATGACAAGTGCTCTGGTCTGGCAAGGCTTTTCTGCACCTCCAGGACAAAGTGAAGGCTGCTGACCCACACTGCTCCGCAGGTGAATTCTCTTTTTGGGGGAGCTGCTTTTGCAGCCACAAATTGTGTTCTGAGCCAGGACACCCACCTGGCTTTTCATAAACCTCTTGTTTCCACTGTCCTCCAAGGTGCCTGAGCTCAGTCACTGTGATGCTGAACCTCGGACAAGGGAAAGCTTCGGGCTGCAGTGGGTCTGGACCCCAAACAAAGCCGCGTGGCTCACAGCTGTATTTCTGATATCCTCAGGGGTGGCTATGAAGTTGATCCTGAACAGGATCGTGAAGGCAAGGGAGGAAGAAACTGCTGAGGCAGATAAGGAATAATGATGCTATTCACCTTATAGGCTCCTTAGAGATACGTATGTGGGAAGAAGATGGCAAAGCATCAGGAGATATGGGATCGATGACTTATCCCCAAATAGAGTATTCTTCGGTTATCTTAGACAGTCACTTGGTTGGGATCGTTTAGTCGGGGACTGTTATGCCCTGAGCAGGGGTAGGTCTAGATGGCCTCCTGAGGTCCCTTCCAACCCTACTTTCCTATGACCCTAAAAAGTGCTACCTGATGGAAGCCCCTTGCTTTGCTTTTGTCCTTCTAGGGGAAGATTTAAGCAGTAAAAAATGGACTCAGGTTTAAACACAGCTTTAATTAAAATGCCAGACTCCTTTCCTGGACTGCAAGGGCTTTTGGAAACCTCTTTTTCATTTGCCGCTTACCTCACTATAGCAATCACAAGAGCTAAATTATTAATCCAATGGGTCAGCTGCTGTCTCATAAGAGAGTAAAGAGGTGGTTTGAGTCTGTCACTCCATACATTTTAAGCTAATGCTTATACTAGGTATGAACATACTCTATGAAGATAATGCTAAAGGCCTTTTTCAAAATACTGGACCTTTGGTGACTTAAGAAGGGTGAGTTTAGGTGTAAAAATATAATCAGATAGATTTGCAAGTCCGTTGTGTCATCCGCTCTCAGGCTGAGCAAAACCTCTGTGCGTCATCTCTTGAACTAGTCCACAGAGCATGGCTCCGAGTGAGTCAGGGAAGCAGAATATGGTGTCTAGTTCATTTTGGCGAAGGGAGCCCCAAAGACTTTGCAAGCAGTGATCCTTATGCCTTCCCTCACCCTATGTGCAGTATGTTCAAAGGAAGGTTTTACCTAATAAATTTGGGCAAACGTGCTGCTTGAAATGCGTGTGAATCTTGCTTGGTTTTGGTGGGAACTTGGGCAATGCTGGTTGGAGATCAATGACTCAGTCATGGATAGGTCACATTTTTCATCCCAAGTTGGGAATGTGACAGTGATTCCAGCAACCATGTATTCTTTCACAATATCCGTTTGTGAAGGAAAGTTTGTTTTGCTGGCAAAATACATTGTGTTTATTATAAAGACTGCCTCTGTCCGCGGGCCTGGGATTTGTGCTAGAGGCAAAAGTGGTTTTCAAATATGCTGGTCAGATGCAGTTCGGCAAGAACTTCACTCTTCATCGAAGCCCAGCATAGAAATAATTCACATTTAATTACTCTGGGATGATAACAGAGTTTTCCAAATGTATTTGAAATTCAGCCTTGTTTGGTTATAGCTGGTCAGACCAAGCCTGCGGAGATGCTGGTCTGTGCTCTACATCTTTCATAAGCATGAGGAAGGCACAAAAAAGTTTGCTGAGAATTACTCTCCCAAGGAGAAGCAGCCGTCGACAATGGCAAGGCACTTCTTTTCCTTTCTGGGGCACATAGACCTTGGTTGAGGCATCAACAAGTCTGGAAAATTTAGGTGGATGGATACAGAGTCGGGATTTAATTTTCTTTTTTCACAAATTCACAAAGTGTGTGTGTGTGCATGTAAGGGCCCTTTGTAGTAACAGATGCTGTTGCATCCTTGTCTGCTTTGCTTAATCAATTTGCAAGGCTGGAAAGGCCCATTAGGACTATCTCGTCTGTGGCACAGGTCCTACGTTGCCCATGGTGACTCCTCTATGAAGCCCAACAACTGGAGCTGACTTAGATCCGTGGTGCTCAACCTTCTAGCCCCAAGGCTGGGTGAGTAGCATGGGGATCATTCTGTGGACCACAGTCCTCTGCAAGGTTGATGTGTGGGGTCTGTCCTTGGCGTATGTCAACCTGAGCCTGTACATTGGATCCAGCCAAGTGCACCAGCCTGATCTAGCACATAGGCCATGTTATCCAGGCCACGGTGATCCCCATGGGTCCAGAAATTTGGCGGCAGCAACTAATCCTGCCACTGCTCCCCAGCACTGCCATGGATCCCACAGATCAGAGGTTGAGCATCACTGAACTAGAGCACTGTCCTTCAAAAGAGACTTAAAGACGTTAAATGATGGCGAATCTCCCAGGTTTCCTAAAGAAACCATTGCACTGCTCAAGTGCCTGAACTTTAAAGATATGCATCTTCTTTTCAGTTTTGTGTCAACTGCTAGCCGCTGCGGCTCTTTAGGGAACTTACCTTCTTCTGGAAGTGCAGCCTGATCATCCTGGAACTTATGGGAACCAAATGGAAACCGGACCTAGGCAGGCTTAAAACCAATAGGCTTGTGGGTAATACTTTCAATGGTCAACCAGCACCTGCAGAGTTTTGGCCTCCTTGATGTACTTCCATTTCTGGCTATCATGAACTATTTCTTCCTAATTCTGTGCTATGTTAAATACCTTCAGCTCTCTTCTGTTGGCCAACTACCATTGGCAAGGTCTACCGTGAAGACATCACCTTATCGATTGATGACTACAGATAAGTTAATGGTTTTTTTAATTCCTCCAGTCTCGCCACATGGCCAATTTATCCTTGTAATGAGGGGCTATTCCATGAAGTTTTGTAGTTCTTCATTACTACTTTGCTGTCCTCATTGGGTCTTTCACTGGTCCAACTATCTTCCTACAAGTACTGATTGAATTGATTGGGTATTAAGAAGCTGGTAATACTAGCAGCTGTTTTTCAACTGGACATGAATCCTCTTCTAACAGCACTGGGCTGATCTTTGTATGTCAGTGGAGTAACACAGGCAGGGATAGACCAGCAACAAGTGATGTTTTATCTTTTTGTTCAGCTGAAGAAAACACAGGCTGTTTCAGTTTCCTCTTCGCGTGAAATAATTTGCACAGCCGTGCTTATCCATCTATAGTACTGGATTTATTGCTGTTCTGCTATTAGACTTCATTTCAGGTGATACTGCATGACCTTTTCTCTACATCCTGGGCTCCGAGCCGCAGAGGAAGAAAAAGTGGCTATTCTCTGACTGTCATTAGAGAAAAGCAAACACAAATTTCATTTGAAACCAATAGACTATTGTAAAACCAACAAGGAAATCTAGCTCAGGTCAAATTGCTGGCTTACACACAGAAATTACTGCAGTCCAAGCTGGAGATAAACTCTGGTTAAGGTTGGATGTCAATTGGTGGGGAAATAGGGACTCATTGGGGTAGATGGGGACTGATTGCCCTCGTGTTAACAAATATCTTGCTGGAGATGACAAGATGAACAAAATACTTTCTCTTATCAGTAACAATTTCAATACATTGCTCCTTGATTGATGAGTGGCTTCTGTGGTATATCCTTGCCTCTCTTCTCTGTTATAACTATTTTGGAGCTCAAGAAAAGGGCGTCATTTGAGGGTCCAAAAATGTGAATGTGAGCACCTGGCTATGAGACATAAAGGTAGGACGTTTGACAAAGTATTTGAGGACTATGGCGGGGTTATGGATGAAGACCCCTAACACATGCTCTGACAGTAAGAGGTGTTCTGTGCCTTGTCTACAGTAGGGGCTTTGACCTGTGGTTGCTCTGGTCGTGGGTCCTGGTGTTGCACTGCTGTCCTTTTGGTGCATTTTGGCTCAAGGTGGTTTCATGTGTTGGCTCTTCCATTTTTATCTCGCTGGAAGTTGACTCTCCCTGACTGGCTCCCAGAGAGAGGACCGAGGGCGGATGCATTTTGGTTTTCTTATTTCTTTCAGCTTTCTCTCTCTCTCTAGCTATTTTGCCACCCCTTTTGTGAGAACAGGCAAAAGGCAGGGTGCTTTTATGTCTCCCAATGGTAGACTTTGCATTGGCACTTAGTATCCTGAAACAGGTCAGAAGGACCCAAGTCCTCTTTCTTTCCCTTTCACACCCCGCCCCTTGCTGCACCAGGCATCCACCTCTGGCCTCCGTATCCCTCTGACCATCCAGAAGCGCCTGTCCGAGAGGAGTGTGGGAGGTGGTTAGCTGTGCGAGTCTGAAGTCACGGAGGGCAGTGCCAAGGTGCCCACCCAAATCTCATTGCACAGGAAACTGTCTTGGAATTCATTCAGGATCATAGACAAAGGGGCTGGAGAGGTGAAAGGTGAACCGTAAACTTTCCCTGCTTAAATAAGTCCTGGTTCCTGGGTCTGCAGCATTTGAAAGGGGAAAAATGTGCAACTCTAGGAGCAAAGGAGAAATGAGATTGCATGGCCCCTCAAGCTGAAAGCTTGCAGTGAAAGGTTTGCCAGAGCCTGGGAAACAAGGCTATCAAATATAAGCATCAGGGTGGCACCAAGCTTGCAGCCTCCGTGCTCCTCGAACGCAGGGTAGGAGCCTTCTCCTCCTGCACCCTGTGCACAGCTCCTGCTGGCGTGGGCGAAGTCTGGCCCATGCAGGAATACAACAGAGCTCAGCAGCATGGATCAGTGTGCCCTGGGGATGGGGGCACTATCCAACAGTGCTGACCTGGGGAGATGAGACCACTTCTCTTCCTCCTCCTCATTGCTTGGATTGCAGGATGCTGACTTTGGGCACGCAGCATCCCTTCGGCCCCACTGAAAATTCAGCTGATCCTGATTATCCACATAGCCTCCTGGGACTGCAGCAGAGGTTGAGTGCTGCAGGGGTGATGCATAACTGCATGGGACCTACTGGGTCTGCTGTTCCCGTTGCTATTCCTTCAGGCATAGCCCAGCATGGTGAACGAGAAAGGCCTTCCTAGGTCATAAGAGATCATTGGCAGGTGGAGATCTAAGTCTTCCTCCTGATGATCTGTTTTTCTTGGGTCTCTGGCAGCTCTGAACGTGCTTTGGGGGCAGGGACGGAGAGGGATGTGCAGCTTTAGGACATCAGTCTGCATTGCATTTTGTTGAGGGATAAGAGAAGCAGTGTGGCACCATCAGAGGCAACTCGTGCCCCTCCACCCGCTTGAGATGTATCCGTCTATTTTATCTGGATCCTGAAAGGACTTTTCAAGGGCTTGGATGACTCTGAAGGGGAGCATCTTTTCTGCCTCTACCTACCCCTAGGAAGAATCAGTGCATCAAGTGCTTCCCCCACCTCCCCGCTTCTCTCGCTTTGCAATCAAAGCCAAAGACCTGAGCAAGGGAAGAGGGAGGGGGAGAGATCTTGCCCCCACACGTAATCAAGAAGTCGGTGCCAAGGGCAGACTCAGGATGGAGCTTGAGGTCCTGAGGACTTCGAGTTGGTCTGGACTACAAATGTTTTGATGTCGGGGATGAGATGCAGCCAGGCAGGAAGGCCCCATCTGGGCTGCAGCGTGTCCAGAACTAGCTGTTTCTTTGACTGATTTAGCAACGAACTGGGATGGGAGCTGTTTTCCTCTGGCTGGTCAGGGTCTGAGAGAAGGCAGCTGGTGGCAGGGCTGTGGCAAGGAGATGCTGGTTACACCGCAAGGCCCCTTGTTGCTTCTTCCGGGAGGTCTGGAGGGGAACTGCACTGATGTGGGTCTTGCCTTCACCACGAGGTCTTTCTGCATCTTGGCAAAGCAAGGCTGGGGCTGGCCCTTCCTTCCTCCTTCCTTCCTCTGGATATTCAGGAGAATAATTCAGGCTCCCTTGAGCCGTCTGAGTTCAAAGGAATGGTGCTGCTTGCTTTGGTGGGGATAATTCTCGTGAATCGAGCGTCCCGGTATCTGGCCCTTGGTTTGTATGATAATGTATTTGTACTTTGATATACTTGTTTCAGCACTTACCATCAATGCCTCGGGGCTAACTCCACACTTCTTAACATGCTTCCCAAATTTGCAGCGGCCACAATACTGATCAGCTGTGGGGCAACAATCAGAAACACCTCCCCTGTCCCCCTCCCCGAGACGCTTCCCCACCATCCTAGCTTCCAGGGCTGCATCTCATCCCTGACAGCCACGGCAGCAACACATTTATAATCCAGCCCAACTCCAAGTCCTCAGGACCCCAAGCTCCATCCTGAGTCTGCCAAAAGGCTGACTATCCAGAGCAGCCCCATGCCCAAGAAGGAGAGCAAGCTCTTGGGCTCTGATGGAGAAAGGAAGCGAGCTCCCATGCTTTCCCGACTCTTTCATGCCACACAATCTCACGTTGTCTCCTGAAATAAAGACTCACGAAGCAATGGTTTTCAATGCCCTGCGAAGGAGGGACTCCGATAGTCCACATACGGCTGCATCGTGTCCTGCTGAACCGATTCCAGCTGCAGCGTTGAAGGAGATGCGCCTCTTTTAACAGGCTATGAATCCCGGCGTGCTTTGTAGGGGTGGTGATAGGTGCAGGCGTGTCTGCTTATTTGGTTTAGCAAGGAGGCTCATTTATCTGGTGGGCTCAGCTTCCCCTGGTGACTGGTCCAGGCTCCCGCGGCCTCTGGCGCTGCATCCCCTGTGGCATCCTCCCAGCAGCTCCCTGCCTCGAACGGCATCACGTTGCACTGCCTTGTTATCCCCTGCAGCAGCGAGGCACGGGCAGGGCCCGGGTCTTTATCTGCGGCAGGTTGTTTGGCGGCTGCGGTGTGCAAGGGGGATGGTTTTGTGGGAAAGTGCTGGCCTGTGAGCGCATGGATGGGACCCCCCAGGCCATTGTTTTTGCCTCTGCCCTACCCCGCAGCTGCCCATCCTAGGCTGCTCTCCCCTTCGTGTCTGGCTCACAGCCTTGCTGCAGGGGTCCATCAGACGGCCCCCAGCCATGCACCAACTTTCCCCCCTCCTCTCGGCAGCTCCCTCTCTTCCCCTGCCCCCCCACCTTCTCTGTAACCGCATTGACCTTCCTCTCTTTCCTCCCCCGGTTGTCAGCCCTTTACTCTGCTAGGTTTTTTCCTTTGGTCTGTGCAAATGCCTGGCCCTGAGTGAAGCCCCTGGGCATGCATGAGCAGCGCCCTGCGTGGAACGACTCCTGTGCCCATCACTTGAGCCCCTAGACTGTAAAGTCTCCAGGGCTGGGAACGTGCCTCCGTGGGGTTTGCAAAGTGCTGCCTCTGTTGCGAGAGAAGTGATTTGTCTTTAATGAGCGTTAGCATAATTGGGTTTAATGCAAATACCAGTGGGGGGGAATGTGGTGTGCCACCTGTCTCTGGGCTACAGTAACCCCCTCCTGGAGTTGGAGCTGGGGACTTGGGGAAGGGTGCGCTGTCGGGGTGGTCGGATGTGTCCCAGTGCATGGTGACATCCCACGGGCTCAGCTCCTGGGTGGGGATGGCACAGCCTCACCCCTCATGCTGGGCCAGGGCAGGGCAATGCCAGGGCAGCACCAGGGACCCGGCTGGCTGGCTGACCCATCTCTGGGAAGCACCCAGGGCCTCTCTGCAGGTGCTTGCTAGCTCTGGAGAGAGACAAGGAGGAGCAGGGGAGACACCGATCTCATGCACCAGCCGCGGGAAGGGTTGTAAGAGCAGGATCTGGCTGAGATCGAGCCCCCAACTCCTCTTCCACCGCTAAGTGAAGACCCTGTACCCACAGCCCCTCATGCTCCCATGAGGCTGTTCCCACATGGGAGCAGAGCAGGGTGCAAATTAAGGGGGAGCTCAGGGAGGCTGAGCCCCCCCCCCAATAAGAAATGAGCCCCCCCCCCCCCCACTCTAAAATTTGGAAATAATAACCGCGGTGAGGGGGGTCTCCAGTCAGATTGCTCCTTCACTTAGGTGGACTTGTTAGTCGATGAACCGGTTTAATTTTTTTTGCAGACCTCCCCACTAATAATCACACCCTTGCTTGCAAAAGTGCGTGGTTTTCTGGAGGTCGGCGTGCCCAAGTACTCCTGCTCGGGGAGATTGTCACGTGGAAACATAGTGTATGTGAGGCTTAGCGTCCCGTGTGCTGGCACGGCACTGCTCGCTTGACGTGCCAGATGCTAATTGACCGCTAAACTGGCTCTGCCCACGGCCGGGAAAACTTGTACACTGCAGCTGACTGTATTTGCTTGCTCGCTTCAGCGATGAAAGACAAGGATGTTTCCTTAAAAGGTTTGCTTTACTCGAAGCAGGCCAAGAAAACCAGCGATAATTGCATTAATCCAGTTTATAAATAAATAGCAAGCTGCTATAGCATGAGCTTGAAAAGTACCCCGGGCGGAGTATGCATTACAGTACTCTGGTTTCTATCATACAGATCATTTGAACAATAAGAGCTTTTTTTTTTTTTTCTTTCCCTGCCACGTGGAAGTATAGTCAGTTAAACCTCTCTGCAGAAATAATGTCAGTGAAATCAAGGGGCTGTTGCCTCGCACGTGTTTTTTGAGGGGCATCATTCACTTCAGTCCCAAAGGTGTTTGGATACCTAACTCTATGGCCGGTTTGGAATTAGACTAGGATCTGCTGGAAGAGAGGAGCACAGCTGGGCTTTGCTCTCACCTGGTCAAGATAGGGGCTGCTTCCTGGGCACGGCTGGTTTGTCATATAGGATGGCTTTGGTTACTTGGGCAGTCGGCTTGGATGGAGGCTCACGTAGGTCCTCAAAGTGCTTCCTCCTTCCTGCCAGCCTTGCGTGGCTGCTGCTAGTCTCTGTCTCGCTTGGACAGAGCCGGCAAATGATGTCTGCAGCTGCTGAGAGGAGCTGCAAGTCTGAGTGGCGTTAGCACGGTGGTGGCAGTATAGGTCCTAGGGTCTCACACCCTCTTGGAGAAGCCTTGGATGTGGTGGGCTAGGAGGAGAGATGGACGCCTCTCTAGTAGCACGTGGAAAGCTTCCAAGAACCAGAAAATAGCTACTTTTTTTGGGAAGGCAAACGCAGCATCCTCGGAAGTTATATGAGATGCACCTGACTGTTAACACGACTGGATCTCTCTGTGCAGGTCATCCAAAGACTGCCCTGCGATCACCTTTACATGTCTGTGCATAGGAAGGGGAGCAGATGGTGAATTCATTATTGTCAAGGCCCCTTGAATATCCGCTCAGCTACGCTGCTGCAGCGAGGTCAAACCGCCTTTGAAGATTATGTTCAGTGGAGGCTGCGCCTCATTGCCGTTCAGCAGCCGGGAGGGGCAGGGCCCTGTTTCTTGTGGCTACCCCTTGGTGTTTCCCGGGATTTTGAGCAATGGGGTCAGATTGCAACGAGGAAAGTGAGATGCACTGATCTCTGCTCTGGCTCCGTGTCTCCTAGGTATTCTTCAGTCTTGATTTTGGTGTTTTTCAGTCCCTTGAAGATGCTACCAGGTTCTCAGGTAGGGCCATGCAGCTGTCCTTTGGCTGGCGAGCTGGGATGCTGGTTCCTGGAAGAGCAGCTGGGTGTTGCAGCACGATACCCATGCAACATGGAGGGAGACTTCCCCTTCCTTTTCCTCCCAGCCGTCGAACAGCTTGGTACGTCATGATGGGCTGCACCAGAGAGCCTTTCTCTGCATTGCTTGGGGATCTTCCATCTAATCTTCACGTTTTGCTGCGGCGCCCGTGTGACACGAGTGCATATAACTAATTCTCGGGGAGCTGGCAGTGAATCAATCACAAAATCGCTGCTCCCTGGTCTTGGCAGTAATTTGTGTTCGTCTCCTAGTCTGTTTGCAGGGAGCATCTCTTGTGCATTTTCAGACTGTTCAGGTTTTTTTTCCCCTCCCCTTGAAGCCTCTGTCGAATGCCTCACTTACCAACAAAAAAAGCCACCCCAACCTGGAAAGCTTCCCAGACTCAACATATGGCCCTCAAACCAGCACCTTCAGGAGGACAGGAGCAAGCGGAGAGGAAGGCAGGTGATTTGATGTAACCAGTAGCTTGGGATTGCTCCCCGTGAAACAGTGGTAGGTGATCAAGCCAAGCTGAAAGAATCGCTTGGATGGGTGATGCTCATTTTCCTGCTGCAGCTGGGCCATGCTGGTGCGGCCACGCCGCCGTCGTGGCTCTGTGCGCAGGGCACTTCATGCACAACGCGGCGTGCAAAGGCGGGTTTAGCATGGGAGCCATTGCACACAGAGATTCCCAGGCAAAGTGGAGATGTGTCTTTCGTCATGCCCCTGCTCCTGCTTCCCATGGCTGCTGTTCAGGACATATGTATGTATGCATTTGTGTCGCTTGGAAGGAGCCCAGATGAGGCATGTGCTGTTTTGTATTTGACTCCGCTAATTTGCAGTAACTGTTTGCCAGGATCTTCTGTGTTGCATCAAGGGGGTAAAAAAAACGCTCGACACACAAAAAAGGCAGAGAATCATTCTTTATTGATTTGCATCTTGTCTAATAGGCATCAGACCGGGCAAAGCTGTGCAATTACATCCATTTTTCATGGGCATGGTGAAAATTAGTCACTGTTGAAGCAGCCCCTTGTGTGACCACTGCTGGGGCACCGCAAACCATTGAGCAGCCCACGTGAAAGCTGCTGCTCCGTGGACACAGAAGACCCACAGATGAGATGAGAGGAGAAGGTGCAGCAGAGGCCAGCCATGCGACGCAGCTGATGTGTAATGTCACTTGTTCCTGCTTCCCGGTCACATCGGCTCGGAAGTGAAAGGCCATTAACAAATGCAGAGACCCTGGAGTTTGAAAATGCAAATGCAGGCACCCTGGAGTTTGAAATCCCTCCTCTTCTCCAGCACGCAAACATTTTATAGCGTGTGAGACAAGAGCCTGTGACACAAAGAAGCTCCATGACTTGGTGTTCAACCTGTGTGACTAATTAGCGGGTGGCCTTTGCCAGGAGGTGAGTCCTTTCGTGGCAAGCCGTGGCAGGAAGAGCGTGGATCTGAACCCCAACGTGCCGACGGCCGTGCCCGAGCTCGGAGAACGTTCTTCGCTGCCCGCTCACCAGCCCGCCGGAGGAGAGACGCTGTAATGCCCTATGCCGAAGGCAGGAGTTGGATTAAAACTAAACCTAGCCTGCCAGATGCAGCCACTGGCTGGAAAGATTTAAGTCCAAAAAATGAATGGATGTTTTCAAAAGTCGCATGGAGGCCTCGTGCTGGAAAGAAATCCTGCAGCATGTCAACCCGTGGAGCAGGGAAGACATTAACAAGTATAATTAAAAAAATATAGATGTATTTAGCCAGGAGGTCTAAGTGCAAAATGGGATAAAGGCTGATCCAGAATACAGAATATAAAGCATTAGTAAGAAAACCAGTCGTGACCTTGTGTCCTATTAGCAGCTTATGCAGCCTACTAGAAAAACAGCATACTATAATGCAGAGTGCCATATGGTATTGGACTAAATCTTTAATACAATTAGAAGCTCCAGCATCCGTGATGAATTAGAGCCTCCCGTCTTGTGCGCTTCTGTATCGACAAGAACTTCCAGAGTCGCCAAGACTACGGGTCTTGGAGAGGAATTAAAACAGGTTGAGGAAGAGACCAGGTTCGACAGGCTTGCAGATGGAATAGCCTCTCGTCGAGCTTTCTCTCCTGCAGCCCTCCTTCAAGTTCAAGACGATCTTTGGAGGAAGCACGCTGCTGTTCTCTCTAGCATGGGTGTCAAACCTGTGCCCCATCTGGGGCTCTTTGGCCTTGCTGGGTATGGCCATTGGCAGCATGCTCAGCTTCCCATCATTGGAGCCCTTACTGCTACTACCATGTAGTAGCCACTAGCCACTGTGACAGCCCCCATACCCTGGGCTGGATCTGGCCCACAAGGAGCCCTGCAGCCTGGATCCGGCCTGGGGCCACAGGTGAGTTTCCCCCAGGGCTATCTGGATTGTTTAGCCCAAGTTGCACCTGACGGTACTAGAAGGCAAACATACTATGACTGTTCCTCGTGATTCAGAAAACGCATTTGGGAAACAGAAGAGCAGATTTTGGGACCACGTGAGCATTGCATAGTCAGGTCGGTTAATTCCTAAAACCTCTGACGTGCCCGCTGGCAGCACTTGTACCATGATTCGCATGAGAGACAGGGCAAATAAATTGTGTTGTTCACAGCTGCAGGAAAGAGAAGATCCAAAGCAAGCTGTAAATACAATATACACTTAATAACCACTTCTGCCATGGGTGTGTCACTGTATAGATCATGGCTGAGGCCCTATGACACTCCCGGGGGGAGAAAAAATAACCTTCCCAGACATACATGGCATCACCTCTTTCCTGACTTCTATTAGTCATTCAGCAAGCTCAGCATGCAAATAAAGTCTCAGCCACAGGCCTCCGTGCTCACCTTTCCTCTGAGATGGCTTCGTTTTCCAAACTTCAAGCTCAAAATGCTGCAATAGGACTAATTATCCAGGGCTAACTTATCCTTGGCTAGCCAGGTGGTGTGGGGACACAGCCCATTTCACACTAAATGGGTTGCCTTTTTTACCCCTGTGCAGATCAGTCGTGCTGCATAGGACCCCTGTAATTCCTTATGCGCCAGAAGGCTTTGGCTCCTCATCCTGAGCACATTTCTAAACCTCCTGCACCAGGAAGTGTAAAACCTTTTGGATGGGCTGAGTGATGTATACTGATGGGTGAAAGAGCGTGGGTACGCACAGATAGACCAAGGCATCGTGTGGTGCAACTCTAGTCCTATCCAGGCCTTGCTCCAATTGTCTGACACCTTGGATTAGGCAAATGAGCCGTCAGCCTGGGGCAGGAAAGTAGAGTATGGGTTCAGATCTAGAGAGCAATCTGGCTTTGTTGATTATATATTTAGCAAAGGGGGAGGAATAGATTGTGACATGATTACTTTGGTAGGACCAGGCAACCCACTGTATTTGCTAGTTCAGACTTGGTTTGCTCGCCGCCGGGGCACTGGTGGTGCTGGGATCTCGCCTAGTCCCTTCCTGCAGCACATCTTGGTCTTTACCTTCTGAAAAACAGGTGCTTTGTCGTGTTGGTATGTGCGAGGGGGTCGAGTGGATCTTGTTAGACATAAGGTCACCTGTGACTATGGGGGAATGAACTTGATAGCTCAGGCATCCCTGTCCTGTCCTATGTGTGTTCCTATGTATTTTTGGAGAGGTAGAGCTGTGATCCTGCACCTAAAGGCAGGACTAGGATCAGAGCTGAGCAAATCCTTCCCATCCATTAAAGAAATTGCTCTTAGTTTTATCCTTCCTTATTCTTCCAAAGCTGCCAGTGAAGAGTCCAGGTGTTGTGCTCTGGATTATGACCTCCTGAGTGATCTTACCCTTATGTAAGGAAATAAGAGTTCATCTGTCTTGTCAGCCCTGAACATTTAAGGGAAAACATTGGTATCAGGATTGGTTCATTTGCACTGATGTAAACGAAGTTCCCCTGCTCAGCTCTAGCAAGGGAACTATATATTGGGTGCCCAAGGTCTGACCTCAAAGTTTATAGTTAAAAACTAAAATAGGTTGCCAAAGAAGTGAGCACAGGACCCAGAAATCCTGGGCTCTGCACCTCCCCCTGCCCTAGAGCTGAGCAGAGGAACTTCATTCACATCAGTGCAAATGAACCAATATATATATAAATAAATAAATAAATCAAAGCCAAAATGTTAATGTTTAGACTTTTAATGAACAATCCTTTGTCAAATATATGTCACAAATATTTATAATAAATAAATACATGTAGCAATCAAATACGGTGGTAGGCAAATGAGGTGGTACAGTCATCATCTCTGCAGGTGTCCAAGGGGAGGCTGGACAAGCACCTCGTTAAGCTCGTTTGAGCCCAGTAACTTCCTGCCTATGGCAGGGGACTGGACTTGATGATTTTACATGTCCCTTCCGGTCCTTCTGTTCTATGATTTTATAATTCTAATATAATCTAGATCATTTACAATAAGAAAAAAATGTATTTCTTGTTCTAGGCTTACACCCAGAATTGCCTAAAGAGTTGTTGCTCAAAGTAACTAAAACAACGTCTCTCTTAGAAAGATGCAAAGCACAGAAATCTTAAGTACTGTAGGGAAAAACGTATCAAACTGAGCAGGTGAGAACAAGAAGTTTAAAAGAGAAATTATTTTGCATCCTGAGCTACTGCAGTGTGTATTGACATGATTTCTGCTTGCTTAAATGTACGTACACTCCCCTTTCCTGGAGTTACTGGTTTTGGAAGTGTTTTGTTTTTTTTCCCATAAAGACTCTGGATTTTTCTTATATAATTTTTCAGGTCCTTCATGTGCGTGCCCACAGGACTGAAAGCAAAAGCCAGAAGTGTTACCAGCAGCAGGAGCAAATCTTCCTGACATGCCTACAGGAGGTGCTTCTGCTTGTTGGCCTGGTAATTAGAGGCATCCTTTTTAAGTGCTGTATCTGAAAGGCATCACAGCCCAGAGCTGTCCCCACTTGATGTTTCCCATGCTGTTACGCTGGTTCTCCATCCCGACCTGGTTGGAGCTCGGTGAGCCAAAGCCCATTGCTGTTGATGCTAAGACTCCCATTGACTTCCACACGCATCAGAGCAGGTCCCTGGTCAGGAATGAGGCATGCCCTAATGTATGAGCATCCCTGGGGACACCACTGTATTTACAAGCCAGCGGGGTCTACCTTTGATTAAGCAATCCTATTAAGTCATGCTGATATGCATTCTGAAGTTTTCAGTACTGAGAGACAGAGCTCTGAAAAGTGATTAAAACAGAGGCTAAGAATAGGGAGACTTAAGGTCTATACCTAATTGTCATCCATCTAGGTTGATGGCAAGTCATTTCCTTCTCCCGTCTATGCTTTGCATCTTCCCTGTTTGGAATAGCAGAGCTTTGTGACATCAAGTGGGAAGCTGCCCTTATTTTTTTCAATAGGTTTCAAAGTTTTATTATGAAAAAATTATGGGTATTTACATGGCTTTGTAGAGTTGTAAGACAATACAGGCAGTCCTCGACTTACAACGTTTCAAGTTACAACGTTTCGCATGTACAACGTTTATAAATGGATACCCTGTTTCAACTTTACAATGCCAGTTTTGACTTACAGCACTTGATCAGACTCCATGCCAGCGAACAAGTGTGCTGCGTTGCTCATCTCCCTGGAGAACATCTGTCCAAACTTCCTTGGACACTTTCTTTAAGAAAGCAGACAAGTTTCCAGAAAAACCTGCAGCCAAGACTCCTGACAAGACTATAGCCAAGAACCCTTCAAAAAGTCCAACCAAGAGTCCTTCAAAATGTCCAGCAAAGTCACCCCAAAGAAGTCCTTCCAAATCAATATGATTGTATTTACAATATAAATATATTAATGTAGCTACATTACTCATCTATAATTGATTGAGTTCAACGTTCTGGGGTATTTTTGGTGAAAACAGGGTATTGGGCCTTGGTTCAGGAACCAATCCCCCATTTATAACATTGTTTCTTATGAGAAAATTGGTTCTGAGTTACAATGTTTCGACTTAAGACCCGGTTTTCAGGACCCAATTTTGTCGTAAGTCCGAGGGCGGCTTGTATAGGACCTCATGCTGGCTAGAAATACAGCGCAATGATTTTCACTTGTACTTGTGTTGCAGGGAACAGAGCTTGTGTGCAGAACATAGGTTGTACATGGTTCATTGCAACTATTTAACCCAATCGGATGTTTCAGGTGACTGCCAGAAGGCTGATTTTTCGGTTAAGCAATTCTTTTTTTTTTTCCACGTGTACCTATTTTCAAATGAATCGTTTTCTGTTGGAGCGTGTAATTGCGAAGTGAGGCTTCGGCTCAAGCCAGCTGCTGGAAGAGAGACTGTAACACAAGATATTTAACAGGGGGGGTTTCAGGTGGTTGGTTGTAGTCCATTTTGAACCTCAAGGAAAGAATGTGTGGGGATAGGTATCTCCTGTTAATATGAAATGTGCCTTTAATGGCCAAATTCTGCCTTCTTTAGCAACAGGTGAATTACCGTCTGAGATCCAGCCTAGTCCTGATGGCCAGCACCGGGTAATTCAGACAAACTCATTCTCATAGCACTTAGTCACAGCCTGATTTAATCCTGAAACATCACTTCGATATTCCTTCCCAAACTTATGCTGGCTAAGGACCGCTTGTCCCTTGCTAAGTATTTGGGCCCAGCGGTTTGCAGGTGAGTTCCCTAATGTCGAGCCCTTACCCAGACAGACATCTGCATCTGATCCTCACTCCTCCCGTCCACGTCCTCTTGTTCTGGAGCCAGCCAGGAGCCTGTCTGTCCATCCCTCGTGTGAATCGGAGCAGCCCCAAGGGAGGTGGCTCTGACCTGCCCTTTTCTAGCAGCACGTGGCACTTACCTGGCACTGGTGCTGATCAGCAGGACAACCTTGAAATGCCTTTGGCTAAGAGGAACGGGAGATGTTGACTTGCTAATACTCACGCAGACGCTGAGACAGTGGTTGGCATGGACTGTCTATGGGTCTTTAGTAGCTATCTTGGATCAGAGGTTGAGTAAGAGGTTCACTAAATATTTTGAGAGCGCCGTGCCTGGAAGGGGAAGGCTTGTCTCTACTTTTTCTTGGTGTCCCCTTGCTTCTACGTTGTGCTCTTCGCTGCCTGCGAGGGACTCCAGGCAGGCAGTTGATTACTCCAAAATTAAACATGAGGCCTTTTATTAAGAGACGGCTGCCTTGTCTGTCCATGAACCATCTCCAAATACATATGCGCGCTGCTGAGAACGAGACCGCTAAAAGCTCCCTCAATGAAACGGCTAATTCTGTGGCAATAAATTCACAGGAAATGGACATTATCTGCTGATTGACCTTCTTAGTACATTAAACAGCTTTTGCTTTTGCCTTGAGGCGTCCGCCTGCCTGACATGGCCAATTATCCTATGATAACATCAGTTTCATTGGGTCTTATGGCTTCATTACGAAGCTGCTTTAGTTGATAATGCATGCCGATTAGCTGGGGAACGCTCTTTGGAAGGGAGATTAATCTGTGTGAACTATGCAGCACTCCTGACCCCGGCGCAGCTTTCCAAAAGGCACGTTTCATTTGTCTTTCGGCACAAAAGGGCTTCCCCTGCCATGTCGGCTGGGTCCTTGCCATACAGCGTCTCTCCCCCCGGGACAACTGCAGCCTTGGTGCATTGGGCATCTCCCAGGGGAGCAAAAGTGCAGGGGTTTGATGAGGGGAGTTGGGACGAAGGCAGCATGGTGAGAAGGAACAGCAAGCAGACCCCTTCAAGTCCCTTCCCTCTGCCTTTCAGGGTCCTTTGCCTGCCTCTGTCTTCAAACCATGAAGCAATTTATATATTTTCATTTGGTGCGGGAGGAGCGCCAGGATATCTCTCCGGCTGGGGAAGAGCATACAATGCTTTAACTCTGCCCTGGCTGGAGCACAGGGTCCTTCCCCTTGTAACGGGAGCTGAGCAAAAAAGCTTAGTCTCCTAGGTCTCATTTCTGCTCAATCCATATCACTAAGAGGGGAGCCCCTTTGCCCTTTCCCCTCTGAGCATCTCCTGGCTTTGGCCTAGCAGCTTATGGCAGTGACACTGGCTCGCACCCAGGAGAGCACTCGAGATGTATGCCCGTCTGCAAAGTTGCCATCTCTTGAAGTTTGCCTTGGAGCCCTTTGATGTCTCATGATTTCCTTTTAATGAATGCCCCAGCTCGTGGAGCCACATGAATGCACGGCAGTCTTATTTTTATTTTTTTAAATGAACATTTCTAGCCCTTCTGGATACAAAAAAGCTTGAAAATATAAATGCTAAAGGCTTCAGCACCAGAAGGCAAATTTAAATGAAATACAACAAGAATGACGATGACAATGAGTCATGATTTTGAAGCCGGTTTTCTGATTTTCTGAAGGCCTCTGCTTGGCAAGACTGCGTCCTGCCCTCCTTGCGACCTGTTGGGAGGTAGAAGAGCTGATGGCCAAGAGGCTGAAGAGGTGGCATGAGCCACCATGGCAAGTTTTTGTAGCCATTTGATTGAGAGAGTCAAGGGACAGGTTTCCTGAGGTTGCCACGTCCTCCAGTCCCATCACGCTTGGGGATGACCCAAACTTGGTGAACGTTGCTTAACAAGTAACTGGACAAGTTCAGCCTCTGCTCCGGTTCACGATGGTCCCCCAACAGCCATGTCCTTGAATCTCTTGTTGCTCTGTGAATTGTCTTGGACATCTGTAAATGATTATTATTATTTTCTGTGAGTAACACCCAACCAAGATTAGGGCTTTAAAGGCCTCTCTGTTCCCAAGGAAGAGACAGTCTTTGCTCCAAAGAGCTTACAGTTGGAATAGATAAGGCAGACCAACTGGCTAAGCAGCAGCTCTTCAGAAAAGGACCTGGGGGTGACAGTGGGCAGTAAGCTGGATAGGAGCCAGCAGTGCGCCCTTGGTGCCAAGAAGACTAACGGCATCCTGGGCTGCATTGGTAGGAGCACTGGCAGCAGATCAAGGCAAGTGATTATTCTGCTCTATTCTGCACTGGGGAGACCACATGTGGAGTCCTGTGTCCAGTTTTGAGCCCCTCACTACAGAAAGGATGTGGACACATTGGAAAGAGTCCAACGGAGAGCAATGAAAATGGTTTGGGGGCTGGGGTGCATGACTTGTGAGGAAAGGCTGAGGGACCTGAGCTCATTTAGTCTGGAGAAGAGAAGACAGAGAGGGGATTGAATGTCAGCCTTCAAGTCCCTGCAGGGGGGTCCAAAGAGGCTGGAGCTGGGCTGTTCTTAGTGGGGACAGATGACAGGACAAGGAGCAATGGACTCAAGTTGCAGTAAGGGAGGTTTAGGGTGGATATTAGAAAAAACTTTCTCACTCAGAGGGTGGTGAAGCGCTGGAACAGGTTCCCAGAGGTGGTGGGCTCTTCATCCTTGGAAGTTTTGGAGACCCAACTCGACAAAGCCTTGGCTGGGATGATGCAGTTGGGGCCGGTCCTGCTTGCAGCAAGGGGTTGGACTAGATGTGACCTCCTGAGGTCCCTTCTACCCCTCGTTTTATATGATTAAAAGCAATATTACTGTAATGCCTGTTTTGTAGATGCTTTGTGAGAGTTAGGTATCCAAAGCCTCGGTCATGGGGAATCTTTCATCCCCTGAATGGATGAGTGGAAGGCTTGAGCAACTGTTTCTTTCAGGAAAATTTGTCTCTGTTCATGCGTAAGGAGGGAGATTGGGGTTTCGGCAGTAGCTGGGCCGCACTATGGGAAGCACCGGTTGATGCCTCTATGTTAGTAAGCAGCGAAGTAGAGTCTAGCCTGTTGTGCATTAGCACCATTTCACATGAATAACTAGTAGCCTGATCCAAAATTCACTGAAGCTGATGGAAAGACTCTGGAACAGCCCCTGAGGACAGTCATGATAAATGGCTCCTGGCAAATTAGCAAGTAAATGAACAAACTGCTAATAAAATGTGCTTTGCTCCTCTCCAATGACAATGGAAGTTTAATTCAATTGATTAATGTTAACAGTATATTACATTGGGATTTTTTTAAGTGGCCTACAAAAAGAATTGTTAAATCTCGGTGATGGGAGACCTCTGCAAAGCATCTGCTATTAATTCAGCCCTTCTTGCTGAGGCATGGAGAGAGAAACTTCCTGTGTGAGAGGATTTATGAAGCCCATGGAAAAGCAGAGTCTGTGCTACAAGGCTCTGCTCTGTGTTTGGGATGCGTGTCTTTTTGCTGCATGGGACAGCTGTCTTGACCCTTCTGGGGACATGTAAAATTATTGGCCAAGTGCTGGTTTGCCCGTGAACGTGACAGTGCACATGTCAACTCCCCGTGCTGATCCACTGAGCGTAGTGGGGGTGATGGCTCAGTGCTGGGGTTTGGTATGAGGTGGGGGTAATGTTCAGGCCAAAGAAATAAGGCTTTTAAATTATTCAGGGTGGTGACTGCTCTGGTCACCTCAGCCCTGAGCTGTGGTGCTTTCTTCACAGAGCAATGGTATACTTTTATTTGGTGGTCTGGTCTAGCAAATGGGTTGGGTGGCAGCAAGCTGTGAGACCAGAAGCTGGGGTCTGTTGAAGAGGGAGTAGACCGGCAAGTAGAACAGAAATTTTTGAGTAGCTCGGGAACGGGAGAGTTCAGAGCAGTCGGGGCAGCTGATGGAGGTGAGATCAGAAATGAATGAAGGGAGAATAGTTGAGCATAATCACCTGCATCCACTGGATATGAAAATGCCTCGGCATGTGTGTCACATTGTATTATGCTGGTCTGCCACTGTCGTGTGATTAGTGCAATGCCAAGAGCTCTTCTGCCCTGCTGAAGACATGAAGTATCTTGCTAAAAGAAATGTAGTGCAGGCAATAATGGATCTCCTCTCTTTCCGGAGACACTGTATGGGTTCCTGTTTGTTCGCAGAAGGGAAATGCAATGACAGTTGTGCTGTATTCCAGCAGGCAGTTTCAGATCTCTACTGTACCATGGCAGAGATACTCGCTGTCAACTAAAACCACAGACCCAGAAAGTTGTGGACATTTAAACCATCTGCAGATCCTGCCCCTGTCTAGCTAAGCAAGGAAATGCACAGAAAGCTTGGGAATATTCCTATCAGCAGTATGTTTGGAAAATCCTCCATATCAATAGGAAGGGCAGAAGAATGAAAGCCAATGTTCTGGCTCAGGCAAACGCCATTAGAATTGAAACCATGTTTATATGGCATCAACTCCATTGGACAGGACATATCATAACAACTGGCTCCCAAAACAGGTCCTATAGTCTCAACTCTCCAATGGTTGCTGCTCTCAAGGAGGGCCAGTCTGACGAAATGCAATATTAACGTCAATACTTGGGAGACTCGAGCACTCTGTTATCCCCAGTGGTGCTGAGAAGTATGACAAGACATCGACTATTTTCAGCAAACTTACCTCACAATGGAGGAGAATACATAAGAGAGACAAAGAGAGAGAGCTGTGATCTAACATCACCAGAATCCACTCCTTCCTTCTGGGACTGTATGCCATACCTGTAAGCAGGTGTCAGATTGGCTTCTTTAGTCATCTCCAGACTCACCAATGACTTCCCTATCTACTGGAATACTGTCATCTTCATATTGAAGGACTGCTGCCACCACCATTTTCTGCATGCATTCAGGAGACAGTGGGGCAGAAAAATTCCCAGGGAAAATTGTACAACTATCTTTATTAATTTTGCTACTTGTGTGTCACTGGTCTTCCAGGATAACATTTCCTTCCTCTCTAAATAGTGGCCGCTGACAGATGTGCAGCTCCCTCGTCTAACTCATGGCGCTTTACAGAAAGTGCCATAAGTTAGATGGGATTGGGAGGGTGGAGGATCAAGCTCCACTTTGGAGCTGATCCAGTGAGAGAGACCATGTGGCTACAGCTTCTTCCCCTACCCCTGTCCCCTCCTCCGAGCTTGGGTGCTGTCTCAGGATGTGAAGGAAAAGGCAGGGGAGGGAGGGGAGGGCTGAAGACAACACCAGGAAAAGGTCTGGGCTGCTTCAGCCCACCCTTGCTCCCGGCACACACTCGCAGAAGTTAATGAAGGTGCTATGCTTTGGAGTGCCTTCATCTGAACCGCCAGGTAATGCAGGTTCATTTATGGTGCAATCAGGCACCTTTTAAAGCACTCTGCAGCTGTGCACTTCTGTCAGCTGCAGAGCATGTTCAGTGGCCAATTGTGTGGTAAAATGTCACTTCTGTCAGTGCCCAGTGAAGCCAAGTGCACTGAAAATGATGACTTGGGGGAAGTCAGGTCCACTGGAAGCTAAGTGCCTGCTTACATTGCTGTGAGTGAGCATGTACATGTTGCAGGATCCCAAAGTGAGTAGTCATTAACCACAAATGCACCCTGGCAGTATGCTGTCAGTCATTCCCAGGATTGGGGGAGATCCTTACATGCCAAAGTAAGGAGCAGAGAAGACAAAGACATTCCGGTCACGTGGTGGGGAGAAGAGAGGACATATGAGGTGTCTGTGGAGAGGAGATGGTGGAAATGCTGGATTACAGGTGTGGTGAGAAGAGCAGATATCACCCCATAAATCACCTGCTTTCTGAACTGAGAAGCAAGCCAAGGATCTGAGTGACTTGTAAAAGGATTTGCTTAAACTTCCTTCTGACTTTTAGCAGCTGTTTTGTAACCTCAGTTCTATGTGCAACGACCACAGGATTGTAGACAGGATGGCAACGTGATGGATGAGGAGAAGCCTTGATGGGTGTGCTTCCAGTTGCAGTAGCCCAAAGGCAGCATAGATCATCTGGGGACTATACCAGGACTAGAAGAAAAGCTTCTGTCAGATGCAAAGGAAACCGCAGCCCAACTTTCAGTGGGAGCTGGATGGAGATGTCTGTTCCTCAATGGGGAGTTAAGTGCCAAAATGAAAAAAGCATCTTTAAAAGAGAAATGTTGTACCCCTAGCCCAAGTTGCCAGGACTTTCCAGTCTTGACCCCACCGTCCAGCTTGGGCACGGGAGCTAACAACAAGTAGCGCTCTACTTGAGAGAATCTTTTCAAATTTCTGCCTCGGTTAGCTTTTCCATGGCATGAATTGAGCAAAGCCCTTGTTTATGGGGCGTGTGATAAATCCTCGTTAATGAGAATTTCCCTGCCAAGTTGCACGCTGCTAATCTTTTTTACTCTGGTGGATCTGCTGAATCCCTTGCAGAGGTCCCACCTGTGAAAGATCAGATCCTGCTGGTTTTGGAGGTGGTGGTTCTGTGCAGAGGAAACCAGACTAAGACTACCAAACTCATGGCGTGGAAGTCAGGCAGCAGCTGGGTGGAGGACGACAGTTTTCAGTCCCTACCAACCTCCTGGGCCATCTGGTCAGCAGTGAGGCTCTTAAGCAGCTTGTTCTTTCTGGAGAGGCATTCCCTTCTCCCGCCGTGAGAGCCGGTGCAACATATGGCATCTTCCAGATTTTAGGAAATAGGTAGGTGGTTGGAGGGAAACAGCTTTATATAGTGTGGATAATTGTTTGGTCGTGCCTTTCAGTCAACACGGGCTGGGCTCACGCTTGCAAGACGTGCTCACGTACGGGGAGATCTAGCTTGTACAAGGATTCAAAGCAGAGCTGGCTGAAATGTGCTCAGTATTGATTTTTCAACAAAAATATGGCCAGGGGTCCCCACCAGAAAAAATGGGCTGAACTGGTCATTTTCCACTGACATTCTCTTCCTTTCTTCATTTCTAGCCCATGTGGCAGGTCAATGTTTTTCAGAGTTTGATTTCCAATGTGGGCACCCATTCTGCTCTACCTCCCCAAGAAGAAGTGGCATGGATTTTTTTTTTTGTAATGGTTTTAAGCAATGGACTCCTTTGCCCGTCATTCTGCAAGGCCTCGGTCCTACAGTTTATATGCATTCAACTTTTTAAGCATGCAGGAAGCCCCATGGCAGCCAATGGACTGTGGCTGTTTATCAGGGTGCGTCTCACCTCCTGGGAGCTCTTCCCAGATCTCTGCTTTCCCATGTGTTTCCTTCTGCCTGTTTTCCAGAGGCTGCAGCGGCAGCTGAGTTACCGAATATGAAGAAATTGGCTGATGACAGATGATTCTCCAAGGAACTGGGGGAGGGTGAGCAAAATCTCTTTGCTTTGTCCTAGTGAAGTCTACTCATTTGCTTGTTGAAATTGGGACAGATGATGGAGAAGGATCGGCCAGAACGTGCGAAGCATAGATGCGACGGATGCCCATGGACCACAAGAGCCGAGATGGCAGCCTCCAGAGCCAGATGCTTGAGTCTCCCCAACCAGAGCTGAAGAAGCCAGGTTGTTGAGCGGAGAGCAGTGATTGACCCATCTCCCTGTGTGACGCAGGTACAGGGGGCCCAAGAAATGCATGCTGACTGGTAGGTTGCACAGAGAAACGCCCCCCAGCTCCTTTGGTCCCTTGAAAGGCCATCCCTTAGGGGACTGCTGCTCCTTTCTGTAGCAACTGGCTTTTCTAGGCCCACCTTTGTGTTTCATAGACTCGTTTAAGGGGTCTTCTAACCCCCCTTCCCTCCTCGGGGCTTCGTAGCTCTGCCATTCGAGTCTGGGTTTCCCTCCTCTGCATGTTTGATGCTTTTCCTCCGCACGGCTTCATAGCTAATGGGCTCTGGTGCAAATGCTCTAAGCCTTCTGGGGCTTGACTGTCAAAGTCTCCTCTCTCCAAGGAAAGAGCCAGGAAAAAAGCCTGGTAATGGTTAGTTCCCGAGCAGAAGCTGAATTTGGATTTGTTTGCCTAGTCTCCACGGCAGGCTGAGCCTCTGTTCTTGATGTACTTGGTGTGTACTTTAATAAGAGACCGGCATCAGTTTATTGGTGTGAATGCGGCTGTGATAAATACCTCCGTCTGTTGGAACTGCAGACGAGAGTTTCTACCAGTAACGCCGTACTACTGTTTGGGGCAGGTGGCTGCCATTAGCTGGCTTGTACCAGTTTTCATCCAGAGACAAGACTTTAAAGAAAAGGATCTGGGAACTCTTGGTTGAGGTCAGTGTTGCTCTGCTATTAGATTGATGGGCCACTCTCCCTCCTTCACGTAGGGCTAGTGACGCATGGAGTCACATGCTTGGGCTTGAGCAGGAGAATTTGCCTTTGGTGCTGGGAATGGGACTCTTCCCAGTGTCACCTGAACAAGTGCAATAGGTAAAACTAAACAGGCAAGTGTTTTTGCATGCAAAGATTTAGCTGGTAACAAAATACAGAGGTTTTGTTTAATGTACAGAATCGCAAGCTAACAAATGACTCGGTGGTGAAAGCAGAGCGACTTCCTAAATGTGTTGGGTGCCAATGGGGCGATACAGGCCTTGGGGCCACAAGTGTTGGCTAAAGAGTGCTAAATGGTTGTAGTGGTCCAGGTTGTGCTCTGGGAATGGGCTGTGGCTGAGAGTCACGAATTGGTCCTACCGTCTCCTTTGCTGCATGGGGAAAGCAAGCTGCCCTACCCTTCCATTGGGCACGACTTACTTCCTGCTGGGTGGTCGTTGGGGCGGGGACAAAACCAGGCTCCACCCACTTCCTGCCTTGTGCGTGGAGGAAGAGCAGCTCATCTGCCTGTCTTCTGTGCCCAGACTTGCCATGTGGGTCGTCCAAGCAGGGGCATGTAAGGCAACTTCTAAATGAGCCCCATGGGAAGAGGAAACCCATTCATTCAGTGTGGGGATCGCCTCTATTTTTTCCCTGCTTGAGAAGAATGCATTTCCTTGGCTAGGCCAGGTCCATGCAGTGCACCTGGGTGCTAAGGAGCTTTTAAAAGTAGTAGCTCAAGGAAAATCTAATGTTCACAAGAATGGAAATGAAAAGCATACTGTGCAGCCCTAATTAAAGTATTTCGACGCGTGTACAAGATGAAAAAAGAGAACGTGTCAGCACATGTCAAAATACTTAGATGGCGGGAGCTGATGTCCTGATGACGTTTTTGATGTTTAGTCAAAATGGTTTGAGAGCAGATATATGAAAACATTTATTTATGCACAGCTCATTTTTGAGACACATAAAAAGGAAAGGAAATAATTTGACCTGTGTCAAGAGACCCAAGCAGAATTTGACGTCAATCCTTTTTTTTTCCCCTTCTTTATCCAGCCCAGCATCTAAAAAGCTAAATTTTGGTGGTGGGGTAGGGGGGAGAAACCCATTGGGAACAGATTGAAAATACCATGATTAATAGCTCCAACATCCTCCGTCTTGAGCGCTTGGCATTCATAAAGTTGAACAACTCACTCCTTTGGTGGCAGTTTTTATGCTGCACATAAAAGGTTTCTAAAATCTTTACAGATCCTACCACCTTGCAGCTGCAAAATGAAAACTGCTGGTATTTTGCACATTGGTGTAAGTTGGGTTTGAAGGGAAATACGGACAGCCTAATGTGGGGGGAAAAGAAAAAAAGGTAATAGCTGAAAGAGCTGAAACCTGTAAAACCCTTGGAGCTGTGGTATTTGTTAAGCTGATAACGAGGTAGCTTGCGTACATGTATGACCAGGGGAAATCCTGGTATATTAACATGAGCTGCTCGCCGTTTTATAGCTAAGTAAATAGACTTCAGTATAAGGACATTTTAAGGGAATTTGAGAAAATAACGAAGCTCAGAGAATTAACTTGTATAGCTTTCATTTAAGATTACCAAAATACTTTGTAATATAATATTTAAATATCCATGTGGCTCCGGGGTTACACAAAATAACACCGCACAGAGATAAGGCTACTATTCTGTCCCAACATTGGTTGGTAATCTTATTACTGAATTAATATAACAATGCTTTGAAATAACCGGATGTCTCCTGTTCTACCTCTTCCCCCCGCGCCACCACCCAACTTGGCAGAAGAGATGAAGGAATAAAAAATGGAAGAGGGTCAAACATTAAACTGAAAGACTGTTGAACTGAGGGTTTTGCCCCTCTAGTACATGCAATTGCATGACTAAACTAGAAAATTGAGCATGGAAGCAGAGGCGCTGATTGTAAATGGAGGGCTTTGTAAAGAGAGGTGGGCAAGCTCTCAATTTGAGGGGATGTTTCTTAGTTCGTGCTGGGAGCATGGACACCCCTTGCTCCCAAATGCTCTTCTAAGAGTTGCAAATCAGCCAGCCCGATGCTAGCTTTTCGCCTCTTGGCTTGTATTAGTTTGAGTTCACATGGGTCATCTCCCTCCTGGTTTGTCACAACTACTGCGGTTGGCCAGGGGGGTTGGAGCTGTGGTCCACGAGATGCTGAATTGTGGCTTTTTATGCTTTCGGGTTTTTTGTACTAACTGATTAGACCGGCCTCTCCGCAGGAGGCTCCTTTCTGGCTCCGAGTTCAGGTGCTTCCAAGGCCTGGTGCAGTTACTAAATAGGTTGCTCTGTCCCATGTAGGGACGCTCAGATGGATGCGATGAGGATTGTTGGAAGTCCCTCTGCGGATGTTGCTGCTACTAGGGTTGAAAATCGAGGGTCCCTGGTTTAAGTGAAGGTGTGATTTATCAATAGAGTTAAGCTGGTGCTGAGGGTCTCTGCAGACACTGCTGCTGGGGTTTACACTGGACTTAGTGTAGTTCATTTCGAGCCTGGTTGGAATAGCTCACTTGGCCACACACCTGCTGGCCCTGGAGAAGAAAGGCTGCATGTAGACAAGGCTGTTGGTGGTGGGGGTGAGGAAGAGAAGGAACGAAGGCTGAGAAGAAAAGGTAGGGAGAGAGATGCAGAGACAAGAAGTGAAGGCATAAAGTAACTCTGTGTGTGAATCCTATGGATGAAGGCATGTGAAAAATAAGATGGGAACTCATGAAAGCAGAATGCAGAGAGGAAAACCCAGGAGAAAAACATCATCCCTTCCTTCAGATACCGATAGCTAGAAGGAAAGGATGAGCCAGGCTGAGAAGAAAAGGGGTCAGTAATAGCTACAATGCAAAGGGCAGAAGAGAAGGCAAGCAAGCAGGAGGAAAATTCATTTCTCCCCTCAAGGAGAGGTCCAGATGGAGTCTGCACTTAGAGAGGCTGCCTCTGGGGCAAAGCCCATCCTTGGGCCCGCATTCAGGGTGGGCCCAGGTGAAGCATTGTTGTCTCGCCTACCCGGATACGTGGGGTAAACCCGCCTTAAAACATCCCGGAGTACAAGGGCTTGGCAACCCAGGACTGGCACACCAGTGAATTGCAATGGCTGTAGTTATGCCGTGGCAATATTCTTCTTCCAGTAGAAGAGAGGGCCTGTTTTTCAATTTAGCTTATGTTGCCTGCAAAGGGGTTTAAGATAATCCCCCTAAAGCTGCTCTTATACTTAGTCAAGAGTTTCCATGCTGGGATTTATAGGGGTATAACTCAGTTGGTTTCATTTGTCATCCAAAGCGTGCTGGAGAGCTTGCCAAAACATGGCCAACCCCTGATGATGGACTACCTTAACACCAAATTAGGATGCAGTACCCAGGGTTTGGAAATGGGGAAGGCTAAAAATCCATTGGCCAAAATGGGGAGAGCCTCACTGATTTGTCCTTTCTAGCCGACCTAGTTCTTGCAAACTCTGTTTCCTTACAAGGAAAGACGCAGATCTTTGCCAGACGGCAGAACGAAGAGTCCGATCAATCACATCTGCATCAACTTGAGATCCAGGTCATCTGCCCAAGATGCAAAGGCCTAGCCAGCAGCAGATGTCAGCAGCAACCGCACTCTTCATTGCCAAACTGAAAATAAAGCCAGGAAACATCAGCTTTAAACAGGAGGGCGGTAAGAAAATCAGTAGCACAAAACTGGAAAGGGAGAAACACAGGAAATCACTGCAAGAAATTCCAGGTCGAAGCGAGGGAGCAGGTTTGAGGGTACTGTTAGTGGCCAGGAAAGGTGAGGTACGTCTTGGAAGTGGAGGGAAATGGGCAGTGGTCAGAGACCGTGTGATCCAAGCTGCTACAGTCACAGCTGGAGGCCAAGAGAGATGGGGCTAGAATGGGAAGAGCTCAAGAGACGTGGCGCCTTGATGAAGATAGAAGAGCACTGGAAGGAAAATTTGGATACAAAGGCCAAAGAAACATTGGAAGAAACAGAAGAGGAGGATGAAGAGGCAGACCCAGCAGTGAAAAGCAATGCAGGAAAGATGAATGGAGATATGTTGAAGGCCAAGCATCTGAAGCTACGACTCTGGTGGGAAACCACAGAGCCATTCATCAAGTGACTGAAACCCTCTGTGGAAATTATTTGAAGATGGGAAATGGGGCAAGCAAAAGCAGAGATGAGAAAAATGTTCACAACTATGTTTCAGAGAGGAAAAACAGCTGGGCAGAGCTGTTTCAAAGAAGTCCTTCACGGATCTGGCCTCATCTCAACACCAGGTGTCGATGAACCCGAACAACCGGGCATGAATGCAGGCCCAGCCCAGATGTCAGGAGAACAAGCTGCAGGCCGGAGGCTGCGAAAGAACAAAGCAGGGAGAGACCATCAAATCGCAACTAGATACCATCATCTTAAGGAAGCTGACAGAGCTGTTCAGTGAAGTCTCGTGAAAGAGAAACCACTCCTAACCAGAGAAAACATGGAATCGCTGTCAGAAAACCCAAACGAGGACTATTTCACGAGGTCATGGTGTAGGGAAAGTCTGCAATGCTAACCTACGTGGAGCAGAATCGGCAGCGGTTCCACTGTTGAAGGACAGGATGGATTCGGGCCCAGGAGGTCCTCTCATTTGATACTTTCATGAAGCATAAATGTGAGTCGAGCGGCAGGCTCTTCCTATCTTAGTAACATTGACTTTCTAAAGGCATTTGACAGCCTGCACAGGCATGCATCATGGGACATCCTTCAGTCCTGCACAATCCTCGCCCAACCAGCTAAGCCTGGACAGAGATGCAAAGGATCTCTGTAAGGATGAACACCCAGATGGCAGGGTGATTCAAGACCCACGCTAGCGGGAGGTGGGGCTGCGTTCTCCCACTATTTCTGTTCTTCATAGCTGATGACGGGACACTGGAGAAGCGTATAGGCAATACAGATGCAGGCGTAGCATAGCGAATGACTGGAAGACCTAGGCTTTGCCGACTTTTTTTTTTTTTTTGCATTGAGCTACTAATTGATGCATCTGTATAGCTGCAAACACAAGGGAGAGAACCTGGTCAAAATATCAATCCAAGTAGGTCCAAAAACACCCCTGTTTGAAACCAAGGGTCGAGCAGTAATGTCACAGTAGAAAACAGTGAGCATCAAGAAGGCAGAACCACTCGCCTACTAAGATGACACCAAATTGGCCAACAAACTTAAAGGAGGAATTGTCATCAGAGGTAAAGTATTCAGACCTTTCACTAAGCGTAACAGTGTCTAGAAGCTATAGAGCTCCATGACAAAACTCAAATGTAATCTTGAGGCTTATGCATGATTGGGTGTACCCAAGTGTTGGGTGGGATACTTGGGTGCTTCTGAAAACGGGACTATTGGATGGAAAGATACCATCTCCGATGAGGACAGTTGAAAAGCAGCCGACCCATGGCTCAACTCCACCGGAGCTGGACGGGAGTGCTGGCCACATGCAAGACATATGACCTGGATGCCTGCAGGCAAACTCCCACGAGAAGGCATTCGGTGGGAACTGAGCAGTGTGAGGAAATGAAGTAGCCCGCAAGAAACTCTCTACAAATGACCCTTAGCAGGAAGGCAATTCCCACAGTCCTGTTTCTGTGACTCATCTCTTGCTGACTGGCATTCATTGCAATACCCACCTTGGCTGTACCATAGGATTGGGACGCACTACAACCCTGGTGCCAATATTTTCCTTCCTACAGACCACCCCCCTTCCCTGCAGGGATTCTCCCTGAGACCTGAGCCTTTCATGTGATGACTTGGGCTATTTGGATGCAGCCTTAGCTGTCATCTATGCACCTGCTAGGAGTGTCACAGTTGTGGGAATGAACATGGATTAGAAGAGAAGGGGAGAAATAGATGCACCAAGATGGTCTGGAAGGACTTCAGCTCCCCTCGGGTTGGGATTCCTTGCAAGTGAGGAGGAGGTTGTTTTCTTGGCTTAAACTTACCTGTTAAACTGATCGGAAATCAATATTGGGGATGGGTGGGGGTGGCAGAGAGGAACTTGTATGTGTGGTGGGCATCACGCTGTTGACAGATGCAGATGATGATTCATTACATCCTTTTTCACATTGTAAACTGACATTATTGAAAAGAAAAAAAGGGCAATGTTTGCTGTGCTTGACAGGTACACGGGGATTTTTGCTCTGCTCCGTAAGCCTAAGAGTGAAGAATTTGCCTGTTTTTTTGTTGGGTTTTTTTTTTTTTGGCTAGCTTTCTCATAGTCAAGATACTATGAGCAAGAACAAGGAGCAATGATCTCAAGTTGCAGCAAGGAAAGTTGAGGTTGGGTATTAGGAGAAACTTCCTCAGCAGGAGGGTGGTGAAGCACTGGAACAGGTTACTCTGAGAGGCGGTGCAGTCTCCATCCTTGGAGGTTTGAAGACCTGGCTAGACAAAGCCTTGCGTGGGATGATGGAGTTGGGGCTGGTCCTGCTTGGAGCAGGGGGTTGGATTAGATGTGACCTCCTGAGGTCCCTTCCAGCTCTGTGTCTCTGATTCTTCTGTCTTGGCCTGCTTGTGGTGGTTTGGGGCAGGCTAGTGGTGAGTTTGCTAAGCTTCGATTACAGCTAGTTGCATTTAGGAAATTCTCTTAGTGTTCATTCGTTTTGCCCCCCATACGTTGTCCCTATGTGACCCAAGTTTCCAATGTGACTCTCTAGAACAGTGGCTCTCAAACTTTTTAAAATGCCAGTTTTTACTTTTATTTTTCATGCGTCAAAAAAACCCTGCATTTTTTCTGTTGCAAAGACCTCAGAAAGGCTTAACAGGTCTGAATATTTTTAACACTATGGATTCCTACTTGAAATCTCTGGGTTTGTCTTATGAATTATGTTTGCACGCCTAGTCATGCTAACATTGCTTGGCACCCTGTGGCAGCCCTTGTCTGGTTGAAGGTAGACTGCTTGGCCTCCATGGTGACTAGCTGTTGGAGTAGATTCACTAACTCTGAGTTTCTTGGCCATCATTGCAAATGGAAGAAGGCGTCTCAGTTTGGCCAAGAGAGGTGCAGTCCTTTCAGCTATAAGGAGCGTCTTGGGATGATGCAAAGCTAGGGTTAATGTGCAGACATGTGGAAGGAGTACATGCCCCTTTGTGAGAGTGCTCAGAGCAAAGCTCCATCCAACCCTAGCAGCCCACAGGGCCGGGATGATTTAGGCACACTGGTTATAGTGCCAGGGCCAGCATTGCATCTGACTGATGTGGACTCCCCAGCTGTAACGGTTGACATCTCAAAGGCTCTGTCACCCTGCCCCAGCTTAGGAGAGCACTGCTCACCTAATGCTCCTTAGCTACGCACCTTAAGAAGGCAATAGGATAATCATGTGCAAGGGGATCTAGGCCCCACGTTGTCTCTGCTGATGCATTCTGCCGTTCGTTGCTTCACCGTGGAAAGGATCTGGGGCTTTGGTTTTTGTCTGGAGCTGAGTTCAGTCTCTGCTCCTTTGCACTTGTGTTCACATCCTCCGTTGTAACCCAGCCAGCAACGCGTGCAAAGGCGCATGTGTCCGGTACAACCAGGGAAGAACAAACACATTTGTTACCCCACCGAGGAGCTAAAATGAATCGCTCAGCTTTTAAAATATGGAGATTTCTTTCCCAGACATTTTATGTTGGGAAAGAACATTGCTCATCAGTCCCAAAAAGTCTCTTTTATCTGGCTGCTCCTTGAGTGGCGGAAGTGTCAGGATTTTACAAGAGCTGCTTATCCTTAAATGAGTGCATTTATGCTGACAGCTTCAGATGCAATGGAAACTCGAGCAACCTTTCACCAACATGTGTTGCTTGCTGGATGGTTTCTGAAGACCAAACCATAAAAAGCATCTTTAGTAATTTAATGAACAATAAAGAAGTCTTCCTCTCTCTCTCTTTCTCTATATATCTATAGCTATATAATATGAAAAGCATAATTAGATGCAATGATAGATTTTAGCACCCTAAATTGTTACCAGAAGCACTTAGCCGAAGCAGAGGGCTGTGCCAGGCAGAGGGATAGTTTTTTGGATTTTATTTTTTAAATGTTTTGAATTATAGAATAACAAAGCAAGGTGGGGGCAGAGGCTGAACGAGAGACTCTTTAAACATCAAACTCGGTCTCCTTTAGGATGCCCTCTGATACTTGAGTAAAGCAAACAGTGCAAGTGTCGGGTGTTGACTCGCTTGTCTCTTTGATCCTCCTGTCACCTTTTGGAAGGGGGCTGTAATTCACTTTATTTCGGCAATTTTTTATCCAGAGGAGGAACACCCACGTTCATGCTTTTATGGTGTTCAAGGTAAGTTGGCAAGTCTTGCTTCCCCCCTCAAAAATCCCCTCCCGGCCCCCCCAAAACATAATTGCTATGGGGAGATGCATTCTCATGCACAGAAATGTTGTATGATCAGCCAGAACAAATGTTGTGTGTGTGTACAAGTTGCAGAATATATATGCACCCTCTCTCCAGCCCTTGTGCTTTTGACAATGCAACTCGTGAAATAAGTGTGACAGTATTGTACCAGCCAACTTCTTTATTAACACAAGTTCTCTATTAACGCCATCATCTCTAAGAATATGGGAGGATTAATTATAAATGCTCATGCAGTAACACGGTGCTAATTGTTTACACTAAGCCATATTTGTTTATGTAAATGATCTTAATTGGAAAATTCTTTACTGTATAATTGTAATAGAGAATTAAAGACGGGATGAAATGTGGGGGGAAATGCAAGGCAATCATCTCTTAATTATACTTTAATATGATCAAGAGGATGACCTAATCTGTTTACATAAATGTTAATAATTAACTTAGTGGATAGGTATAAATAAGCTTGAAACATATGGGCTGTAATTCTCCATCGAGGGCTCCAGTCCTACAAGCAAGTCTTCTCGCGTGAGTCATCCGAATAACTCTGTGGGAGTGAGGGATGTCGGGGCCAAGTTTCAAATCCAGAGACTCTCGGCCTGATCCCAAACTGTTGGCAGTATCTGCCTGAAGTCCACAGGAGCGGAGGACGCTCCACACCTCGCTGAACCAAGCCTCGTTTGCAAGGCATGTGCCTATTCATTCCAGCGGGCGTTAGGCCTGGCTCCCAGCCACTTGTGATTGAGACATGCGCAGCTACATTTAATTACGTGCGTAACACTTGCTGCTGATAACTATATAATAACATGCAAATGTTAGCATCCTGGGAAACTCTTTGAGCCGTTACCCAGAGCAGGGCCTGCAAACATCTCTGCAGTGAATGAGCATCTTCTTTGCGTGCGGCATGCAGGAGACGTGCCTCCCAAATCGGACACCATCAGTTTTTGTTTTGCTCGGTGGCCTTAATGAGCAAAAATGACAGTGGAAAGTCTCCCAGCTAGTTGCTGTCTGCGTGAGAGGTGAATCATTTGTCTTCATTTCCCAGAGCTGCCTGCTTATCGAATGCTTTGCACCTCACCAGTTAACGTATGGAGAGAGCTCAAGGGTGACATCCAAGGGGCTCCCAGGACAGAGCTGCGTGGCGCTGTTGCTTCCTCCAGCGTGGTTCTTGCACAGAGAATTTGGGACAAATGCAAGGCAACTGCAACGCTTGAAGACCGTTCATTGAGGGGAAACTGCAGCAGGAATCGGCTTGTTTCCGGCTGCCGGGGCTGAATGGTAGTAGCTGTTGTATGGACAGCAGTGGTAGTAGCCCCCAACAGCAAGGGTGCGATGCTGGGAGGTGGGGGTGGTGGTAAAATCCTATTGGGGAAAAAGCAGAGGCCCTGCATTATTAGGGGGACCTTTGTCTTCCATAAATACGTGCATTTTTAATTTATTTAATTTTAATATTAATTTTTTATTTTTTTGCCACCTCACCCAGGACCTGGGTCTGCCCACCTGGAGGTGCCAGCAGTGGATCTGATCTCCCTCAGGCCTCACTGGCTGGCTGGTGTAAGGTTGTTTGTCCCCGGGTGAATTCAGCCCCCTGGGCCTATGGGCCCTCTCCTCCACCCCTGTCCCCCACGATGGTCTCCTCTCCCTGCCCCCATGGGAAAGGGTACGCCTTCTCCCCACCTGACGGGGTGGAGCCCTCTCCCTTTCCTAGCTGCTGCAAGGAGTGCCCTGGCTGAGCTGGTCTCCTCCCTCCCGTTGTCGGCTGAGCTATCTGGGTCTCCTCTTCCCCTAGGAGCACGGACATCTCCCTCCATCCCGACATGATGCATTGGGCCAGTGGCAGGCCGGGCGAGACTCTCCCGGAGCTGATCTTGCCGGGCTGTCTCCGAGCGCTCCAACATTGTGCGCACGCACATGAACCCAGGGCCACAATACCTGATGACCAGGTCGTCGGAGGGGAGTTAGTGTGTGCAACGACCCCGTGTGCACGCGAGGGTCCGGCGTGCATGCTGGCATCTTGATATGTGCTTCAGAAGAGCACGGATGCGATTAGATATTCAACAGGCATTGTTAGGTGTGCATGGTGAACAATGCAGTTCACTTCAAAGTGCTCCCCCTTGTCACTCAGCCCGGACCCATGTTGCTGTCGCCTTTTTTTCACTGGAGATTAGATACATGGGTAGATAGATTAGATGGAAGATGAAAGTGCACAGTACATGCTGCTTTCCACACATGCGTCCTTCTCCCCCCTCTAACCCTCTTTGTACTCACTGCCACAAACTTCATCCAGGAGCAGCCTGGGCTCTGTGCCCGTATTATTCTCACCGTCTTCCTGACAGGCGTAGTAATATACAGAGCTATCTCAAGCTGGGACCGTTTGAATGAAGGAGACTTAAAAAAAAAAAAAAAAATATTAAGAGTGAGATTTCAAATGTCTCGCCAAAGAACAATGCAACAAACTGCTTCATCGGGGGATGCATGAGACACTGGGGGAGCTGAAAATTAATCCAAGAGGAGGGGTGGCTGGCAGGTGTTTCGGCATGGAAAAACCTGAAACGGACCATTCTGCTGGATAATAGTGACTGGAAGGGGGTCTGTCTGCTTGGGTATTTTTGTCGCCACTGCTCCAAATGGTTTGGTCCTGACGGGCAGCTTCCACGGTTCTCGTTGCACGAGAAGCATCATCATTGTTCAGTGTCCAAGGTCCAGTGAAAATATTTTTCAATGGAAAACTCCGTGAATGTAGCGGATAAGCCACCAGAGCCCGTTTCTAATAGCCTCATTTGTATTGACTGTTATTGTACTCTTGGAGCAGTTGTGGCCGGCGCTGGATCTAAGCTCTCATCGGCACGCCTCATCAGAATTGCCTTCATTTAGAAGCAAGAATAACTTGCAAATGCCTCGGGAGCGGGAGCGGGGAGTTTTGTTTGGGCGTTTGGAGTTTGTTTGACTCCCAATATTACTCATGTCTCGGGCTCCTGGTGGGGGAGAGGGGGGGTCTAGTCTTGATGTCATAAAACGGTTTGACAAGCCAAGCGTCCTAAAGCAAATACTTGTGAAATATTAGTTCAGTCAGGTATCAGGGGGGAGTTTCTAAGCCCTTCCTTGACGTACTGGAGTGTTTGAATGTGTTAATGCAAGCAGCCTGCAACTAAAGAGGCTTTTGCTGCTCAAACAGATGTATTATTTTTGAAGGGTGTTTCTTTGAGCGTTACGCCTTTCTCATGCTACATGCTGTTTGCATTCTTTTGTCTTACAAGCCTTTTAAATTTTCTCCAGGACACTTCAAGTTTTTTTTGTTTTGGTTTTGGTTTTTTTTTTTTCACTCTTTCTATCATCCCTCAGTAAAAAATAGTAAACTAAGAGCCGACGAAGGGCTGAATGATCATTTGAAACTTCCTGGGAGATGATAGCTGCTGCTTTTTTCTTTTTTAAAGGCAAAGAACGTATTGAAGGGAAAGAGAAGCAAAAACACATGTTCCAGAACGCATGCATATTTTTCACAGCTATTTTGTAACGTAAAATATATCGACCCTGCATTTGATTATTTTCAAAGGGCTTAGAGGAAACTCAGTAATTCCTGGTTTTGAAACTCCTGTACAATCCAATTCATGCTTGTTTGTTTCTTATTAGAAAAAAGTTGCTCTCTAACCAGTTGTGATGCTCCGCTGTCTCACGGATGCTGCCCCTAATTACTGGGGCTGTAGCAACTAGTTAGTTCAGATTAGCTTTTAAAACGTCAGCAGCTCTCCTTTTTAAATGAATGCAGGACGGTGGCAGCACGGTTTGTTCCTACGGCAGCATTTCACCCGCAGAGGCTTGGGGCCAAGCCCAGGACTGGTACAAATGGGTGCAATTGCCCGAAGCCCATGGACTTGGTGGAATTTCCCTTCTGAATGATGGGCTGTTTGTCGCTGGGACTCGAGGGGGTTGAGCTCTGTCAGCGCTCTCATCTCAGGGGTGTCTGTTCTTCCATTAATACAAATCAATTAATAGCAGCTTCATTTAATAGCAGCCTTCAACTACCTGCAGGGGGGCTGCAAAGAGGATGGAGCTGGGCTGTTCTCCATGGGGGCAGATGCAGAACAAGTAGCAATGGGCTCAGGCTGCAGCAAGGGAAGTTGAGGTTGGATATTAGGAAGGATTTTCTCATGAAGAGGGTGGTAAAACACTGGAGCAGGTTACCCAGAGAGGTGGTGGACTCTCCATCCTTGGAGGTTTTGAAGACGCGGCTAGGCAAAGCCTTGTCTGGGATGATGTAGTTGGGGCTGGTCCTGCTTGGAGCAGGGGGTTGGACTAGATGGGACATCCTGAGCTCCCTTCCAGCCCTCATTTTCTATGAGTCTATGAATTGCTGCATCTTTTATCATTCAATCTAATGATGGATGGTCAGCAAAGGCCACTGCTCTGTGTAAGTTTTTCACTCCGTCCATTTTGCCAATGAACCCAACAACCAACAGGCACCCCTCTGCACTTGCTAAATGAAAATAGGCCTCGTGGAAAACTCATGGGGATTTTGAAACCTGCTCCTGCAGGGATTCCCAAGCCACCCAGCATTGGTCTGAAAGCCTCCCTGCCGTCTCTTCTAGCTGGGGGCTAACCCAAGGCAGAGTTGCTGCTTTCTGCATTGTGGCTGCCGTGACTGGTTTGTGTTGCAGCTTCAGCCTTGTTTAGCCCAGTGCCTGGTGCTGCACTATGTCTGCATTTCTAGCAGGCTGTCGGCTAGAAACACACCGCAGTAAATGCCTCTCACCATACATAAACGGAGAAGAGAGTTATTCTTTCCAATGCAGGAGGGGAGGAAGCGGGGAGACAAATAAAGCCCCCCTTGTTCTGATCAATGAAAAAAAATCCCATCACATTTAATTCTGGACATGCCATTTTAAGAGTCTGTTGCCACCTCTTATGACTTTTTTGATGTTTCCAGCAAAGCCCCAGCTCCCAGAGCCAAGGGATTACATGAGCACCTCAGCTTTGATTAAAATAATAATAATAATAATAAAACCTCTAACTTTTATGGTTGTGAAGCAGTTTTTGAAAAGGGAAACAACCTATCCTGGTGCCTCTGAGGCCAAAACCAAAGAAAAAAGAACTTCAAAGTTTATTCTTTGTCCAAAATCCAGGAGGGTTTGCTTTAAATTTTAGGATTTTTGGAAGCCTGATTTGTGCATTTTGAATACTCAGGCTTGACAATATTAAGATGCAATTCCCCATCCTCCTCCTGGTTAGAACTGAGAGCCACTTTGGACAGAGCGCTGCGTAAAGCAGCTGAAGAACACTTCTGGTTATAAAGAAGCTGTTTTATTAAATTTTGTAAAATTGGTGTTTAATTTAGTTTTTATCCAGTATTGGATGGGAAAACCCAGTTGTAGCAAATTGGGACTTAGAAAAGCCAGAAGCCAATTATGGAAAGACTGCTTGCTGAATGCCTGCGCCGTAACTGCTGCAACTAAGGTTGACTTTTGTAAGCACTAAACAAGCTTTCCAGAGTTAAAATGCGCATGCATGCACAGACACACATGCACATGTGGAAATACTTATGGTTTGGGATGCATCCATCTCTTCAGGGGTAGTGTTGTAGTGTACAGCTCATTAAGCTGGTCTGGTTCAGCCAGGACCCAGTACTTGTGGACACCTACTGTTTCGACATCTCTGTGCTCTTATCAGGGCAGGTTGGCCTTGTGGTTGGTGTCTGTCCGCAGAGTACCGTGTGGAGGAATCCAATATCTGGAAATAAGAGCTCCTTGCTGCGGCTCCCTGTGGGATGGTGCAGTGTTTGGGGGACGTTGGGAGAGCCAGCCGACATCTACAGTAGGGGATGTACTGGTGGCATGGAAGTCCATGGGGCCGGATTTCCTTCCATGTATGCATCCAGCTCAATAACATCTCTGTTGAATTCTATATGGAGGGAGACTTTGTGTTAAGTTGGTTAATACTCCAGAGCCAGGAATACTCTGAAACCGTAGGAAAGTAGATCTGCCTGGCAGTAGTAGCCCTCAGGCTGCAGCAGTGGGCCCAGGGATACTCCTGTACTTTGTGATTTGCAGGACCTGTGAAACCCTGAGACTGAAACAGGTTGCTTCATGCACGAGCAGGAAAGCAGGTAGCTTGGGCCTGTTTCCCATTCCTAGGAGAGGGGTTCTGGGGAAACTCGGCTCCAGCCAAATAAAGCACAACAGCAGGAGGCTTTTCCTGGTACCCAGCCTAAGCTTAGCTTGCTCTGACTTCTTCCTGTTACTCTCCCTTAATTTTGGCCACCCTATTGGTTGAACGTACTTGTGGATGGTTACCATTCACCGCAGCACTGACCCAACCCACCAGCCGTAGGGGGCTCCTTGCATCGAGAAACAAAACGCAGAAACAGCGTTGCTCCGTGGAGCAGTCAGTCCTGGGCCCGACTGACGGGGGAGAAACGAAGAAGGCTGCAACACTTGGGGGGCTAAGTCTTTTCCTAGCACAGTGCATGCATCTCCAACTCAAGATAATTCTCACCCACCGAGACTCGTTAGGCCGGTTTACTCCAGATGAGCCTTTGCTGATCTAATTCGCACTGCCACGGGGCCCCGTTTTGTGTTGGGGAGAAGCCACTAAGTGAAAAAATAGTGATTCTTCAGCTTTCCAACTGCGCTGATGCATTTCTGTCTCGTTGGGCGTGAGGCTTTGCATTGCTAAACTGGGATATGACAGGGTGCGAATGGAGAGTGCCCCAAAAGACGAAATGGAGCATGTTCCTCCCTGTGCCAACACCCCTGATGTGCAAACAGCAATCCTTGCTCCGCAGCGCTCGGGTAACCTCCTCTCGAGCAGCTCTCCTGTGTGGCTTCATCAGTCCATTTTGGTCCAGATTCTCTCGGGTGTTACCCCGCGGGGCATGGGGAACTTTTCCATCTCTGCCGAAGCAGCGGCCTGGGTTTCGAACCTTTCTGCATTTGCATAGAGCAAATAGTGGTGGGGATTGACTTTTGAAACCAGTAGATGCCCTTTGCTCCCCAAAATCCACCTCTGGGGCTGTGCCTGTGCCCCATGCTGCTCCGGGTCTCACAGCAGGATGGGGGAGCTGCTCCCCACAGCTACTTCTCTGTTACTATGCTGACAGGCAAAGGGAGAGGGGGTATCTCAGGCCTCAGCCCTGCTTTGGTGGGGCTACTCCATCTCTTGCCAGTCTTCCCAAGTGGAGCTATGATTCCTCTGGCCATTGCTTAGGATGGGGAGATCGATGTTTCTGCCCCTCTTGCCCTTTGGGGCATCGTGGCTCTTGGCAGAGCAGGGAGAAAGCATCCCCCGCACTTCCCAGGGGGAGTTGTTTTGCCTGGCCCTACAGTATACCCTCTCCCCTGCACGGTCTTCATCCCTCGGGACAGAGCGGGAAGGATGCCCGGAGAGTGCCTTATCCCCGTGTCTTCCCTTTGCTCCCCATGGATCCAGACCCGCGGGTCCGCCTTCCACTTTGTGGGGGGCTTCGGCGGGGTCTGCAGGAGAACGGCGCTGCAAGAGGCGGCCTTTCCCCGAGAGCCAGCCCGGGACGGAGACCAGGCCTCGGTCCCAGCTTAGCACAGCTGCAAGCAGCACTGCAGATGATTAAGCAGACAATAAATCTGAACCCAACTGGCTCCAGAAGCCTCCCCTCCCTCTCAGCTCGGGGGATAGGGCGCACCCCCCTTGGGGAAGCGCTAACCCATTAAGGAAGAGGCGCTTACTGGGTTTAACTGGAACCATACGTCCCTCTGTCTCCCACTCCCCTGCTCTGTGCCTGCATCCCTGGCAGGGAGAGACCCCCCCCTTCTTCTCATGTGTCTTTACGATAGCAAAAGGGTCCCCAGATAACTATTTCCTATAAACAAACCATGCGGCTTTAATGGAATTACCTCAGCCCTGCTAGTAAATAATTTATAGGAGGCAGTAAATAAAATATGTTTCTGTGCCTTTTTTTCCCACCTCCTCCCCAAAAAGACTTGTCAAGCGGCAAACACCCCCCAGAGGGACATTAACCCAGAAGACTGGCCCCGCGGGAGAGCCCCGACTGAGCACGGGGACCCGGTGCTAAGAAAAAACAAACAAAAAAAGGGGGAAAAAATAAAAAAAAGCAGAGTCCTTGATTTATTTCTCATCTGAAGGGGCCGGGGAGGCTAGTGGGAGCTAGCAGCGCCACAGCGGCATGCGGCGAGGGGTTGCGTGCGTCGGGCTCGCCGGCTTTGGGCATCGGTGTTTGCGTCCGCTCTTGGGTAGCGCAAACCCGCTGGTTGCGGGGACTCCTCGCATTGTTTCAAGGTTACGGCCTGCTAGCCTTGACCGTGAAACCCGAGTCCCCCAACACTTGACCTAAATTTCGCAGGGCATCCGTTTCCATCGAGTAATTGTCACCATGCTTCATTTGAAACTCGATACCCTGTCACTAATAGTATTAACAGGAGCTGCGGGCTCCACGCAGCAAACAAAATCTCCGTGCTGCAGGAAAAAATGGAAAGCAGGAATGTCTATGGAGCGGAGGGGCGGAGGAATCGGATGCAAAATCAGCGCCCGGTAGGTTTGCTGCGTGATGGCAGTTTTGCACGCTCGCGCGGCCTGCGCTCCCCAGCAAAACCAGCTCCAGCAACGTTGGGGAAATCGGCACCGCACACACCTCTTCCGGGGGGTTGTTTGCAACTTTTCTCCTCTCTGCACCGGTTGGCTTTTTAAAGCCTCTTCTACTTTTCACTAATGCGCTCAATCATTGTCTGAACCCTGGCGTTTAATTAAGGTGACTTTTGTTAGATCATTACAGATAATCAGGAAAACATTCCAAATAGATATCATTATAAAACAATCTGTTCCAACACCTGCACGTAGTCCCTTTTGCTTTTCATCTGTGGCACTCGACTTATTTCATTTTATTTCCCTCCCCCCCCAACACCGACCCGAAGATTTAATATGCGAGAAGAGATATATTTCACAAAGGCGTGGTGTCCCTTCTGTAGCTGCATCTGTTCCATTGTATTAGGAAAAGTAAGACATTTTGATACTAATTGCAAATAAATTGTGATGTGTTCACCCTGTAATTCATTTAATGAAGTTCACATGAAACTCCTGAAATTGGTCAAGTAAAAGGCACCCTGGCGAGGCCATTGTGGGAGGGAAAGAGGCGAGTGCTTCACAGAGGTAACTTGGAGCGGGGCGGGGGGCGAGGGACAGATGTTGTCTAGGAAGCCGCCATTGTGAGCGGGACACAAAGAAGGCCGAACCGTGCTGCCCCCTCCCACGAAAAATGAAAAGGGGGAAAAAGTCCGGATGCTACCAGGCAGCCTCCACAACCCTGGGTGAACGGGCCAGCGTTTCAGAGCTACAAGCGGTGGGTTTAAGGCTGAGATGGGCATGTGCACCCTGCATGCAAGGAGCTGACCTGCACCTCAAGCCGTCACGTTTTGAAGGGGGGGGGGGAAGAAAAACCCCCCACCCCCTCTGTCGATGACCTTTTCAAAGTGTGAGCAAACCTCTCTGCCCCAAAGCCCCCTGCCTCGAATGCAACAGTTTTGGAGCGCTCCCGAGCAAATCCTCTAACAGGCCGCTTGTCCGATTTATGTGGGCTGGCATTCGATTTTTCTCATTTCTCAGGAGGAAGCTTTGCAGTGGTCTGAGGACAGTCCTGCTGGAAGTTTGAGCCAGGCCTTTTCTTTGTCAGCTGTTGGGACAGATTGGTTCATTTAGCATCCAGCCTGTAGGATGGGCTGATTGTATGTGCCGGCTCTTTGGAAGCACTAGAAAGCAGCCTCGTGTCTTACTGTAATACTAGATACCCCTTTTGTTTGCTTCCACTCGCTGTTTGTGGCAGATTATAACCAGTCCTTTAGAGATCGGATGGCAACTCGCTGCTAGCTGACGGGGGAATGTTTCTCAGGCCGCCTGGATCCAGACAAAATGACCCGACTAGCAGGGAAACCGATGTCAGGAGACCCAAGCCATTGTCTGAACCCTCCAGCGGTCCAGTCCAGAGGTGGACTTCAGGGTCTGATCCAGGAAGGTAGGCTGATTTCTGCAGCCATTGCAAAGGATGGAGAAAATAGATCCAGTTTGTAAGAAGAATAAATGCTGGGGTATAGATCAGGGTTTTTTTTTTCATCATTGGTAATTGTCTTGTCAGGAAACACATGCCGAGCTCTGGTTGCTGCATGCTGCACCCAACGAGCTGGAAGCCAACCCCCCACCCAGGTTAAGCCTGCTTGCTTGCTCTCACTCCTCTTGTTCAAATACTCGGCTCCTCCCAGCTCCAGCACTGTCTCTAATGAACTTTCACTGATTGCCCCTTCCGGAAAGGAAAGTGACAGCTAATCTGGGGATACAATAAAACCTAATTGCCCTGGTTTGGCAGGGAAACGTTCATTAAGAAACGTGGACATCCACTTCTTCCTTGCAGCTAGATCACACTTGCATTTCTTCACTCTGTGGGGATAAAGCTGACGCAAGCTACCGAAATCCCACAGTTTGATGTCCAACCCAGCCCGGGCATTTCTCGAGGAGAATATCTTATTTTGCATTGTGGTGCTGCGTGTAGCTTAGCCGAGTCGTTTTAGATTTGTTGTGCAGTGTTCGGATTTACCTATTAATCGAGTTTTAGACATGGAAATGAAGGAGACAACAGGCTTTTGGCAGGAAAAGCAGTTATGAAAGACCCGGCTCAGATTGTCCCATATTATTGGTTTTGTTCCTTTGTGCGTTAAGGCACCATAGTAATAAGTTTTAGAAATACAAAACAAACGGGAGTCAGGCCAAGGGAGGGAAATGTTTATTAAGTCTTGAAAGTGCAGCAGTTAGGGCCTGGGCGCCTTGAACCCTTTACATTTCTATCAGACCAAATCAAGCTCAAATACATAAAAAAGGGGAAGCTGTTACATTGCAGCTTCGGCGAGGGAATTCCCCCGCTTGTGGCTCACGCTGTATTTTGAATTCTTGGCTCTTTCTGGACCTGTTCCTGCACTACTGAAGCCAACGGGAGCTTTGCTTGTGGTTTCAGGGGGCTCGGGGTCAGACCTGAGGTCTGCCTTGTGACGGTCCCCGCACAGCCATTTCAGAGCCCTCTATTGATACAGGATGGTGAAATAGTCTCTCATGCTCTGCTGACTTCACACTAAGATTAGAGCAATCCCAACTCTCCCCTGAACCCCCAGCTTAAATGTCCCCCCCCCCCCCAAAAAAACCTCACAGTCTTGGTTTGTAATTGCCCCCGTTAAAGCTGCTGATCATTAATGAGAGCCAGGAGCAACTTGATCTGCCCCATAGAAAATAAGCCTCTATTTTGTGCCACATTAAAATGATGGAAACTTTTTTTTTTTTTTTAATTATTTTTAAAAAGGGCTCAGAAAGAGAACCTGTTGTTCAGTCGTTCTGGGAAATACATATAAGACACTTTCAGGTTGACTGATCCTTCACAGAGTTCATTTAAAAAATGTCATACAAGATTTAATGCAAACCACTTGAAAAGCCTCCAATGGTGAGAAGCCCGTGGTTGGTGAACTTTGGGAACGAGCTGCTGAGCACCGTTCGGGTTGTCGTTGCAAAGGGAGGGGACTAGCCCTGCACGTTTAAAAGGACGGGGTGGGCAGCGATCTCGCCATCAGTGCTCTCGCAGCACCTCTGTCGGATCGCACCGGGGCACGGGCATGCTCATGGCGAGAAGGGTGCACGTGCGTGCATGCACGCTCGGAGCGAGCAAGGCTGACCCTTGCACAGACCTGGAGGCCGCGAGCCCCCGAACCTGGCTGGGTGCACCTTCATGGCTGGGCTTCCCGTTCCCCACGCAGGGCGACCGTGGTGCTTTCTCCCTGCTGCCCTCCGCCCTTACCCCCCAGCTGGCAGAAGCGGTGCTCGGGGCCCAGCCGGCGCTGAAATCCATCCTAGCCGCGGGAACCAGCTTTCCCTCGCTGCCTGGCCCCCACGCTCCCGCCCTTTTCTCTTTTTTTTTATTAGGTTTGGAGGTTTTTATCCATCCCAGTTGTCCCCGTGCTTTCCCAGGCTTGTGACAACAGGAGCTGGGCTTAACAGCTGCCCGGGAGACTCCATCCTGGAGGCCCGGGGAGCAGCCACTTTCCAGGCGCCCAGTACTGCCCCAGCCGCAGGGTGGAGACTGGGATCTGCACCTCCCGGGGCGGAGGGGGCCCAGACTGGAGCCGGAGAGCTGGGGCTGGGGGTCTCGGGGCGGGGGCGGGCGGACGGCGTCCTGAGAAGCAGTCAGTCGCCCGCTGGCATGTGAGAGTGAGATTTTTTGGGAGCTGGGAGCTGGAGATTTACGATGCAGGAGGACAGAGCGTGAAAGCAGTATATCATCATCAGGTTGGGCTGAAAGAAAGAAAACATATCTTCAACAAAAAGCAGGGCTTTGCAATTCAGCTGCGTTGTTAGGACAACGCAAACTATCCTTGAAATGATTAGTTCCACTTCAAAGGCATTTACATTCAACAGGGGCAAAGGCAGCCTCTTTTTATGTCTCCAAAAAGGGGGATTTCGCACTAAGGAGAGTCATATGTTTGCTCCTTCTATTTATTTTTCCTCATTCAGGGAACACTTGTATAAAATAAACAGAAAGATCCACACTCCAGCCCCATCAGGAGCCTGTTTAAAGGCAGGCTGGGCGGGGGGAGTCAGGTAGAAAGGCTCTGACATGCAGCCATTTTACAAGAGGGAAATGCTGGGACTCGTTTCTTTTCTTCTTCTTTTTTTATTGGGGAGTAAAAAGGCAACACTTCAAAAAAGAGAAAAAAAAAAAAAGAAGAAGAAAAAACTCCCCCAAAAAACTGACCTCAGGAGCCGTCTCTCCTGGGACATCTGTTATGAACTCAAGGAAGCGTGACGTACGTTCGGGTAGATCACAAAGGCCGAGAATATCTTGCCACCATTTGGGGAAAGATTTTAAAACGCCCCCCTCCACCCTTTAACACCACCCTCCAGCCCTACACGCGATATATGGCAAGACGTTGTCCCCCCAGCTAGGCTGCGTGTGGCTTGGTGGCCCCTTGTCTAGTGCTCTCAAACGGGGAAAGAAATATGTATGTGTTTTTAAATGAAACGGCCTAAAAAAATCCCTTGGCACTAGGGTTAATGTCAGGGTCAGCTCTCTCAAGCATCAGGCCTATTCTGCTCCAGGATACCCTGGAAAGTACAGTCAAGACACCCCTGGATAAGTAGAAGAAAGATGCTAGGATTAGACCAGAGGGCTCTTTCCTGCAACCCCCCGACAACTTTGCGCATCAAAATATAACCTGAGCAGACCCCTTCGTTTCAAGGCACATGACTTATTTTAGGCCCCGGATTCCCCGTTTGCTTCCCGAACTGGGCAGCCCTGTCAATGCTGGTGCTGAAAATGATTGACATGAGAAACAGAGAATCCCAGGACTGTAGCTCTCAAAATAATTATGTACGGAAAAGGAAGGAATTGCATGGCATTTGAAGTTTCTTGCATCGATAATTAGCACACGTGCGCACGTGTGTGTGTGTGTGTGTGCATGCACGCGTGCTGTTTTAAGTCTCTGGACAGGCCTCGGCAGTGTGAGAGCAAAGCAGCCAGCTAGTATATATAATTTCTTCTGAGGCTTGGTTGCAACTCCAACTTCAGTAGGCGAAGGGAAGCGAACACGATGGGGCTAGCTTCAGGACCGGGCAACGCTTCTGTCTCCCACAGAAATCTCAAAGCACGTGCACTGAATTACTTTCAGCATTGACGTAGATCAAACAAGCTCTCTTTGAAGTCACTGTTGCATGAAGGTTGACGTGTAAAATCTTACCGCTTGGTGTTTTTTGGGGTTTTTAAAACTATTTCAGGTGTTTGGGGTAGTTGCAGCTCAGTATTCCTAGCCTCTAAACTGGCTGGTCCTGTCCTGTTTAAAAATTGAGGGCAGGATGTGCCCCCCACCCCCCTCCCCACTTCATTAATACATTATATTGTGTCCTGAGACTCTTCATGCAGCTCTTGGAAAGTCCTGGGGTTCGTATTTGGACCAGGCTGTCCTTGAAGTGGAGATTTAACAGTGCACACCGATTCTGGCTTTTCTTTTTCTACACGTCCATGCGACTCATTCCTGATCCTATGACCCCAGCTGACTTCCTGCCCTGGGGCGGGGGGCTGGACTCGATGATCTTCCGAGATCCCTCCAGTCTTAATGTCTATGAAATCTATGATAAAAAAATCCCTGGGTGACCACGTTGTCATTTGTCAGCACAAGGGCGTTCCTTACATTGTGGGTTTTCTCTCTCTCTCTTACAGGCTTTGTTGTCAATGGCTTTCCAGCGGACCCTACCTGGGGAAGACCTGTTCAGAAGTGGAAGTGCCACCGTGTCTATTTACTGCCAGAAACGGCTCCTTTTTAGAAGCTTTGACTATGCTGTTTGCTTCAAAGCCTTGTTCGATGCAAGCATGCCCGCCGCGTGGCTGTTTTAAAGGCGTGTGTACTAGCAACCTGGGGAGAATTAGAAGAGGGTCATCCCTAATTTGTTGCTGAGACCCGGGGATTTTTGTCCATGCTGCTGCATTGCAATGGGTTCTGAATTCGCTCCCATTTCGACTCGCTCAAAGCTGCACCTTTCCAAAAAGTTCCTGAAACGTTGCTCCCTTTAAAGTTTTGCTGGTTAAGCAAGACAACCGCACGCTGCCAGAAGTCAGCATGCGAGCATCTCTTGAGGAGGCCCCACTCTTCCTCACAGGTATTGGTATGTGTGCGGCATCCGTCAGAAAGGCAGCAAGATGAGAGGCACTGCCAGTGGAAAGAAGAGAAATCAAGCCAGCAAGCCTTGGGACACCCAATGCAAGGAACTGGGAGAGAGGGACCAGGTGTCTAGCAGAGAAAGGAGGAGATTGGTGTAGAAAAGTCCTCCTATAATAGAGATAACAGAGGAAAGGCAAGGATGAACCATGCTCTGCAAGGAGAGACGGAGACTGCGCTAAGGGCACAGGTCCCTGGAGAGCGAGCCAAGAGAGCTGGGAGTCTGTGGAGCTTTATCCATTTGTGTTATTTTTCATTCCTAAAGTAATCCCTGCCGTCAGAGGAGAAACTCAACACGTTTTTATTGAATTCTGTAAAAGTTCATATTGGGGAAAAAAATATGTTTTTCATTTTTTGACTCTTTTTTTTTATTTCATGAAACACTGGAAACTTTAGTGCTTTGGAAATCTCCTACCGGACGTTGGAGCTTTTCACTTTGTTCCTGCCGTAAGACTGTCATTTGAGGAGGAGCTATCAGGAGGCTGAATCTGATGCGTTTCAGCTTGAGCGTGATCTTCTGATGTGGAATTTCCTCTGGATTTGAAGTATCACTCGGACAAAAATTCCACTGCCTCGTTCCCAAGATATGAAATGGAAAATAAGAATCAGTGCTTGTGCTTCATCCAGCAAGATCTGGCGTTGCAGAACAGGCAGCCGGTCGACAGAAGGAGCACGCCCCGCTTCCATTTTAATGCAAGCCCTGAGCGGATTCTGCGCCTGCTTACGCTGATGTAAACCTAGAGAGTGCACAGGAGTTGGTCCGATTTGGCTCCGGTGCCTCTGAGTAGGATCGGGCTCTTCAGTGTCAAGTCTTGAGGTCAGAAACTTTTTTTTGTTGTCATTCTCCTTTCTAAAGGTCAATGGTTTTGCAATGGGGTGGAATGAGCAGGCTGGGGTAAACGGGTGCCATGCTAAGGGGTTAAATGCCTGCGCTCTCTTGGTTACTGACTGGGTGATCTGCACTTAACTTGCGTTGGAGTCTCTGCTTATGGCTTCATATCGTCTTGGTGGCTAGTTCCCTTGGGTGCCCTGAGGATGTACTCCGAGGCTGACAGCTTTGCACAATGTCTTTATGCGTTGGGTCTCTTCGTTGCCATCGGGCGCTCACTGCTCTGGACTGAGCGTTGTAATGGGTTTTGATGCCACCTAACTGCATCCCACGGTCGCCTTCAGCCAGTCTCATGTGCATCTTAATGATGATGTGCAGCCAGGACCACATCTTGGCAAAGGTGAAAAGGTGGGTCTCCAAGGGGCGATGTGGGGAAAGTACTAAAATAAGCACTAGCGTGATTTCCAGGAGGAGCTGAATTGCTGAGTGGCCTCCCGTCTAGCTGGTTTGCTGGGATATACCGAGATCAGACTGCCTTGGGTCTTGCACCCAGTGCAGTGCTTGTATAGGGCTGCCGCCTTGCAGGCCAAGGACTGTCCAGCCAAGAGCTGCTTTGGACCAAGCCAGGATCCATTGGACCCAGAGTATTCTTCCCATGAAAAGGGGAAATCTGGCAAAAGGAGGTCCATTTCCAGCTGACCCACACCTACTTGTCCGTGCCCATCCATGTCCTCATGTGAGGCAGGACAGGAGCAACTACAACTGGTGGTTGCACAATCAGTTGTGGGTTTGCTCATGTGTGTTTGGCAACTGTTGATCCTTCCAGATCATGGTGTATGCGTGAGAGGTCACCCAGACCTTTGATGCAGGAGTTTTTGGAGGAGCAGAGGCTGCCCAGACCTCCCATCCCCCCCTTTAGGCCACTGAGACAAAGGCCATGTTGGGTCCAGATGTTTGGTGCCTCCACAGCTGTATTTCTGCACAAGCATCCAGGAACTGAACCCGGGTCTTCTGTGTGGCAGACAAGGATTCAACCACTGAATTGTGCGTGCACGTGTATGCAAAAAACAAGGATGTGGACATCGGTACGGACTGGAAAGAGGCTGCAAAGAGAGCCCCGGGCTCGGGCGGTTGCACGGGTTGCGCTCCATTAGCCCTCCCCACGCGGGGAGACAAAGTGACAGAAGTGGGACGTGTGGGATCCTGGACTTTGTGGGGCAGCTGCCGGAGCCCCATAGCACAGCACGAGGCGAGGCGTGCTGCCCCGGGGACACCCCACCGCAGAGGCGTGAGATGTGCTGGTGTTCTTGCAAGGGGCAGGGAAAGAGAGAGGGGACAAGAGACAGCGAAGGGGAGGGGACAGGGACGGGCATGAATGGGACCCTGGGGCCAGGTAGGAAACGCCCCTCCCCAGGAGGTCCCTTCCCTCCTTGTTATGGAGTTGTCTTCCCCTTTCTCCGGTTGTTGTGCGCGCCGCTCTCCCCTCCTTCTCGTCTATGTGTCTCCCCTCTCATTCATGTCTCTCTCCTCCCCTCCCTCTTCTTGTCTGTCTCGGCCCACACCCCTTTTGTCCTGCTCCGCTGCTCTGCATTGCTTTTGTGTGCTAATAGCGGCCGAATGAAAGTGAGTCAAGGCGGGTCTCCCAAGCGCCCCCCTCCAGCCTGCTCCCACAGAGGCTTGCAGGGCCCTGGGACTGCCAGGCTGGGATCGGCCAAGCTTTCCTCTTTGGCAGCTAAGGACACCGGCAGCCCCCACCTTCCTGGCTCCGGTGGCTCCAGCTTTGGCCGTGTGATGCAGGGGAAGCTGGATTTTGGAGGGGGTTGTAGCTGGCAGGGGGGTCTCTGCACCCCCTCCATTGCACCCCCTCCATTGCAAGAGCTGCGGCTTCCTTTTACAAGGGCAGGATGGGAACGGAGGCAGTGCATGCTCTTCTGTTGATGCGGGGCATGCACCGTGCTGGGGCTGAAGTGGTCTCTCCGGGGTCTCTTTGCATGGGGTGTTGCTTTCCCCCCTGATACCCTGCACACAGCCCATAGATGTGGGCTCCTTGCATTTGGCTTCGGGTCTGGGCAGAGGTTCAGGAGAAAGGAGCGGAGGTGGTGGCAGAGAGGGCGACTAAAACAGGGGCAGATGGAAAGGGAGATTTCAGACCTCCGAACACCGTACCTGGGTCTGCTGGGGACAAAGAGCGAGGTGAGGTTCCTCCCCCCATAACCGGAGCTGCGGGAAGGCAGGACGCGCTTTCCCACCAACTCACACCTCCTGCCTTGGGCCCCTCTCCGAGGCCTGGCACGGTGGTTTTGCCCGAGAGCTGTCCAGGCCAGAGCTTGCTGCATCCGTGCAGCACCTGGCACAGTCGGACACAAGCAAGCGACTACGGCAGGAAGGTGTTCCTACCCCACCATGCGTCCTCTCAGTGACCGATAAATACAGCCTTCGTTCAGGGGCTGCTTTATCCAGTGTCCCCATTTGCCTCTGCCGTGCTGCAAGTGGAGTGGCAGCTGTGCATGCACGCGTTGGGATGGGACTTGTACAGGCAAGTTAATTAATAATGACATTAGCTCATGGTGGAGCTGTTATATTTTTTAATACATCACCTTTGCATGGTATGGCAACAGAGATGAGCAGGTGCCCAGAGAGAACCAGCAGAGATGGAGGTTTCCCAGTCTTGCCCCCGTGCTTTCTGACAAGGTTGTTGGAAATCAAAAGCCAGGTCTCCTGAGCTTCAGCCCGAAGCCTGGCCCACACACCCAGCCTTCTTGTGCTTTCTCTCTCATACTTAACTTATCAGGAGATCCCTCACAATCTTGCATGGAAGTTGGTCAAGCATCCTTGGAAGATGATTACTTTGCCATGAGACTAATGACCTCTGCGTCTTTCTAACTTGAATTAATGGAGGTGCAGCCTCCATTTCCCCTGTGCATGTTCTGCCCGCAGGCCTGTGTGTGTTATTACCAGCTTATTATTATTATTATTATTATTATTATAATTATATAATATAATAATAATATAATAGGGGCTAATTATTATTGGCCCCTCTCTCCTTGTTCTTCCAGTCCCATCTCTGGCACTGGGATTTGTCCTCTGGCTTTTGGAGATACCCCAGGCTTCTGGGTATCCAACAGGTGGTTTCCCAGGCTTCCTTCCTCCTGCATTTCTTTTACAGACCATCAGCATTCTCCTTTTTTCCGGTAGTATCAGAATGACAAATGCTCCTTTCATTCGGGAGAGCCCCCTGATTGCTCCCGAGAACAGATTTGTGCCCCTGAGCCTGAGAAAAACCACCACGAAATGTTGGACCAAAATCTTGGGATAGTCTCCTGCACTGCTGGGACCCTGCTGCAAACCAGCAAATAGCTGTTTCTGTCTGGCACCTTGTATTGGGCAAGAGGTAGAGAGGCCAGGGGGTGACACTACCTGTTTCTGCCAAAATACAGGGATGAAACAGGCAGCCCAAGAAAAGTAAGGCAGGAAGCATAAACCACATGGCAAAACTGCTCCTTCGTACAGGTACCAAAGAGTTTCCCTTTCCAAAGGACAGTCAGATCAGTCATAAAATGGTCTGTGTACCCAGCTTCTGGAAGCGCTGATGCGTGCTTGCTTTTTGTAACCATGCTTGGATTTAAAGGCAGCAAAAATTCGGGCGAGGGGAGTGCCTTTTGTTGCATTTCACATCCCTTTAAACAGCCTGGCTTTGCAAAAGTTCAGCTCGGATGTTGGATGGCTCTGGGTTTGCTTCCCATGTAAAAAGACGGTGTTAAGCATGGTAGCAGAGATGGGGGAGAGAAATTCTACTGAAAAAGGAAATACTACATTTATAGTGTGTGTGTGTGTGTGTGTGTGTGTGTGAGATAGGAAACACCTACTTGTGTCCCTGGTAGACAAGGTTCTTTGGGTAAATCTGATATCTTTTATTAGACCAACTCAAATTTTAATTGATCTAATAAAATATATCAGGTTTACCCGAAGACCCTTGTCTGCCTCTGTCCTTAGACAACACAGCTACAACCTACACCCCGGTACTTGCGTCCTTTATCATTTCCTCGAGAATGAGAGGAGTGACGAAAGAGGATCCTTGTGTCTGCAATTCATTTGACAGACTTCTCCTCGGGGGCTTGCAAAGCTGTTTTGTTTTAATTACCCTTTGCATTGCATAATTTGAATCCATATTATTTTTTATGGGGATTCATTTATACCTAGGATTTTTTAGCTCAGGAGGAGCTGTTTCCAGGTGTCTGTCGCCAGCAGCCCTTCCATCTGAACTGTCCATCTCGGCACCGGTTGTGACCCCGTGGCCGTGTGGTGCACACAGAGCGGTGAATGACCTGGAGTGCAATTCTGGCCCTCGGGAAGTCGGTGGGACTGTCCCACAAGAAATGCAGATGTCACCGATGATCACTGCAGCGTTCAGTTTTCTGGAGTAAAGTCAGAAATGATTGCTGCCCCCTGATAAACCTGTGAAAACTTGCTTCTATAAACCTATTATCGATGTGTGCATATTAAATTATCGTTTTGCAATTAATAAGAGATTTATTAGGTATTACTGCTGCTTTAAATTTGCATTCCTTCTCTGAGCTCAGGCTTCAGCAGTAAGGGTGATGCAAATTGGCAGGAGTCTTTACCTGGCATCCCCAGGTTAGTTAACTGCTGTTCCCTCCCTGGGGCCTTGCAATGGAGTGGTTACAGCCTCTTGCTATTGCTCCAGAGGTGCGAGTTCAAGCCAAATGCTGACCCCCTCCATAGGCTGATCTTGCAGGCCAGAGGAAGCTGGACGTGATGCCCTTGTGTGTATGTGTCATTGGCTACAGAAACCGGTGAGCTTTGACCACATTAGCTCAATGATTCATGCTATGCATATTAGGTTTTTAGGAATATAGAAGGAGATAGGATTTGAACAGGCTCCCGTCAAAAGATCTGAACTTCCTAAAATCTGGAGCGGGGGGAAACGGCGTTGACTAGCACCTCTTCTCTCCCTGCTCGTATTTATTCTTTTATTCCTTGAAACAATTTTGAAGAAGTCAAAGTTGCAAACATTTTTATCTTGAAAGGCCCATCAGGGTTTCCTTTCTCTCTCTGAATCATTGAGGTAATTGGTAATATTCCTCCTTGGCGCCCATGCATACTGGAAGACATCTGTTTCTTTTGCTGTCATATAGGGCCATATTCAAAGAGACCCCATCTCCCACTGGCAGTTTCTCATTGCTGTTGCCAGTTCATCTCCCCTGGGGTCAGGTGTGCTGGGTACCACGGTGTAGAAGGGCTGCCAGTCGCTTTTGAAGTACCATGTCAGCTGATGTTGCTCAGAACAGATCTAATTGACACTTGACTGCAGTCACAGGCTGCTCTTTCCAGGAGGAAAGGCAGCTCTTGTCAACCGGAGGAATTTTTTTGGAAAATATCCCTAGCCTTGTCACGCGGGTGTCGGAGTAAGAAGGGTGCAACTTCCACCTTCCTCAGCAGACCGACCGCGCTAACTTTGACTCGTGTCACGTGCACCTTCCCGTACGCTGCTGACTTTGACTTGCACCCTGAGGTCGACTCCTTTTGTAAAAACCAAATCTTCTGGTTCACCTGCCAGCTCTTTCACTTGGGGATTCACATTATGTTTTGACCAATGAGGCCTCCAAAATGATGTCAGACCCTCCCAAAATCATGGGATGAAAGGGAAAAATCCTGAAATATAAAAATAATATGTTTTTCCCCCCTGTCTGTTGGAGTTTTTGGGGCTCTTATTGTCAAGGTGGTTGTTTTTGGGGTCTTTTTGGTGTTTTTTTGACAAGCCGCAAGGACCAGAAATTCTCATGTAAAAAAAGAAAAAAATGGGTCAGAGCTTTAAGGACATCGAATATTGAAGACTCACGATAAAATTGCAAAGGACAGCAAGGTGGTTATGTTGACTAGCCCCAGATTCTGTGTAGTGCCTCTGCAAATTGCTAAATAAAAACCCACCATAATAATTAGAGGGTATATGCACAAGGAACTCGCTTCCGCACAAGTTGATTGCAATTCTGCGTATGTGCTGAGAGCAGAAGACGCCCTTTAGTTTCTTTTTAGTGTGCCATGAAACACAGTAGAGACTTTTGGGAAGATTAGAAGTGTTTTGAGTCCCAGCTTTTCTAGTGAGAGAGACTCGGATGTCGTGTTGCGCTCTAATTTTCAGATGCATCTATTAATCTGCACATGCACGAGTCACTTCACACAGCGAGAATGCAGCGGCGTACAAGTTTCCATTAAACAAACATTAGAAACTAGATTTCAGTACAGACGACGGGAATGCTTGAAGGTGACAGTGAGCCGCGTAACGTGTTTGCTGTAAGATGTAGCAGACAAGGATTTTGAAGGAAACTCCTGCAGTTGGGACTGGAATTTTTTTCCCCCCCCGTGTTCATCATTTCCCCCCTCTCCATTTAGACAGAAATGTTATGCTTGTGAAAAGTCCCTGATGGACAAACTCTCTGTCTCTCTCCCTACGTCAGGTTAATCCTATCCTAGACAGGCTCCCGTATCCGCGTGCTGTTTGATTCCAGGCTACAACTGACTTGCTACGGGAGCCAGCTTGAGCGGCGTCTGTGAGTTGAATGGCCTAGCGGGACCGTGCAGTTGGGCATGGGGGGGAATGATTGATAGATGTGCTGGGGAAAGAGTATGGAAGCGATGGATGCTGTGGAATATCTTTCCCATTGCTAGCGCGATTCAAGGAGGTGCAACGTTTCACGGGGAACCCCGTGCTAAAAACGTGACTGTGCTTTGCGGTCACAAAGCGCCCGTCTACATGAGACGGCGATGGCCTGGCCATCCATTCTGTCCTGGAAGTGGTGGCAGGACATCTCTTGACTAGTTTCACATTGAACCATTTATTCCTTGCGCCTTTTGGTTCTCTTTGAGCCTCTGCCTATTCCAAGGTCCCTCGGTCCTATGCTTGCAATAAAGGAATAAGGAACGGGAGAAGGAGGATGAGGAGGGGAGACCAGTGTTTTTACAATTCGAGGGTAGCACTTGGAAACGTGGAGTCATCCACAAGCTCTGATCCAGTTGTCCCTTCCCACGCACGCAAACACATGGCGCTCTTATTTCCACGGGCTGCCATAAAGCCTTGTTCGATTCTGCCCTAAAAACTGTTCCCCTGGTCTGGGCCGTATGAGCGTTAGCGCTGGTTTTTCACTCCATCCTATAGTCTGGAGTTACGATGATTATTTTTTTCTCCCTTTAGCTGTTTCTCCAAATCGCTAAGAGACCGAGTAAAATTAGCTGGCCAATTAGTCACTGAACGAGCTTGCCCCACCTTGAACTGGAATGGCCACTTCCAAGCGATATGACGAGTTTCCCAGGGTTAGGATGTGGTCAGCGGGAGTTGTTCCAGGTTGAACATTATAAGGGTTTTTTTTTTATCCACTGTGTGGAGAGACCTTTTTGGGGAAGGAGAGGTCTGTTTTGTCCCCAGTGCTTTCTGCAGTGGGAAAGGAGAGGTTTCACAGTCGGGCGAGTGTCTCATCTCTCCTCCTTCCTCTTACTTCCCTGGGTGCTTCACGTGGCTTTAGCCCTTCCTTGCTTCTCCGTGTTTGCACCAACCATTTGGATGCACACGTTAAAAGAAAACCTGTTGTCTCGACTTGAGCAGCCTGAGACCAAGGGCTGAAAAGAGGCCGGTGGTGCTGTGCCGTCTTTGCCTCGAGACTCCCTCCGGTTCAGGGGGCAGCGCGGTGAGCTAAACGCGGCTACCTTAGGAGCAGGCGTGTAGCCTCCGTGGCTCTTCCGTGCAAGGCAGCTCTTGGGGAGAGGCCAGGGATGGGATGCTCGAACTGTCTGCCATTGAGCAGTGCCCTACAGGGCTTATCTCTATGGAAACTGCGTGTGTGATTCAGAACAAGCGAGGGAGGGGAGCAGGAGGTGAGCGGTGGGTCTGAGAGCATGTGGATCCCCAGGTCTGAATGCCCACCTGTGGGTTACAGGCGCTTGGATGCACCAAGGCTTTGGCTTGGTTCATTGCTGAGCCTCAAATAGGTCCCTGTTTTTTCCACCGGGGCTAAGCGGGTGGTACGGGTGGTGCAGGGAGGTGCAGGTGGTGCAGGGACCCTGGCAGGGTGAGAAGAGGCAGGTTATCTTATTGCCAGCCCTCTTGACCCTCTCTGTGGATAGAGAACTGATGTCTTCAGTGCTGCTGCTCCTACCCCGTTAACAAGCACTACCTCGTTAAACGCTGGTGTTGCAGATGCCGGTGGTTGTCCATGGCTTTGGCCAATCATTTTTATCAATCCTTTTTTTCGGTTGTGCTGTTTGTCCGCGCCGCGTGGAAAGGCCTCGAACCAATGAAACCTTGTGCAGGGGCAAATAAAGCCATCGTTTTAGTCTGCACGGTTGTGAAATTATGGTTAATGAGAGGAGCAGGCTGTAATTAGGGGCACTGAGTGTCTGTTGCTGAAAAGGATCCATTGATAGACGTCCATACAGGCCAGATCCTCAGCCGGTGGAAACCCATCTGAACAGTTTGTTCAGAGCCAAGAAATCCACTCTGAATGGGCATGGACAATTTTTGTTGAAGGCAATGGCACCGTTTGCCTTTTGGTTTGGAAGCAAATTAAAAAAAAAAGGGGGGTTGAGGGGGAGGGATATGTGAGTTATAATTATCTTTTAATGTTTGTTCGCTGTTTGACCATTGTGTCAACACACTTGGAGGGGTTAGCACAAGGAAGTGCCATTTTAGGGCGCCATGAAATCAAAGCAGAACGGGGTTGAATATTACAAATCCATAGGAAAAGGTGATTAGCAGCCATACTGGAGGATGCAAGCGTGGCATAGGCATCTTCACATTGCATCGTTTGCTAATGAAGTAATGGCATTTTATTAAACACAGAAGCACTTTTCAAGAGCTCATACTGAAGTGCTCGAAATCTGCCTTTATTACCACATTGGTCAGACACAGTTGTTTGATTAATGTGTTTGCTGTTGTAAAGTGAATTTAAATATTGTGGCTTTTTTTTTTTCTTTCTGCCAGGGGCTACTTTTATTCGTCCCTGGCAAGTCTAATGGGATTGCACGTGAGTAAAAGAGAGCAGAATATGACCCAGAACCTCTTATTTTATAACAACGGAGGACAGGAAAGCTTCAAAGCCATGCATGGAGCTGCTTTAAAATTCTGCCCTTGATGACTGGCTGTGCTAACCGCATCATGCAGTTAAGCTTTTAAAATATATATTTACGATTTAGTATAATTTACCAGGGTTGGTTTTTTTTTTTTCCCCTCCCTGTGAATTGATTTGATGAAATGAACTCAGCAAATAATAAATTCTTCCCCGGAATGAATCTGTTTAGTCAATTTAGACAATCAGTCCTGTTCTTTGCCTAACAAGGTTTGCAAATGAAAACAAAATATTTCATTAGCAGGGATGGCCACAGACTCATAATGCAAGATGGCATCTAAGAGCAGAACACATGGAAACAGAGGGGGGAAAAAAACCCTAAACTCAAATGCACATCTTGCTACTAAATTCATGACCCAGTCTTAACAGGCAAAAATCCTATTGATTGAGATGGATATTTTACCTCTGTGAGAGTTAGTGAGCAGCTACACTGGCCCATATAGCATGCTTGCAAAAACCAACAGGAGTTTTGCTGCTGATTTCAGGGGGAGAATAGTAATACCGTGCACGGCACAAGGAAACACCCAGTGGTTATATGTTGCAGCTAGAAACAGCCTGGATATTTAAGTTTCTTCACTCTTATTTGCCTTTCAAATAGGGAGTTGAGTATGAAGTATTACTAAACAACTAGGTTCTTACAACGGACTGTAAAGTAAAACCTCGTTTGAGAAGCCGAGTTATCCAAAATGCATTTTAACAGCTAAAACCAACACGAGGACCCTGGGAAGCGATGATGTTTGTACAGGAGTACACGGTACTGTTTAGTCTAGTCATTTTGAAGACACGCTCTCCTAATGTTTTATTTTCTTTCTGTTCTGGATTTTCCGTTGATTTTAATGATACCTCTTAGGGATAATATCTGGCGAACTCATTTTCTTGAATGGCAATGCTAAAGCATGATCCACCTCCAGTAATTACACATATTTCTTAGTCCCCAGATACAATAGTTGTACTTAAAATCCAGTGCAGAATTTATAAAGCCCCTTTTACAATCTCTGCCTGTAGAGTTTCAGTGAATAGAAACGAGAATGAAACATGCAGATCGAGGGACAAAATACAACCCCCGCCCCATAGTTTTTCTTCTGCAGCCTCGTTACAAAATCTCCCCAGTAATTTCCCGGGCGTCCCCGGTTCCTAGAGCTCATCCTGCCTCGATCAAAAATCAATCAAAGTTTGGGCCAGAGAATTGTGCAATTCCTTTCAACTGTTTTCAGAAATGTCTGTGGGCCTGCTCTTGCCCCTTGCCCCTGCACCAGCAGGTTTTGATGTAGGCACCGGTCTGCTGTTCCCAGCGGTGTTACTCTTGCCTTGCGCTGACGGAGCCAGCGTCACACCGAGACCCCAAATCTGAGTTCAAGCCGCCCACGGCTGCTTACGGCTGAAGGAAAGTCTTAATCCTCGCACCGCTCTCTGAATTCGGCCGTGGAAACGCTCCGCTGCCCTGCTGCTGGATGCACACCGCTCACGGAGAGCCGCCGAAAACAAATCACGCGGGGTGGTTCTTCGTTCCAGTCTAATACTGGACGGATCCTTAGACCTGTCTTTAAATCAAATACATTATTGCTGAAATTTGGCTTTCAAAAACAGAAACCCCTCCAATCATTTGCTCTCTGGTGTGTGTAGGAGCTGCAATCAAGAAGCAGCCCAAGGAGGAATAAGAGCTTTTCCTCCTGCAAAGCACCACAACTACATGGATGGGTAGCACCAGATAACCTGTACCTGGTCTGTCCCCCTGCTTGTGAGCCTGGATGCAGCACACAGCCACCTTCTCCCTTTGCAAATCCCTCCTCAAAAGCCCCTTTCCCCCACGGTTTGCCAGACAAATGCTCCAAGAATGATCATGAAAAAATAACTCAGTGAAGCAACGCCGTCGTGCTAACACGATGCACTCGTCCCCCTGCTATTTGTTTCTGCCACTTCCAGCTCTCCTTGCTACACGACCTGCCGCACGCACCTATGGTGCTCTGTGCCTGTAGTCCACGATTGACCCCTTGCTCATCTGACCGTTCGTGTATTTGATTGTAGATGCTCCCTTATTTTTTTTATTTTTTTTGTTACAAATCCTAACAAAAGGAGGTGCGCAATTAAAAATTGCATTGTGATATAATAAGAGCCACGACAGCAATGAGGAGCAGCAGAAGGTTAAGTAATGGAGGAAAATAAAAGCTCCCATCTTGGGACTCGGGATGAGGAATTCTGCTAACCGGCTTGGAGAGGCACTGCGCAGAGAGCGACTGGAAAGGAGTCCTCTCCCCTTTGCTGTATCTCCCTACCCCCTGTTTCAGTGTCCTCTGATACCAGTAAAGTTGCAGTTGTCACAGCCCACACACGCTTGCATTTCTTCCAGAGATACCTCCTCGCCTCAAAATGGGGTTGATGCTGAACTGAACCCAAACTCCGATGAAATCCTTTGAAAGGCATCCGGAAACTGGACCTGAAAGCTGGCAAAAATATATATGAATATTTCCCTTTGAAAGCTGCAAAAAATGAAATGAAATCATATAAAAAAAAAATACCATGTCACACTGCAAGCATGCTCTTTTGGAAACCTCAAATGTATGAGAACTGCACTGTGATCCAGCATTTGCCGGCGGTCTTTCTATTTTACTCCAGGATCGTTAAACTCGAAGAAAACTTGCTACCACAGTACTTCACAATATGTAGTTTTTGTATCCTGATCCTGTAAACCCCCCCTGGCTTCCCCTTTAACACCGTGTCTGCACTTAATGCATTAAACCTCGGGATTGGGATGTTGGCTAAAATCCCTCCCCTTTCAAAGGACGCAGCTCACGAGGGTCCGGCATAGGGGACTGCTCCGCTGGAGATGAAGAAATGAAAAAGTGGAGCTCCTTAATTTTCAGCACTTGCTTTCTGTGGCTGCTAATCTTTGCATGCACATCACTGGCAAATCTCTCTCTCTCTCTGTATAGATATATATATATATATTTTTTTTTCTTTCTCTCCCCATTTCTGGCAAGGCTGCGAGCTGCTGTGCTGATACAGGGCCTGATTCTGGTCTTACTGCATCCATGGACAGTTCCTCTCGACGGAGCCGTGAGCAGGATCCAGCCCGTAGCCTGTGACACTCTCAATTTGCACAACGTTGTATGAGGCCAATAAGCCAAAATGGCACAAGATTTGTGTACAGCACAGCAGTCATTTTCAGTGCTACGCAGCTCTGTATAGGAAACCGGCAGTGAGCGAACAAGCAGCAGAAAGGACTTGTAAAATATAATGCCACGTACGATTACCACCTGAGCAATGTGGGTTTGGGCTAGTTTGCTGTAGCATTTAGAGATTTCATGCAAAGTACTGTCAAAATATTTTTTTCAACCTTTCCTACAATTGACTATGGAAACAGATCCCTAAACCTTACTTTCTTTTTTATTTTTTAATAATGTTTTCAGAAAAGTTTTTTTTTTTGGTTGAAATTTCCAGGTACAGAAATAACAAATACATATCTCTCTGCTATCCATGATGATGAGTGCCGTTCAGTAAATAATAGTACTGCAGAAGAAAGACAAACGGTGACTTTTTTTTTAATTCTGCAATAATTGGTTTTATTGGGCCAATTCTTCAATATATATTTTTTAACAAGTTTACTCTGGCAAAATAAATAAAAAAAAAAAATTAAACAGAACTTGCCAAAATCTTTATTACACAAACCAATAAATGTTAGAAGATTGGAAGGAAGGAAATATATAGCCCATAAAATTTTTGGACTATTTGCAAAGTCCAACTTAATAAATGCTCCGTTACAAGAGAGCTTCTGAAAGACCTAAAAGAGGAAGTTAAACGTGGTGAGAGATTTCATGGTCTGTAGATATGCTTTAACTTTAAAAACAGTCCGCCCTTATAATAAAAATTATTGTTAGCCCTTACATTGCACATTTCTTAATCTGAGATGACTTCTGTTAAATAGAGAGTTATATATTGTGAGATGCTTCCTGTATGTTTATAGCTGAGCATCCACTAAGCCAAAAAAATCTGAATACAAAGCAGCATTGTTTGTCCGCTGGAATTTATTTTATTTTATGATTGGTCTCTCCTTCTTCATGCCAAATGTGTTTCAGCCTTAATTTCAAGGGACACGCCGGGTCCTCCAATGATCGCAATCCACGCCGAAAGAGAAATTCGTACCTCGTGCGTAGGTTTGTGTTTCTTAGCAGCAATTGTATTCCTTTGCAAAACCTTGATGCAACCCCCCCATATAAAATTAAATAAACCGATGCAAGAAAGAGTCACCTTTCCAAAGAAAAATGCAAAGTCTGACCTGTCTAAACATTGGTTTGTCCACGTGCAAGTCTCCCTGTGCAGCGCTTCGTGGTGGCAGGTTCTTGTTCCCGTCCCAGTCGGGTTTTGCGTGGCACGCTTGTAAGCAGAAATGTCCCGTAAAGCCCGGGGGCAGGAAGTCAAGTTCTGTGGTCTGATCCAGCAGCTAAATTAGCCGGCCTGTCCTAGCCTCCGGCTTTGAGCTTTGCCCTAGCTCAAGCACGTTGCGTGTTAAATGTCCCTGACATAGCCATTGCTGGCATCTTGCAGGAATTCAGACAACAGAGTTAATAAGCAACAGAGCTGCGAATGTATTGTTTTACGGGGCACGATGCAAATTTTAACATCTGTAGATCGCATCTCGGTGCACCGTGGCTGCGATGCAAACATGAACGATCTCCTATAGTACTGCTTGTCTCTCTCTCCCTGTTTTTTTTGTTTAAGGTCCCCGAAATCAAATATTAACATGATTAAGGATGCAGTATTACATGTGCGGCAGAGGAGAGCGGTAGGTGGTGACAGACAGTTGGATTGTGTTTGATCTGGCAGTTTTCATCTGTGCCACCATTTTATGGCTGCTGTGGGAGTACTGCAAAATGGTGGTTTGCTTCTTCTGTACCTTAGTGATGAACAGGACGTGTGAAAAACATAAAATAATAGCAGCTCCCCTAGGCCAGGCAATATGCTACCGCTGGGAGAGCACGCTAAAAGAAATACCTTTTGTAATATAGCACGTAGAAAGGGAATTTCTGCTGCGCTCCCCCTGGGTGGAATGGGAAAAGCGCTGCAATGGTTTGTCTCGTGCGACTGGGTCTCGGGAGTTTCTTCAGCTAGTGAGGATGCCTCGCCGTGCTGGGGGGCAACGAGGGAAGAGCGTCTGGCCAGAGCATCCAATTCAGAAACTCCAGCTTGGGACACGTTATTAAGATGGAAGGGCCAGACCCTGGTGCAAGCAAAGCTCCCCCTTCCCATCCACGTCAGTGGGAGTCTGAGCCACAAAAAGGTGGTCAGCTGCAGCCCGCAGGGACCCCGAGTGCTGGGGGGGCAGGCTGTGCATGGAGGAGTTTTGCAGAGGACAGGAGCAGGGCAAACACGACTTACTTCTCCAGGCCAGGAGTGAAGGGGAGATGCCCTACAGAAGTAACCCTCTTGGCTGTTGCTGCCCCTCAAGTGGTTTCATGGGTCCCTGTGGTCCCCTGCTCCACCTCCAAACCCAACGGTGCAGCCCGGGAGAGAGCGCTGCCTAAGCAAGGGGTCGGGTGTGCAAGCCCCGACTCGGGGAACCAACCACATCCACACCTTTCTTGCACAGAGGTGGCCCCTGAATTGGCTCCTCTGCTGCATTGGTCCCTTGCTTCCCACAGCCCTTCCTCCCATGCCACAAAGGCATCTCTCAGCTGCCCTCCACGGCCAGCTGAAATAAGGGCAGCTCCAGATTTCTGGCTCTGAACTCTTTCGAGCTTTCAGGAACTGGAGACCCGCTCAGACTTGCTGCTTCCTTGCTGCGGGCCCACCTGCCTTGTGGTGCTTCGGTGGGAACCTACAGCAAGCACTGGCCTCTCCCGAAGCAAACCCGAAACTCAAGTACTTCTCAGGGCCATATTTTACCCTCTTATTGACCAGCAGGACATTGAGACAGGGAAAAGCGGTCCTACGGTGTGTAGCAAAAGCATATTTTTGGCGAGGATGCAGCATCTCGCGCCCCTACCCAACAGACTCTCCTGCCTGTTGGGAATCTTGCTGAGCCACGTCTAAACTGTGGTGCCAGCAGCCACAGGATGAGTTCAGGATCTCCAAGGGAGAGATTTGGTTTGGGAGATCTTATGACCATGAGTGGCAAAGCTGGGGTCTGCCACTGCATTTGAAACACTTCCTTTTTAGACAAAACTTTTTAAGTTCATCCTGATGGGAAAGCAGAGGCCTCTGGTCATCACAGCAGACCAAATCAATGCCTGCAGCAAGGCTGAGTGCATTTATGACATTGCTGTGACAAGCCACTTTCTCCTTCTTTCCAGCATTTCAGAGACATCGTTCCCCCTTTTTCCGGCAAGGGGAGTAGGTATTTAACTGGTGACGGGGAAACTGAGTCAGGCAGTGGATGGGCCTTATTTAATGCCTGCTGAAGGCTTCCCACTGACTTCAATAGATTCAGGATTGGGCTGAACTGACTGACGTAAAGCCAATAGGACCATTTGCGTGAGCGATGGTCCGACCTCAGACCATGCCTTGTCCACGTGCTATAAGCAGCAGCAGGACCTGAATGGAAAATCCCCTTATTGCATTCCCTGTAGCCTGAATTTGGTCTTTCCAGTGTGCAAGTGCTTTGGATTTGGCTAATGACGTGTTGGTGGGGCACCGCGCAGGCTCTGGGTGCAGCGTGGTTAATGGCGACACCCTCCGGACGATTCCTGGTTTTTCAGTGGAAGACGTGATTTCAAAGGGGTTTGGGACTGGGGTGAGCATGAGGGGAAGGAAAAACATTTAGGCAAGTCGCATCCTCAGTGGCCTCCAATTTTCTGCCGCCTGCGACCTCCCTGTTGTGTTTACAAATGCACACATCAAGCAGCGTTTCCTTCCATCCATCGTCTACTCTCCCTTCTCCTCCCCGCTGTAAACGAGCCATTAAAGATGTGTTTATGACATCACAGTCAGCTACCATGGAAATGACTTTGAAGTGAGAGAGACAAATACGGCATCCTGACTTCAAGGGGGGGGACGAGACCCTTGTTCAAATAGCTGGCAATTCACAAAGGTAGTGACGGGGTGGGGACGCTCGAAAAGCAGGTGTAAAGTGCATGGGATCTGAGCCGCTTCTATGTGTCTTCTCGCTTGCAAACACAAAATTACAGAGCCCCATTGAACTGCTTGACATAGAGCCTATAACCACGAGACGCAAGGGAGGGGGACGCTTTGGAAACGGGATTATGTATAGCCAGCACTCCCCCCACCCCCAAATGCGCACACGTCTTTTCAAGTGACAGCGGACTGCGCTGAAATCAGCTTTGGGACGTCCGATCCCAGCCACACAAAGGGGCTCATCCTCCCGTTCACGTCAGCTCCCTGGGCTGTGCGGGGCAGGGGGAGAGGGGTCGACCTCCGTGTTTCAAACCAGGATCGGTCGCTGCACGCTCAGCCCCAGCCCAGACTTTTAGCAGGGCTGCTCACGAGAGTAATGCGAGCAGGATTTGGCCTTTTCTGCGTGAAGGCCATGGATGCTCCTCCCTGGATAGGGTTGGAGGATTTTGCAGAGGGAACTATTTGGGGCTGGGGCGAGAGTTTGATGGTGCCAAAGTTTCGAAGCAGCCCCCTCAGCTCCCTTGGCACTGGGGCGAGCATGGAAAAACCGGAGCAGGGTTTGCTTTTGCAGCAAAATGTAGAAACCACAGAAGTGAAGGGGAGTTTGGTCACCAGCTGCCTTGGGGCCAGGACATCTCTGTTTCCCTGCCCACTCTCAGGGTTTACAGCATGTTCCTCTAACAAAGGAGGTTCAATCTGGAGGCTTCACTGGCTGACTTCCCCTGCGCCTGGCCTGGCAGCTTGCTAATTCCCTCGACGCCGTGGCTGTGTTCCCAAAGATTCCTGTCTTTGAGCAAACATATTAAAGCACTTAGGATGTGTTGTGAGCAAAGATGGGCCTAATTATGTAAAACTGTGTCAGAGCGAGCTTGGTATGTTGTCTGCTTTGCGTTTTCGCATCGTCTTCCTGCCTGGCGGACATGCCCTCTGTGAACCGCATGGGGACATTGAGGCTGATAACAATCCTCTTTAACTGGGTTTGGGTGACGTGTGATTGTGTTCAGCAGTGCAAGGGGACGTGCATCTGGTGTTCGGCACTAGTATCGGCTCGGGTGTTGGTGTGCTGTCCTCTGCGAGCTACGTGGAAATGGCAACGGGGCAGAGGCTTGTGATGGGATATATAACCTTTCCTCTCTTGGGCACTGGTGCACGTCCTAGCCCAGCTCAGCTGAGTCGGGGCTGTTCAGTAGGTGGATAGTTGTTAGTCTGGTACCTAGTCCTCTGATTTCCATTTTCCATATCACTCTGGCAATTGTCAATCCTGGCTGAATGGGCATGGAGATCGTCCTGCACTCTGCATTTCTTTGTTGACTCGCCGAACAGACTGCTTTAATAAAGCCTTAGGCAAGCCCAAGGTATTCTCAAATCCATGCTTACACTGGGAATGCCATTTAGTGCTAGTGGCTGACTTGCCGCCTGTGCAAGGGGAGACGACAGGCTGGATTTGAATCTCATTTGACCTGGGAAGTCTCAGATGTACCCCAGATCCTCTGAAGGGGTCAAATCTATGAACCTCTCTTCCGAACTTCAGCAAAACTTTTCCACGGAAGAGCTGCAGAGTCTGACTCAGGCTTGCAAGGAAATGGCAGCTTTGGGACAGGTAATTAAGTAGCTGGCACTTGGAAACTTCAGAGCCCCCGGGATCATACTTGCTAAAAAAAGTAATGTTAACAAAATCCCTTCTGGATTTGCGTTTTTGAACAATCACTCTACAATATGTAATTATGAATAAAATACCCTCTGAAAAGACCTCCTCAGATTCAGAGAGAGCGGAGAACAATAGGCGAGGGATTAAAAAAGATTGGTTCCTCTCAGCTAATTGTTTTTAATAAAATGGTAAAAGTGAAGAAAACACCAGGAAACTATAATTAGGATAATAATCTATTGTTCTACAAGAAATATGTAGCCTGTTGCCTTTGCTCTGGTGAGGTAATAAAGACGGCTGAATGGAGGATAAATGAATAGTGAGGATGAATGAGGAGCAAGGGTGGTTAAATGTCAGACCGCAAAGGTCATTAATCCTTCCTTCAAGGTAAAGCTGATGTAAATGAGCTGAGGCACATCCAGGCGGAGAGCCTACGCCAGGGGATCCCTCCCCAATAGTCCCGATGGACTGGTGATTTAGGTGCATTTATGTAGGGCCCTTGAGGTAGCGGGCAATAGCTCCCTGTTCCTCCCCTTTGACATGGGAGGTGACGGCATCGTTTCACGTCTCAAAGGGCATCCTTAGAAGAGGCACGTCCACACCTGGGGCAGAATCTGCCAGGGTCAGCCCGTCCCTCCAAGGAGCAATGGGAGAAGTTGGCAAGTTGTTTGCAATGGCACCAAGCAGCAACTCCGTGCAATCCAGCTTCCCAAAAGGGAAGCCAGGGTCTGGCCAGTGCCTGTCGAATATGCTGCACTTATTTGAACACCTCAACAATGTATTGGGATTGGAGGAGTCCTTCCTGACCCTTTTACTTTGACTATCTGGGAAGGTCTTTGACTTGAGCTGTCTGACTGTCGTGCTCGTCTAACGCAGTTGGAGGCCATGCCCAGGAGGAAAAAAACTGCATCTGCTGACAAGGATTTGATTGTGTAATACTGTGTTTCAGATGCTATCTGTGCTTCCTAGGAAGCTTGGCAGCTCTACAGTCTTATGGCCAGATTTTGGAAATGCTCAGTGCTCAAATTGAAGGGCAGATTTTTTAGGATTTGTTGGCACATCGGAAACTCTTTGGGTGCCGCCGAGCTCCTTCTGAGAAAACCTTACCCGCTGGGTACCCACCGATCAGAGCGGGCTTTGCCCATGACTCTCAGATTACAAAATTGGTGAGCAAACGTTAGCAATATCCAACGCTTGGTTCTTTAGAGTGGGTCGAACATTTTCTGTCAAACCATTGTGGGTTTTTTGGGGGGGTTTCCATTTTTTCATTGGAAGAACTAAAATGTTTCCAAGACACTTTTAAAAATACCCCAAAGCAGCCTTTCCAGGCCAGCTCTGGTATTTTTTTGCCTTCGGTGGTGGTACGTGCTCAGACAGTCTTCTCTAAGCACAGAAGAAGACATCTGGGCAACCTGCAGCAGCAAGGTTGGTTTAAAATGTTGACTTTCACTGGCTCTTCTGTGAAGCTCTCCTGTCCCCTGGCCAGGCCCCGGGTCAACCCCGTCAAGAAGCAGCTGCTAAACTGAGCTCCCATCCCTGCTGATCCAGCTGTGTCTCCTCCTGCATATCCTTTGCTCCTGGGTGCTTCTTGGATTCAATTTGAATGCCTCATCCCTTCCTTTCAAGTGCCATATGACCCTTCTCAGCTACCCACTCCCAGGCTCATGGTAGAGGTGATATATTTATTAGACCAACAAGACTTTTGCAAAATTTTTTTTTTTTTTTGCAAAAATCTTGTTGGTCTAATCAAAGATATCACCTCTACCAAGAGCCCAGATTGCTTGTTCCTCTAGACCAATACGATGACAACCTGGATACCCTTCTCAGCTACCCAGCTTTTGTGCTGTGCCCTCTGCTAACTCTCTTTGCTTCACATCTTCTACCCTCTGTCCCATAACATTCCCAATCTAGTGTCCCATGGGGATGGGTGAAGCATTTATTCAAGCAGATTTGCATTTTTCCTTAGTTTTGAAGGATCTGTAGAAGGTAGGGCAAATCTGCACCTTATAGATTAGATATATATATGTGTGTATATATAATGCAGACACGGTTCTTTGGGTAAATCTAATATCTTTCATTAGACCAACTCAAATAGTTGGAAAGCTTCATTTTTCCAACTATTTGAGTTGGTCTAATAAAAGATATCAGATTTACCCAAAGAACTTTGTCTGCGTATGTCCTTAGACCAACATGGCTACAACCTACACCCCTATATATATATATATATATATATATATATATATATATAATGCAAACTTTTATGACCTGAAGCTCACTTCCTCAGAGGTTGCAAAATGACATTTGAAGGGCCTGTAAACAGCCTTGGAAACTTATAGATTTATTAATCCTAAATAAATGTAGTCGTTACTCAAAAGTGCTCAACTCATCCTTTTGGCCAACCCGTTGGCCATCTCAGGATTAGCAGCAGGTTCCTTGCTTGGGTAGCATTGTTCAATAGTCATTATTTGCTGTCGTATGTTATTATTCCGTGTATCAGAATGGTCCTCAAAGTCATGTGGGGTATTTCTGCTTTCTGACTGTGTGCCTGGCACTTTGAGGTCCCTCTGGTAGATGGAAGAGCTTTTAAGGGAGCTGTGCAAGGGTCTGAGGTGGAAATGCTCACCCAGACACCTGTTTTAAGGGGTGTTTGTTCTTGTGAACCAACCATTACTCATACCTGCCAAGACTGGGGAGGAAGCTCTTGGTTGCTATTCAAATCAAAGCCTGGGCATAGTTTTTTCAGGGTTCACCTGCCTCTTATTGATAGGTGCGGTACTTTAGGCTTGCGGGCTGTGAGCATTTCAGCATGCGCTGAGAAAAGCGAAGGACCCTGGTGTAGTGAATCAGAAGACCTGGCTCGAATCTCTGGAAACGCCCCCGGTTTTGCACATGATGTGGGCAAGGCTCTGAATCCCCCATGCTCAGCTCCTGGCTCGCAAAAGGCGGACTTTTCTGTCTGCCTTGTCTTGCAAATGCTTTGGCACGGAGACTGGAGCGGTTTTGCGCGGGGCCGTGGCTCACCTGTTGGAGGAAAGCCCCGGCTGTGCATGTTAAGTGGGCATCCCAGGGGAGTCGGCGATGCCCCCAATTAACCCTTTGCATAATTATCAATAGATCAAAGCAGTCTGGCCCCAGGGGAGGTGGCCCCAGCAGCTGCCTGGGCAGTAGCCGTCTTTCCCTTTGCAGTGACTGATTGCTTCTCTTGTTGGGCCCAGCCCTTGCCTCCAGGACTGTTGTCTCTGGGTCTAGAAGCAGAGCAGGGAACAGCCCAGAGGCATTTAGAAATAAATACAGACATGTAAAGCACTCAACCTTTGGGGAGCAAAATCTGGGGGCCGCCCGGGCTTCCCACAGCCCCTGGGACCAGGAATTAGTGCTCCCATTTCTAAACCCAGCAAGCACAGGGCTGAGGGGGAGCAGCTACCTTCGTTTTGGTGCATGCCAGAGCCCGCAGGGCCAGAAGCGGCATAGCCACATTGCTCTGTCATTAGAGGATGCTGTGTCCAAACTGGAGACCTCCGAAATGACGGGAGCTAGTGACACAGTGACATCTCCAGAGCCGAGGGAAGAAAACCTGAGACAGCCCGTTCCAAACTAACTGGGTTTGGCTGCTACAATTAACTGTACCACTTAATGAACATGTTGGAGGAGTAGTCCACTGCCCCATTCCTTCACTTGATGTGATATAGCCATTAGCTTATAGCCATTATCGTCTCCACCTCCCGCTGCTGCAGAACAGAGCAGACAGGGCATCTGTCATTTCCCACTGAAGCCCCCAAAATACTCTTCCAAATCCTTTGAGGGCAATTTTATACATTGAAGCAAAAAAAAAAAAGGGTGTGAAATTGGTTGGTTTTAAAACTTTGCAGATCACCTTTGCCAATGAGCAAACCAAGTGCAGTGTGTGGCTGGTGTTTCTTTCTCTCTTTAAAAAACAGCCTGGGGTCTTGCAGGGTCTAGATTGCACGTGCATTGTCTCGGCGCTGATAAAAAAAAGCAAAATGAGTCCAATTAAAAATTCTTTGAGTACGGTATAATATACAAAATTGCAGCTTGCGGCGGGTGGGGGAAAGCTGGCCGGATGCTTGGAGGAGTACCTGAGGACCGGTCTGATTGGGAAATGTTAAACAGCCTTTCTTAGAGGCCGGCTCCATGCGTCATGTTAGTATAGGGAACAAACTTTGTCCTCCGCGGGAGAACGATCATGATTTCACATATATATTGTCTGAGCTCACTGGTCAGGAGCCAGGCAGAGACCACCAACGTTTTAGCCCCAAACAGCCTTTTTCAAAGGCAAAAATGTTGGTGGATTCTCAGCGCGGTGATTATAGAGGATTATTCTGAGGTTCTCAGAACTATCTGAAAACCAATCTTTCTAAGTTATTTGTGAATAGCTATTGAATGGATAATTTCCATACCCATTATCAAAATGATGTGCCGGCGGTGAAATTTAGCTGCATTGTATTTGATCAGTAATTGGTGAAATGTTTTCCTAGGGTTAAAAGTAGTGTTGACAACTGCTCGGTGTAAGGATTTACAAGGTGTTTAGATACATTTTTATTATTCAGTTGCTTTAAGTTATCCAAATACTTTGATAGTGTAGAGGAAGCTAATGGGATTTATCTGCAGTATTTGAAGGTGGGCTGAAAGGGCTTTTTTTACCTTGTAAGACCTGAGTTCAGTTTTGCAGGGCTTGGGTTAACTACCTAGCGCTTAATACAGGGAGCTCTACTGCGACCGAACCATTTTTGACCCAGTGAAACAAGCCAAGATCCCCAAAATGGATATTCGAGGCTCAGAAGGAAACGAGTATTATAGAACAACGAGCAAAGAAAAATATTGGGAAAAGGAGCAAAAAAGGCCACTTGGGTTTTGATATTTCTTTGAATGGCTAGTGAAGTTTTTAAGCTGGTTTCCTTCTCTCTGTCTGTCTTGGAAATGAGAGTTTTATATGGGAAACTTTCAATTTAAACAAGCAGAAGATTAGCTCAAGTCAAGCATGACAATGCCATCTGAAAGGGAGAGGAAACACTATCCCTATTTCAAGGTGCACTGCAAAGACAAACTGCAAATGGATTTAAGTGCTGGTTTCTGTCAGCATGTTCCCACTAAGCGCGCTGTGTGTCTATATTAGTCGCAGAAATAGGTCGTGGAGATGGTTTATACTGGAGTTTAAATGAGTTCTGGGGTTTTTTTTTTTGCCTTTGTAATGGATGGATGGATGGTTTGAAATCCAGTGGGCTGGAGCCTCACAAGGTCCTGCCAAGATGCCCAGGGAGTAACTAGCTGTTTTTGGATCATCTCACACCTGAAACGCCGCAGAACCCCAAACCTATTCCCTGGGGGATGCTTGGAGCTGGACCCACTATTATTTTTATCCGCAGTCAAACCTACTGCATAGCGAAAAGGGCAGAAAAGCATGAAAGCAGGGGAAGGAGAGAAAGATCAAAGGAGAGCAGTAAGGAAAACAGGCTTTTATTCAGGGTGCGGCAGGCTCTCTCTGTTGGCTTCCCAGATTCCCCTTCCAACCCACCATAAATAAAGCAGTTGGCATGTGACATGCGATGTGGGATTGATCTGCGCTGGCATATGCTATGCATATTTCCCGTGAAGCTATTTGAGCTCATCCTTGCTAAATTGCTAGATGGCAGCCAGCTCCGGGGAGCACCAGGGCTGCGCGACAAGGCTCTTCCTAGCAGCAGAAAGCATCCAGCATCTGCAGCTTCAGAGAGACCCAAAGCATATGCAGTCCCACATGTTGGGGAGATGCAAATACTTAATTTTGTCTCCCTTAATATCAGCCTTTTTGCAGGATCTGCTCTCACAGGTGCCCACCCGACAGAGCCAACTGCCTGGCTACCCACCATTGCATTTTTCATCTGAAATTATCTCACGTTTGGGTCTATAAAAGTCAGTTTTGGATCAGACCCACTGTCCCTCTCATTCCTGGGTGCTTCGGAGTAAGGTTTAAGCTCCAGTAGGAGATGAGTTGTCTCGCTCGGTTATCCTCATCCTGATTCCTTGCTGTTGCAGATTGAAGCACAAGGTCTGATCTCCCTTCTAGGATGTCCTGTCATTAATTAGGGCACTTCAGGGCATGCTGCTCTTCATGTTGTTATTCAAGAGGGAACAAGATGAATCTAGCCTGGGGCAATTTCCCTCAGATCGGCTTTGAATTCCCCACTTTCCAACTCCCATGCTTCTTTCAGGGACAACTGAAGTCGTGCCCCCCACCAGCTCCTCTAGACATTGCTGTCCTTTCTCTCCCTGTCCCTCTTCTTCATCGGCTGGCCAAGGCAAGTAATCCAGATGGTTTTGGGATCTCTTCCAATGTAGCAGGGAAGATGCTTTTACCCCATGCCAGGGCTACATCAGCCAGCGATATCAGCAGCTACACCCTGCAATCAAGGGACGGAGACATAAATCTGACCGTCTTCCCCAGCCCAGCTGGACGGCAGGCTCCTTGGCTGTCCATAAGGATCTAACCCACTGTTTCTTATTCCTTTCCAGCAGGAATGAATGGGATCTAGTGAAGGCTCCCAATTCATTTGGTTTCTGGGGGTGTCATGTCTACCAAGCATCCCACCGCAGCTCCCTGGCTTGGACCTTGGCACCCAAAATCCTCCAAGTACGCAGCAGGCCTGGATCCGTGCAGTATCCGAGGAGACTTAGGAGCCTTCTTGCCCGATCAGCTAGTCTCGCCCCAACGGATCTAACGGGAATTTAGCTGGCTTGTGCACGCAGTTGTGCATGCAGTCTAGCACAGCAGTTGTTTTAGTCTATAGACACCAATATATTCTCACAGGAGAATGAATGCTTTCACTTTGCATCCTACCTGGCAGTCCACTCATCTCACTGCCTGCCCAAAACAGCCGATCGACGCCAGGACTTGGAGCTCAGCTTACAACTTGGTGGGACTGCGCTGTTCTGGAGCGGTCGGGGGATCTGGCCTTAGGAAACGCTTTGCAAATTTGGCCAGTTACAGCAAGATGACGGCGGGGTTTGGAGGCCTGATGTGGGAGCACAGCCTTTTTTTTTCACAGGGCACGGATTCATTTCCTTTTTGTGAGCAGGAGCAGAGGGCAAATGCGATCGCAGTGCGGGCTGCAGCTGTCCTGTTACGAGCTGCGACGTGTGCCACATTTTTGCAAGTTGAGGCCATTCCTAACTTACAAAGTGCCAAGGAAAAACAGTTTTTAGCTCCCTCGGCTCTAGGACACCATCCCGGTGGAAACTCATCTTATTTGGTAAGAGTGCTGCCATGGCCTTTTTGGATAACCGTGCATAGTTTGTGGAGGAGATACAGGTTTACAGTCCTCTCACAGAGCGCTTGCTTTCTGAACTTCTCGTTCTGTGTCGCAGCCACCAGCTCCCGCATCGCCCGGTCCCCAGAAAATCCAGCCGTCCACGTGCAGGACAAAAGGCCGAGCTACACGGCAGAGACTCCATCATCAGCTGGTAAGTCAGCTGCATAAGCTGTAATGTTGGCTAACTTGCAATACATCTATTGAAAGAGTTAGGAGAAGTTAGGATGCAGTAGCTCTTGTGTTCCTAAGCCCTTAAGATGTGTTTAACACATGTTAATTTGTAAGCAAGCTGCTTCCGAGGAATCGGGATGCTGCCGCTGTAGAGCATTGATGCTGGTCTTTGCAGGGGTGTTTCTGCAACAACCTGGTTTTCTCTGAGTACTTCTTTGCTATAAGCCTCTCTCGTACTCTCATTTGCTTTCTTTCACTCAGGAAGTGGTATTCGTCTTCAAGGCATCCCTGGCCCGGTCTGCACTGGTCTGACCCAAAGGTGGGAGCAGGAAGGGATGCAGCCCATTCATAAATGAATCACGCACATCTGAATGGAGCTGGCAGGGGGAAGCGATTTACATAAGCTTGTGTCCTCGGGCGAGCATGCGCGCTACCCAAGTCCTGATGCGCACGGTAAGCGGAAGCTGACCCTGGACAGCTCTCATTTCCATAGCACCCTTGGGACCTACTCATTTACTGCAGCATCTCCTAATCATCATAGCCCCATGATGGTTACACAAGTGCAAACGCTCCCGGAGACACGTGCTGATTAGTCTCACTAGCGGCACCGAGCCCCTGTTCTTTCACCATCATGGTGACCTGACAGATGTGCGTATCGCAGAAACCAGGGCTTTGCTTTGCACAACGTCAATCAATAAAGTGGAAATACAGCCGTTAACACCACTTACAGTTTCGCCTATTACTACAATGCCCTGCTTGTTCCGCGGGAAAGCAATTTTATGCTCCGCTGAAGCATGGTTAGCTTAGCCTTCAACTAACGGCAAATGCCAGATACTGCAAAATGTTACAATTATGGCAGCCCTGTCCTATATTTATTTATATGTATCAGCGCAACGCTTAATTTCATGGAGAGAGGGAACAGAGAGGCAACACCTCCAAACTTCGGAGAAGTGAAAAAGCTTCCTCTCAGGTTGATCTGCCATTGTGGAGGGACCTTGGCTCCACGTCAACGCGGTTCCAAGAACATCTTTAACTTTAAACACATCGATAACTCCTTTGAAGTCATGGGAGCCCTTCGCACGCTCCAATACCTTGCTGAACGGAGCGCTATCTATATGCCTGGTAACAAATGGGTAATAAAGCCACTCGGACCTGAATCTTGTGCCATTAGATGCTGCTGCCTTTTATATAGTAGACTGCTTTCAGATGCGGGCACCCACATGGGCGTCCTTTCGTCCAGCTGGCCAGCTCATGAGAACAGGCCTTTTTAAAAATAAAAACAGCCCCTGTTTTTATTCATATTTATTATTAACTGTGTGGGATCAGCATGCAAGAGTAAGGATGAAAGCCACTGCATGTGTCATTTGCAGTAGATGTCCCCTTTCCATCATTATCAAAATGTTCAGCAGGCACGTGCTGCTGCTTATAACATTTGGGATGGGAAAGGGTTGATATGAATGGTTTTTTAGCTTTCTCGTTTCATTTTTTAAAAAAATACATATATATTTTTTAATATCGACAGGTTTCCTTTTGACAGTGCCCAAACTTTTTTGTTTGGACATTATCACACCAGCCTAGAAAATCATAGACCAGTAGAATCATATCATTTCTGCTCCTTTCCTTTTTCCTTCTGTATTGTAAAATATTAATTTTGACATGATCTTTCTAGCTCGCATTTAATGCTATCAGATAGGCTCTCTTGAAATATTTCTTATCGTAATGCTTTGCCGTAATGTGCCATGAAACCGTGTGATCATTCTGAATAAAAACTTTCCAAAATGGTCATTTTGCAGGAAATGTCTAAATATAAGGGGTTTTGTTCCTATTTGGAATAACAACCAACTTCAAAATGCTGGCATTTCCCAAAGCCCCCAAAACAGCTGTTTCCAGCCGGTTCCACTATCTCTCTGTATAACGCAGGCAGAATGGAGGATTAAAGGCTATGCTACAATGCAGGAGTCTACGGCTAAAGCCACTGCAGGTGTGCTTTTTAATAAGGTAGTAATTGAGGAGCACAGAAGGGATTTGTAGACGAAGGACCATGCACATGATCAGTTCTTTCATTAAAGCAATCAGCTTGAACTTTACATTTCTGCTGCGTATCAGATTCAGGGCAAATTTCCCATTCCTCTCCTCCATACTCATATGCTGCGCTCTCATATCAGGAATGTTTAAGGATGGCACATGGGACTAATGCATCCCCTTCCCATTGTACAGTGCACAGCCATAGTATAGCTCAGTACAGATATAGAAACAGAATGCAAAAACATGGTACCTGATAAAAAAAAAGGATTATGAAGCTGTGTTGTACCATCAAATTTTAAGCAAAATTCCTCATTGATTTAATTGTGGAGCTCAGCTTAAAAATCTGTTGGTCTGTGTGCATCTCTTTTGAAGTGGAAATGCAAGGCAATGATTTTTGCCATTGCTTATCGTAGATGAATAAAGAGGGAAGCTCATCAGTTGGAGCATCCCAGAGGAAGTCTAACCAAGGCAGAGAAGTTCTCAGGAGTGCAGCACAGTTGCAAAGAGATTATTGACACTGCGAGACTCCCCTCAACCCACCCGTTCTCCAAGTGCATTGCATTTGCAGAGAGGTAGCAGATTGAACTTCTTCTCTGGAGTTGCAGTTTTAAGTATTGCTTCTATGCAACCATGTACACGCTACGGTTTGGATGCTGGGCAGGAATGAGGTCAGCTGACCCCAGTACTCATTCCTGCCCAGGGCAGGGGGTCGGACTCGATGATCTAATAGGTCCCTTCCGACCCTAACATCTATGAAACTCAGTTTGTATCCCACGTCAGAAAACCCAAGGGGAAAATGGACTTCTTTGTCCTCATCTATACAAAGGAGTGTGGAACAGGCAACCGTGCTCATAACCATACACCTAAATACAGAGGTACAAAATGCCCATGAATCATGGCACGATGCAGCAAATGTAGCAGGCAGGCAGGCAGGGTATAGTGGAAGGGCAAATAGGACAAGATAGTATATGGTTAAAAAGAAGTGCCAGGCACTGTTTAAAAATGACTGCAATGGGGGAAAGCCAAAGGAAGAAGAAATGGGGGGAGAAAACCCAAGCTGGTGAATTCATTATCCAGGCTGGTTACATTTGACATCGACCCCAGGGGTGGGTAAAGGTGGCACATCTGTGTTCACACCTGGAAGCTCAGCGGGGTCCGGGTTACTACCCCTTTCTGTTGAGTCATGGGCTCTGGTACACGCACAAAACGGGGCATGGAGCTTTTCCATTTAATTCTGCACGTTATTTGGCCTGGATTCATTTTTATTTTCTCGTTTGACTCCGTTGTCTAGTTTGATGGATTTGTACCTTCTTCGTTTCTCCTCTAACGTGTGTTGAAGGATTCCCTCCGGAGCGGCCACTTAGGATGCGAGGGATTGTTTTTCTGAGACTTTTGCATCCACCTAATTCCTGCTCGTTTCTTCCCCACCTCCCAAATTAGTGCGTCTATGAGCCAATGCGTCAACCTCTGACAAAAAGGGCTCTTATGAGACTCCCGCTCGCAGACCTTTTCCGCAGTCAGAGCCGTATCTGTCCCCTGTTCATTATTAGCAATATTATGTCAACAATTATTTGCTATTGTGTTGGGCCGCGGCATTTTTCTCCAGGATGCTTTGATTGAATATATGTTGCAGATGCTGAAAAAAAAGACCGGTGGAGCAAAGTCAAACTGTTCTGTAAGCAATTCCCCAAAGTCAGGAACAAAAATTTCCAAACATGAAAAACATTCAGCTAACCTAAAAGCCGCCTTTAAATATATTCTAGAAATGGTCTGTCTGTCTAAGTTGTCTTTGTCTATAATGTTGACATTAGCATCTCTCCCACTGTTGCACACAGACGGTATATGTGGACAGAATGACGATGGTTCAGTCCTGACTTTGGGGAATTTTGTATATTATACCATACTCAAAGAATTTTTAATTGGACTCATTTTGCTTTTTTATCAGAGCCGAGACAATGCCTACGAACCCCTGTGGTTACTTGAGGCTCAATAGGCTGCCAAATAATATTACAGAAGATATGATTGGATTAATGAAAAGCATGTAACAAAATTACCATTGTGAGGAAATTATTCTATTGGGGGCTCTAATTTAAATTGGTAAGACAAAATTAGTTTTAAATTAAAGAAAACAACTAATTGTCTAGATTTGGCACAGTTGATAAATATGCTAGTTGGATTTCCTTCCCGGGGTGCTGTTTATACAGGTTTGGAGATAAAATGCACAGACCTATTCAACTAGGGCTGTTTTTACATGCTTTTGCACACTAGGCTCCAGTCCTGGCATGTCTTGCCAGTAGCAGACGGCTACTCCCTTGTGGAGACCCAATGGCCACACCGGGATTGCAGGCAGAAGTAGTGGTCTGCCTACATTCAGAAGTGGCTGGGAATGGCCACGCTGGTGGAAATAACCAGAGCTGTTGGGCACGATCAGCGGCTCTTTGCATGCTGCTCACACTGCAGTATAGCTGGGTTTTGATCCAGCAAAATACACGAAGCATGCGAGTAACGCAGGGTTGTGTTTTCTTGCAACAGAAGCCTCATGGCCGGCCTTGCCCAAAGGATCTGGATTGAGCCAAGGGTCCTTGTTGGCTTGATTTCTCAGTACGCCGGTTCGGAGGAGGGAGAAAGTTTTCCCCTCTTGTTTCACTGCCTCTTGTTTCAGATCCAGAATGGTTCAGCAGGAAGACGGCTTCTCCTTCCTACCTGGAACAAGGCATGGGATCTCTCTTAATATTTTGCAACCATTCATTTTAGGGACTTGTTTGTCATTGTTTTGTGGCTTCTGTGCGAGCATATCCTCTTAGGGAGCGGTGCCAATTTTCTTGGAACTAGAGCTGCATCGAAGCCGTGTTATTTATTTCTTTTGTAAACACTGAAGTGGATCTGTCGAATAAATGAGTGTTTTGACGTGGCCTTGACATCTCAAGTTTTGCTCAGATTTGCACTGATGTCGTCTAGATGCTGTTTTGACACTCTTTTCTCCCACAATTAACATCCCCTTCTCTAACCCGTGCTGACGCTGCTCTTCCTTTTACCCGAGGTCTCCCATCACCCCCTGAGTGCAACGGTGTTGGTTTGGACTAATTCTGGCCTTGCGATATCATCAAAGATGTGGCCTGAGACTGTTTGTGATGGAATCGGCCTTCAATGCACCAGTATATTGGAGGGGGGGGGTGCACGTGGGACATACTTTCCAAGTTGTTAGGATGGATCGATAAGAAAGTCTCATGGGGAAAGGACTGGGTTTTGCTCCCAGTCCGGCTGCTGATGTTTTGAATGAGGTTGGCCATGTTCCTTAACCACTCTGTGGCTTGGCTTCCCAGCTGTAAAATGGGGGTGATAATATCCTCATTTCCCAGTGCTTTTCTCTGGTTGATTTAGATCCCAATGGTGCATCGTGGTCCTCACCCGACCAACCCTGCAGCTGTGTTGGGCCCTATCGAAGCCAATGGAAGCCCCCAGAAGTGCAAGTTTAGGTTGCTCTCAATGAAAGATTGGAGCCAAAGACAACGTTTTTTGGGACAAGGGCTGTTTTTGCACGGCGGGACTGTGATCTTGACTGCAAACTCGAGGTACAACCAGTCATTGTAATGCAGCATTTTGGCTTGTGCAGTAGGCTTGATCCCAGATCCTGCCATGGCAGCCTTGAAGCTAGTGCCGCGAGGAAGTATGGTCTGTTCTTACTGCTTGGCTGCTGAGCAAACTTCCCGAGATGGACAAGGTTCATGACTCCGGGGAGCCCTAAGGAATAGGTGATCCAGGGAGCTCGCTCACTCTGGAGTCAGCATATGGAGACCAGAGTATACCGCTGAGCTATGGATTTGCATGGCGTGGGGAACAACTCGGTGTCCTTTACACTAACCCTGGCACAGATGTGCTCCCCTACCATTCCTTTTCCTTTACAAGTGACTTGTCCCTTCAGCCTGGAGATTCCCAACACCGTGACACCTCTGCGTGTGCACAGAGGATGCAAAGATCACAGAAACAGCAAGAATCAAAGTTTCGCTGGCACGAACGTTTCTGAAACGCCAAGTCTGTTGGCGAACGGTGAAATGTATCCCTGTGCAGAGGGCCCGGGCTCAGCCAGGTGTGGAGTTAATATTTAACAGGAGCGCATGTAATGACTTCTGCTGACATCCTTTTCCTGCTGATCTGGACCTAATAAAAGGATCTCGTCAAAGAAGCATAATCATTAAAGGAAGAATATGTTGCATTCAGCTCCTATGGTAATAAGGGCAGTAAAAGTCTTAGCTAGATAACATAAGAGAGTTCTCATGATATTTTTGGTGCCCTTGTTACCATAGGAGCTGGATGCAACATTGCCTTACTTTTTAATGTACGTGCTTCTTTGAGAAGCTCTTCTTCAAAGGTCAAGATCCACTGATGTCATCAGGACTTGATTCTGACCCGAATTCGTATTTCTAGTATTTGCCTGGAGTATGATAGTTGCTTGGTATGGAGATGCCAAACTGCAAGATTCAATCCGAGCTTTATCATGACCTCGTTCCACTGGAGGCTAGGGTAGTGATGATGTCACGCAACGTGTCACATCCCGTTGGCCCATGCTGTGCGCGGTGATGTCGGCACTGCTGAAAGCCTGTACTGTGCTTCTGACTTCCTTACGCTGGCGGTCTCCAAAGCTGGCAGCTGCCCTCGGTGGAGAGCAATTCATCGTTTCATCAGGGGCCGGAAGGGACCGTCCCGATCCCGATCATCGGGTCCAGCCCCGCTGCGCTTGGGCAGGGAAGACGTGTCGGTAAGGAAGGGCTGATCTCAAAGATGCGCCTGTTCTGAGATCTTTCCTAGGTTCACATGGGTGCTGCATTAGCTTCTCTTTAGATCATGAATACTTCTCATGTTTGTAATGAGTTTCAAACAGATTTTCTAAGGACTAATTGGATTCTCTCTTCTCCTTCCTCATTACACAGAGAGGCATCGCCTCAGGATCCTGAGTTTTGTCAGTCTGCGCATTCGAATTCCCAGGTCAGCTGTTTAGCTAAAAACCCAGTTTCCTTCCATCATTTCCCCCCCGCTCCTCGTGCACATGCCCATTCCTTGCATCTGTCGCCGGTCCCCGCGTTATAACTCCAAGGCAAATAAATCTCGGTTGAAAGCCATAAATCCCTTGCCGTTTCGGGAAGGCTTTATTTTCTCCGTTAGTGACCTCTTGTTCCTCATGTCTTTGACACATCTCCTACATGCATTAACCAAATATGCAATCATCCTTTCATTCGCTATCTGTGCTTTCATAATGATTTTTTACACTTCATTAAATTTCCCTCTGTAATTGCAACTCTTTGTTGCACCAAAGTTTTATGGCTCTTTCCTCTCCTCCATCACTTCTTGCGTTCCTTTGTTATTCAGGGTAGCTGTTTTTTTGACACCGTGCTCCTCATCTTTTTCCGAGGTGTCAGGCAGGCTCTGAGGCCTAAGCTAATTTATCTTTGAAGGCTCTCCATTTCCACTCCAGCGCTTTGCTCCCAACGAATTCCCTCCGCAACTTCCTTTTCTTCTACAATTGGCTTTTATTCAATGTTCTTCCCTTTTGGTCCTTTTAGACCTCATTATAAACCTGATGGCTAGACCTTCCACGAGCTCCACTTGTTTTAGACCAGTTTTGTCACGACGGTCATGGGTGTGTTGTTTGACAGTCCACCCCCCACGATTCCAGTGTTGCACATCTGGATCCGTGTCTCGCACAGGCTCAGAGATGTCGCGGGCCATCCTGCCTCCAAAAGTAGCCAGCACTGGGTGTTTTGGAGCGAGGGATGGGGGGATTCTGTAAAAGAATAATAGTTCCTTCCTACTTGTGACTGTTACAGACCCAAAGAAAGTGCATGCTTCCCATAAAAAAAAGTTTTATCGTATCTCATGGCACCGTGGATGTTCTCACCAGCCATAGAAATAGCGAATCCTTTTAAATCCTATTAATCTCTTGACCTCAGTGATATCTCATGGCAAGAAGTTCTATTATATACCAGATAAGAAGACTATTTCCTCCAGTCAGGTTTAAACTTATTGCCTCTCGGCTGTCCGGGTGTGTGATCCCTGTACTGCGAGTGGAGGATGCAGAGCCGTGTTGCTGTCACATCACCTTTTATTCCCCTTCCCTCTTAGCTAGGAGGCCTTAATGTGCTTGCGCTGTCCTTGCATTCAAGGTTTTCCACGTTCCAGTTTCACCGCCCAGCTTTGGACCTCTCCTTTCTTACTGAGCTTTTCACACACGCGGCGACTGACACTGCACAGAGAATTCGGCAAGGAGGCAAAGCAGGGGTTTTATTGCTATTTCTGTTTTCTCTCTTTCCAGCCTTTGCAACGCAATGAGCACGGCTCTTCGTCTGCCTGTCCAAAATAACACCTCGTCTTTCCTCCAATCCACTTGAGTTGGTTTCCAGCTCAAGCACTTCCAAATTTCCCTTTCAGCGGATGTTAGGACTTTGCATTTGGCTTTGTCCAAGTCCTTCAGAGCTCCTCTCGGTCTTTTCTCATCTTGCTTCCCCTGGATAATGTTGTGCCAGCCCCGACACTTTCCATCTCGCCATTTGTCCCCTATTCCAGACCACGTTGGCTCTTGGACAAATTTTGGACCACTCTCACTCTCTTGCTATGTGGGCTGTTGGCTGGTTATTGCTATGCGTGCTCCTGTTCTCCGTGCCTGTCGTTTCCTAAGCCATCGTCTAGCCCAGGCTCTTAGCTCCCTGTTAATGTTTTTAGCTGCCTTAGTGCCCAACTAATGGGCTTCGGGGGATCCAGCCCTCCAGGACAGCTTTTTGTCACCGGGATCCTGAAACCCCTCGGAGCTGCCAGCTGACACTAACCTGCCAAATTGAAGGGCAAAGCCGAGGGGCACCAGAGCATCTCAGTGAAACGAGCTGAATTGCGTTGGCTGAAATTTTCCCCAGAAATTTCAACCCAAAGCCAGCACCTGGCACGGAGATGGGTGCAGCTCGGCAGAAGGCATGCGCGGCTCAGAGCAGGATGTTTGATAGGAAGGTGTCGGGCCACTTTAATCATCACTGGTCCATCAGCACTAGACAGGGCTTCCACCTGTGCTATAATGTAGTGGTGCCTTTTATCCTCCTGCTCTCTACAAGAAAAGCATCTTCAACGTGCTCCGCTGGAGCTCTCAGCTCCCCTCCTGGTAGCTTTTTCCTCAGCTTCTCTGATGCGCGCGGAGGACTCATTACTTGCTATTCTGGGACTGAAGCTCAGCTCTGTTTTTCTTGTCCTCTGCCGGCCTCAACGCAGCCTCTCCTGGCAGGTGACAGTAGGCAGGGGCCGGGCTGAGCGAGCTCAGCTTTGGGGAGAGCATTTTGTCCTTCAGTAGCATTTTCACCTTTTTATCTTGCTCTCAGCCTCCCTCTGCAATGGGTGTTTTTATCCCCATTTCACAGGCGGGGGAACTGAGCACAGAGAGGTTAAATGCAATAGCGCCGGTCGCATGGGGGGGTCGGTGGCAGAGCCGAGGACAAGCGGCAGACCTGCGGCAGCCGTGGACATGCTCCGGGCAGCGTGCAGACACACGGGTGCACATGTCAGTACCGATCATTATTGTTTGCGTCCCTGCAGGGCCTGTCTCATTTGGGAGCCCTGGGAAGACTCGCTCACAGGGCTCGCCTACCAGTCCAAAAGGTCAGAACAAGCCCGGTCAGGGAGCGGTGACTGACTAGGGAAGTGCCAGCCAGAGAAGGCAATGCACGCGATGAGGGATGATCTGGAGGGATGCAGGCGTCACCGGAGTGGTCCCCGGCAGGCGACCGACCGGCTGCTCGGTCCTGTCACTGCGATGCTGGGGAGCAGCGTGTCCTGCAGAAGTTTGCAAGGGCTTTCCTGAGCTGGCAGGCATCTTGTCCCTGCTTGGAGCTGCTTCTCTGCTGCAGCCAGATTCACACTATGGGCTGGCGCAGGACACGAAGCTTGCATGAGAACTTGGAAATAACCTCAGCCGATCCTGCTCCTTTCGCAGAGCACGAGGCATGCACTGTCCAGGGGATGCATCACGGTGCCCTGGGATTGTGTGACTCCTGATGAATTCATAGGCTGTTATGCAGGGATCACACCTTGGAAATACCCCTGCATGAGAGGCTAGGTTAGCCTTGCTCATAAGAGTCATAGAGAAGTCAGGCTGCAAGGGACCTCGAGGGGTCTTCTAGTCCAGCCCCCTGCCAGAGGTAGGATCATCCCATACAAATGCATCATCTAACCTCATAGCAAAGCTAAACAGCCATCCCTCTCACATCACGAGACACTGCAATCTGCAGTTCTTACCCTAACGTATGCTATCCTTGGAGGGGAGGGGTTAGATGTCACTTTAAAACATTTGTGTCTATATGTGTGTGTCTGAAAGAGTTAAACGATCTTTGGCTTTTTTCATGGTATCAGAGATAGAGAGGGGGAAAAAAAAGAGATCTCTTGTAGAAGCATATTTGCTATACTAGACCGATCACAGGGGTTGACATGATAAATCAAATATCATATACAATAACACACAAATAAATACATACTATGGCCTTGCTAAGCACGGTGTATTTGCAGTGTACATTTAGCTGGCCAGTACTGGATTATTATAGTCTGTCATTTAGTCATGAATTTAGATAATTTGTAAGGCGAACGTTATTTAATAGGCCGGAAGAAGCCTTTTGGAGCTGTTGTTATCTCTCATGTAAATGCATGTTAAGGCAATTTGAAAATGCATATTATGTTCTTGATGGACTGTATAGCGGCTCTGGAATTGTTAAAGTCTTTTATATTGTGTCAGTCCTCAGCAGTACTAAGCTATTTGCACTCTCTGTGACATGAGCATCAGCTAATGGAAGGAGGAGAGTGGACCCCTGCGGAGGCCAAACCAAAAGCATTACTTACAGCAGAAATTAGTGTACTGGCTGGACACGGGGACAACGCCAGTCCGGTCTAACAGGTGGAATAGCTAAGGGTGCAGGGAAAAGAGACCAGAAAGTCCAATGTAAGCAAGGTGAGGCTGAGACCATAACGGCGGGAGATAGCTTCGATGAACCCGCTCGAGACTTCCCATCATTTAGCGGCAGGGCCTATCAACCTGATGCCGCGGCGCGGCGCAGGTGAGGGCAGAGCTGGAAGCTTGCAGCAGCGGTGCTTGGGATTTGTTCGTTAAGGTCTTTGGGAGCTCTTCAGTGTGGAGCGAGGGCGAAAATATTGTTATTACCATTTGTTAACAAACAACAGAGTGCGACGGTGCCGTTAATAGGTGGTAGGGAGGGGAGGCAGGGGTCTGGCACTGCCCAAAAAGCTGGTTCCGTGGCCAGGTGTCACTGTGAATAAGAGGCAGGCATGGCAGGAAGAAATAGCAGGATCTCAAGATTACAGACTTAAAATTGCTGTAAGAGTAGGTTACATTTGTACTTATTTTCTGCCCGTGCTACAGCCCGTGAGAGCAGCCGTGCGCTGTGCCATTTTCTGCTCTTATTACAGTCTTTGGGCCGGATTCAGAAGCTGAAATGTGTCCTGCCTGACTCGTATGTATTTTTTGATTGAGCTCAATAGAAATCTGCGATTCATTAAGTGCTTGTCATGTTTTGATACGTGGATCAGGAACTGATCAATAGCCAGCCAAATTTAATAAAAAGGAGCTCTATTCTTGGGAAATGAGCTCGTTACCATGCCAACTATCGATCTTCCCTGACAAGCTGCTGTACGTCGCAAAATGGGGTCCTGATGGGCAGGTCGGTCTGCTTGCCTGCCTTCAGGAAACGGTGCCGATCTCAATCGGATGGGGAAGGGGTTGGAGATAGCCCTGTGTGGTTTTTTTTTTCACGGCGTGTCTATATGTTTCTTGGGCAAAGGCGCTAGATGGCCCAGAGTGATCGGAAATCATCCAAAGTCTATTTTTCTTACCAACTCTATAGTGGTGGAAATGTAAATGCACAGGCAATGCCAAGCTGCATTCCTGGATGTGGAAATGTAGGGTTCGTTGAGGCACCGTCCCAGTGAGAGAGGGGCCGGGAGGCGGGCTCTGTTACTGGTTCAGTGTCAGGACTGCAGGGTCTTTGGGGTGAGTTTTCAAAGGGCATAAGGTTGCGTGTGGGACACCCTCAGCATTAGCTTGCAGATACAAACTGGCCTGTGCCAAGGCATGCATGGGAATGGTGTGCCCAGCCACCCACTGTAGCATTCAACCTGAGAGCTTGTGCTCAGGAGCTGAGGCTCTGTCTCTACAAGGAGCTATTTTTCCCTTTAAAATGCCCCATTGTTGCTACCCCTGGAATCATAGACAGGAGGTCACCTCTAGTCCAACCCCCTGCTCCAAGCAGGACCAGCCCCAACTCCATCATCCCAGCCAAGTCCAGTTGGGTCTTCAAGGATGGAGACTCCACCGTGTCTCTGGGTAGCTCGTTCCAGTGCTTTACTACCCTCCCCGTGTGAATCAGATCAGCGGTCTGTCGGGCCCAGTGTCGTGTCTCTCATGGAAGGTAAAATAAGAGGCAGCAGGCAGCGATGTGGAATAGCTTGTCCCTTGTATAGGCTTTGCCATGAGCTCTAAGCATTGGAGAGGACTTGCGTGAATTAACTCCCTTGCAAAATGTCGGTTGTCATCAACGATGGCTGTGGACATTTTTGCTGTCCTGAAAGTCCAGTGCCCTTTTGGAAGCTGAAATTCTTGCCCTCAGGGACTTCCTGTGGGTTTTGTAACTAAAAGAGATGCTCAGCAGCTGGAGGGAGCTCTAGCAGAGACACAGCCCGATTATGACTTTGAGAAGGCTACAGCACAAAGGGAAAGCTGGTGTTTTACACCAGAGACAACATCCCTGTGGGTGTCTCCGCCCTGCAGCTGATGTGAATAGCTGTTTTCCTTATTGTGTTGCACCGACCAACAATCATATGTTGCACCAACCATTCCCCTCCACCCACCCCCATGTCTCCATTGCATCCTGAGACCGTAGAATATAGTCTTCAGGGAACCAGGATTCACATCTACCACCTGCGTCCAGAGGGTTGCGGCTCCCTGGGGTGTCTTACACACCCACCAGAGCCCATTCTGGGGTCTCCTAGTCTTCTACTTGCAAGAAAGCACGAGCACTGGACCTCTGCAGGAGCAGATTATGGCTGGAGTCTCAGGCTACAAGCCTGGGTGTTTGTAAAGATTAAGTAGCATACAATGAGATATTGTATCTCGCATATAAAGGTGAGATATGAAAGAACGTCGGGAAAGGTGTCTGGTTAACCATCAAATTCAAAGGACACCACGAAAGGTTTGGAAGCACCAGCTGAACATGGACGAGGAGTGAGGACAGCTGGGAAATGCAAATCCTGGGTGTCCAAGGTTTTGGTTTGCCCGATGACTTAGTTTGCAGTGGTCAGTGGTTTTTACTGGTGCTTGGTGCCCCTTTGCCCCTGCACAAAGGAGGGCTGGGTATGCCTGATGGGCTCCTTCTCATGCAGGCTGCGCCGGGCGGGGAGCGAGAGGCGCTGTATTCTGACCTCCGCTAGGCGATGCACATCCTGTTTGCACAACCAGGAGACAGACTTCTTCCAGAGGCATCCTGCCAGCTGAAATCCCAGCCTCACCTTGCCCTTGCATGCCTTTCAGCAACAGAGGACTGCCCGGGCCAAGGGAGGTAATGAATTCAGAGAGAAGGAAACAAGGCCAGTACATGGGGATGACTGGCCACCTGGAACAAAGCAGCGGACCTTCTCCATCGATGATTACTGAAACAAGTCAGGGGCTACACTAGATGACCGTGGTCTACTTTCCTATGATCCTAAGTCACAGTTCATTTTAAACACAACATGCACACCTCAGAAGAGATGCATAGGGCTGGATTCACTGCCACTAACTTACACTCACTTGTTTTATACTTTCTTCTGGCTCCTCAGCACACAAATTCAATCCACTTAGATGTGCCAGGTCTACCTGTGTAGAAGGGTTTCTAAGGGCCTGGGACAGGCAGACACACATCTTGGTGCCCTTTACATTGGTGTGCACAGAGATGTGGATTACACCACAGTTCCCAACAGACGTGCAACCGTCCTGGGGTAGCTCATACAGTTGACAGCTATGAAGTTCAGGCCTGATTGTCTTTAGCAAATAACTACCTTGAGGTGATCGTGGGTAGACCAAATCTAAGCCAGGCTCACTTGCACAGGTAGGATTTCAGGAGTGGCTCTCCGCTGGGTTAGGTAATAGGACCCTGTGCACTGCTTTTCACTCCCTTGTAAGCCCTTCATCTGTCCTGCCATGAACTGAGACCAGGGGTCTTAGGCACCATGGAAATGTGGAACAAAAAAAATGGTCCCTGTTTCAGGCACTGATAATCTTAAGAATATAACAGATGGAAGCAGGCAGACGGACAGGCGGGGGAAGCCAAGGAGACGGAGAGATGATCAGCAATGGGTTCAGCTCACCAGTTGCCAACCACGTTATTATACCACTATTTATTTATATCGCCCAAAAATGAAGATTCCCCACTCCCGGGTGGATGTCACAGCCCTTACCTCTAGCATTTCAAATGCCTGGATCCTACAATCAGCATTCACTATCAACCTAGTTTTAATTAAGTTTTTGAAAAAGGGATTAGCTCCAATTCTCTCTCTCCGCTGCAGCCAGTTTCACTGATGGGCACTGAAGCTTTCCAGTTACCAGGAGGTTGGAAGCAATGTTTTAGCCCTTTTAAAATGTTCCTGACATTGTTCACTCTGCAGAAGGGACAGCGTGCACAGGTTGCACGGGGGTTGTGCTAGGATGCAACTCACATCTGCTTGCAAAAATCTCTCTTTGCTCCATGGTGTTGGGGGTAATATTATCTATCGGTACTGTGTAGGTTGCCGTTTGCTGCTTTATTTCAGTTGTGCCCATGATGGGTTAGACCCCAGGGGTGCATAAGAGCCTGTAAGAGCTCAGACTCCAAGAAGACCAGCACCACACGAATGTGCTGGGAGACAGATATTCGTATAAGCAAAACTGGTTGGCTGTTACAAAAAATGAAAATACCCCTTAGCTTTCCTCTCCCCTGTTATGAGTTGGCTGATTTGTTATGGGTACAGGACACATGGGACTTGTGAAGTGATTGGCAGGAAAATTGGGGAGGTCCTTGTAGACAGGATTTGACGCTCGGCCTTCCCTCAGGTACAGACTTCAATACCAGGAACTGCTGTGTGTTCCTAATAGTTAAGTCCTTTACACCTAATATCACTTAATAGTCTGAAATTTAAAGGATCTCCCCAGTCCCTTTGCAGTGAGGTACATTTAGAAAAAGGGAGAGAGAATTTTTTTTAGACAGAATTGAAGTAACTCTGCATGTCAGACCTTGCGTGACATCCTTTAATGATGGGGTTTCAGCTACCATCATGTGAAGCCTGACGCTTGCATTGATATGTCCGGGAACTAGCATTCCTCCTCCTCGGGCCACGGAGGAAGGGGAATGGCACATTGGGTCCACTGCAAATGGCACGTGTCTATGGTGCATTGGAGGAGCTTCTGGGAGCAGAGCATGGTCCCTTGCCTGTACCGTGCAGCTATGGAGATGCACCATGCAGCTGCAGATTTCAGAAAGGTGGAATCAATATTAACTGAAAGCCGTCACCACTTGATCTGCTTTCATTGCAGAGTCGCCCTCTAAGCATTAATAAGGTTTCATCCCGAGTCCCCCTTTTCAGCCCTGTCTCCTCCCAAGGTTTTGGGCTCTCAGACACTGGCAAGCATCCCCGTGAAGCTTGCTAACATCACTTGTTGCATTGAAAGGCCCTTTCAATATTTAACAAAGGAGGATGCAATTACTTCAGTAATGTTTAGTCTTCTGGGGCCTAACAAACCATTGCATTTCCCAAGTTTCCACCGAGGTAAATCTACTGATCTCAATAGCACTTAAGGATGTGCTTGTAGCCTGTGCTGTATAGGGACAGTGTCACACATGCACTTAACTTTCAGCACGTAGGTAGACACTACGCTGAACTGCAGCCTAAAACAAAACTCTCCTGACAACTGAATGAAGGATTTGCTTGAGTAAGGACTGAAGAATGAAGCCATTGATTGCTATGCTCTATACATTTTGGCAAGTTTAAAAACAGTTATCAACTTCAGGTATTCTGCTTTCTATGAAGCTTTGTTTGCTGGCTCCAGGCATCTCCAGTTCAGGTATGCAACGGGGGTAGCCCCAATGGCACATTTTCCACCTAGCACTGAAGCTGGCCTCCAGCATCTACAAAGCACATGGAAAGAGGAGGGGTTTCAGCACTGCGCACGGGAAGGAGGTATGCGATTTCTGTTATTGTTCATGGGTGTTCCCCGCCTAGTCCTTCTGGGCAGAGCCGAACACTCACATCTGAAACGACTGAACCATAAAATCATTCCAACAAATTCAGCAGGAATATGAGCTGCTGGAGGACCAGACCTGAGAACACTTTATGCTTCAGAGAAGCACGAACCTTGTACGCCAGAAACCCAGCACACTGCCAAAACCGCATCTCACCTCCCCAGCATTCCCGCGGATGGGCAGGGCCTTGCACGCCACGCTGCAAACGAACACATTCGTCATCAGTTTTGAGGACCATTGCTGAAGTCGGCGGGTGTTTTCGCGCGAGGATGCCAAAAAATGTATTTCTCTTGCTGGTTTGACAAGGATGCTATACAGCTTCCATGACAGATCGGTCGCCCTCCGTGTCAGAGTGATTCCACTCAAAAATCACGGGAAGGTGAGGAGTAATTCACCTTCTGTCTCCTTGACACAAAAACACTATAAATGCTCCAAAGATGAAATTTTTGGAGTATGCAGTAGTAATGTTTTCCCTGTGCAAGGGCCTAGACAACTTGTCATATTCCCCTCATTTTTTATATAATCGCACACATCTCTGCATTTGCTTTGGGTCATAAATCAAAACAACACCCATTCCTCTACTCGGAGCAGGAGCGCTTTCTCGGTTTCTGTATAGTTGGCAGCAAAAAAGATACTGGATCCTCCTGAATTAGCCACAGCCACTCGTCTTCAGTATCACACCAGCTCCCTGCTAGAAGTGGCAAAAGTAAGGGCCCAACGTTGCTGCCTGGAGAAATAAAAAGCAATCTGATAGATGCAGAAAGCTGCACATTTGAGGCAGGCCATACTGCTGTGTTTTGCATCAAATCCAATTTCTAATATGAATGACAGCTGGCATATTCTGATCTGCATCTTTTTCAGTGACTCAAAAACCACCTGGATGGCTAGATCAGCTCCCTAAAAGAATGAGTCAAGCCACTTGTGTTTTCCCCCTTGCCTTTATATTTCCTTAACTCATTTTTGCTGTTTTTTCCTTTTCTTCCCTTCCTTCCTGTTCTCATGGAAATGGGCCGCACTAACCTAATAAAGCAATACCACCAAGGTACGTCAGCAATGCCTAATAAATCCACAGGAGTACATTGACATTTATATTCACATTTTCTTTTCTACCTTGGAGAACACATAACGCCAGCAGAGCCTCCCTATGCCCGAAGAAGGGCATTTGCGCCCGAAAGCTTTGCAAAGAACAATTTCTTTCTGGCTATTTAGTTGGTTGAATAAAATATATCAATCACATCTACCCAAAGAACCTCGCCTGCCTTAGTAGCGTATGATTCACTTGCTGCGTTTCCTAGTTCGGAGCGGCATGCTTTACATACCTCCGTCTTTCTTCCATTGATTTTTAGGTTGCGAGGGCTCGTCAAAAAGCGAATAGGACGTCACTCCCTTGCAAACAGGAGCCCCGCTGCTGCGGGGAGGTTTACGTTGTGTCTTGCGACAGCTATGCCAAGAATGTTGTGCCAGGTCTACCCGAAACTCTTGCTGTTGTTACGTCCCCTCCCCGGTGCGAACAGCACAATGGAAATGGCACCAACTGTCAGGAATTTGTCTAGCTTTGTTAACTGGAATGTCGAAAACTTCTCTCGCTCGCAACTCGTCCCCGGTCTGTTGTCTCCGGTCAAGGAAGAATGTAGACACAGTCATGCTGATTTTCAGGGTTGAGTGACTTTATGAAGAAACATGGAAAGTTCATACAACCTCGCTTTTAGGGTGCGGGATAAATAAAGCCCACAGCCTCCCTCCATTTAAGGTGCTGGATTTAGCCGGCTTCCTCGAGGGAGGAGAGCCCTCCAATCCACCTGTATTTTACTGCCAAGTCAGGGACCTCACATTTATTAAGGGCCTCACTTCAATGGGAGGTGGGTACCTAAGCATCTTGGAGGATTTGAGACCAAAGCCTTATTTATGTGGAGCCAATTCTCTACCATCAAGTCAACCCAGGACTGGAGAAGCCATAATGATTTTCAGCTTCATAGGAAAGAAAAATTGTCTTTCTTTCTTTTTATTTTTTTGCCTTGTTCCTTTTATGAGTTGATTTAATAGTATATTATAAGGCTAAGGAGGTTTCTGAGTTTCCAGTGTTCAGGGTAGAAACATGGGGAAAATTAATGCCGGAAGCAAAGTGTATATCTAAGTGCCTGTTGGTCTATTTAAATGGGGTGAAGGGCAGATTTGGGTGTTAATAGATATTGGGGTAGAAAGATCCTTTCCATGCAGACACATGGTTGAAATCCTGCCTCCTTTACGCATGCAAGTCAGGGAGCCTGATGCTCTGGTTGTGTAAACCATTATCGCTCCTCCAAGGCCACGCGGCAATGATGGTTTCCCCTCCCTGAGGATCTGAGCTGGTGGAGAGGTTTGCTCGAGTTCAGCTAGCAATAATCAGTCCCATCCTAAGGACATACAAATCTACTAGAGCTCTGAACCAAGCAAAGCCCTTAAATACATGTTGACCGATCAGTGCGAGTCGCAGCGCTGGCTTGTGAAACTTAAGTAACCATGTGCCTGTTTCACAGAATCGGGCCCTGAGGCCAAATGCAGCGATGACAGACATGGCTACTTTGGCAGGGACGCTGCCACTTCCCCTCTCCACTGGTGATCAGAAAACCCTTGTGTGGGTTTCTACCCATGAATTAAAATGTAAAGCTATGAGCCAAATGTTGCTCTGTTACACTCATTTCATGAGGGTTGCATCACATTGCCACGGGATCCCTGAAGCCCAGGTTCTCAAAGGTACCTAGGCTGCTTGCTTTGTCTTTGTGTCTCCACTGCAAACTGCATTCATTTGCTTGTTGTAGGGACCGGACTGTGCTAGAATCGCTGTTTCCTTGACTCCTTCCAGGCCAGAAATGTTTTTCCCGCGCTCGGCTGATATTTTAGCCCTACCAGTATTTTGACTTTCTGCAGCTATAACCTCAAAATGCCGGAAGCCATTGCAAATAGCACTTGGCAGCATGGACGGCAGCAATTGGAGTCTGTTTCCCTCTGTATATTCTTGCATAGCGCCTACTGACACCACGCACCCCATTGGAGAAGAGAATGGACTCCCGTAGGCACGAATTTCGGCTCTTGAAAGAGAAAATGAGCTGAAATTCGGAGGACTTTCAGGCCCAAATCCTGCCATTTACAGAGATGAATAGTGCTGTTACTGCTGGAAAGGGAAACCATGCACTTCCCCAAGAATGCAGATCTTATGTACTCTGTATCCCTCTAAAGGAAACTGTACAGCAGGTCAGGCTGTCAGTGGAAATCAGCACGTCTGCACACAACCATTGCCACAGCAATCACTGCTCTGCCTCCTCCTTTCTTGTATTTCGGGGGAGACCCTCACATCCGATGGGAAGGGGAATTTGGTTCTCTGAACAAGTGATATGCTGTGGGGCAGGCTGATATAAGGTGGTAATTTTAGGGTTTTTTGTTTTTTTTTTTAATTTAGCAAGCTAATTTCTTCTGCATTGGGCGAAGATCATTTAAATGTTAAGCTTTTGTGTGTAAACCTGCTGCAGATGCTACAGCGAGGCAGTGTTTCCAACTCTTGCTGTTTTATTGCAAGGCTTGTGTTAAGTGGTGTTTCTCTTAAAGCACCAGCTCCAAGCATGGTATGGTGATGGGAGAGTCTCAGCTTTTGCCTTTTTTTTTTTAATAGAAAAGTACGTTCTAGACTTTTGGCTGCAGAGAAAACTCTGGAAATGTAGTCGACGCTTTAGTCCTGACAGCAGGAAATTTAAAAAAGAAACCTCCAAAGTATTTGTATTGAAAAGTATGATGATTTTAAGACAATCTTATGAACGTGGGGGCTCATGATTTAGGAATCTGACCCACGATTTTTGAAAGCCTGGGATTGCAATATAATTAGTCTCTGCACATGATTTTTTTACAAGTAGGTGTCACGTTCGTGTTTGCCTCGGAGCTTTGACCAATCCTCATAAAGCTTTATTTCCTTCCATATAGTTTCTCGTTCCTTCTCCTACCTGGCAGCTTATCAGAAAGGATGGCAGAGGGGGCAATTAACTACTGAGAGCCCACGTTAATTTATCAATCCCAGGACTGATTGGAAAGCAATGTTATTACAGGCTCTGAACAAAACCATACTGCAGTGAAAAGGTTTTTTTAGCGTGTTCTTCTTCCTATCCTTAGAGTGGGATATAAGTTGAAATAATAGTAATAACAACAATGATAAATAATTAATAATGAAAATTGTTGTTATTATATCCGTCACCTGACCCAGAGCTACTTCTTTTTTTTTTTTTCTTTTCATTTTTCACTTCTTACCTTATCTTTCAGGCTGTGCCCTCTTTGGGACCATGCTGTCGATTGTGTACGGCAGCTCGTGCAAAGCAGCTTAATTAGAGTTTGACTTTTAGGTGCTAGTTCAGTGGGAATAATAAGCAATGCCTCTAATCAGCTGTATGTTAGGCCCAAAGGGAGTCTTGGCTTTCTCCCTGTTCCCTGCTCTCCTGACACTGAGGAACACTTGGTCCGGGTGGATTTGAACAGGACTTGTTGTGTCCAGCGTGCAGCACATGCCCTGGGGAGCTGTTCATGCAGTTGGGTCACTACTTGCACCTTTTGGGGTGTTAGTATGTCAGGACTAGGCCCCTTGCAGTGCCCACAGAGCCGGAGACATGCACCCGCATGACTGTCCATGATCCACTCGCAGCCCGCCCATGGGCCGTGTCCAAGTTCACCCCCTCCTTGTGATAACGCTCCTGCCTGGGGCTGTGCACTTGAAGAAGCTCCTCTGCCCACCTGGCCCCACCCTTGCAACAGTGGGATGGTTCGTTCACACTACTGCAAATCCGGAGTGAATCCCCACAGTCCCTGCTGCGAGGACTTCCCCCTCCTTTAACACATAGCTCTCCCAAGGCATCCCCTTCTTCCTGCAGCATGTAGAGGGGGGCATTCAGTGCTGAGCACCTGGTGCCTCCAGATAGTGGCTGTTATTAAGCAAGCAACCAGGGCAGTGGGGATGGACACTGAGCTGCCTGCCCTTGCTAGGCCTGAACCTCTCCATCTCAGCCTGCCACAGTTGGAAACAAGCAACATTGCCTGGTACACAACAGGACTATGGGTTGTGCCAAGCAACCGCGTGCTCACTGCTACCCTAATCAGGCTGGGTCTCAGGGGCCAAGTGATTCATTGCTGCCTCGGCTGAGCAAGGAGGCTAGGATTGGGCCCGGTTAAGAGCACTTGCATTGCTGCTTGGCTTCCCCCAGGCCTGGTGGGCAAAGCTCTTCTGTCTGTGGGAAGCAACAATTGGTGCCTTTGCAAGGCCAGAGGGCCCTGTCTTTCCAGAGGGTGTACCTGCCGGGGGCACGAAGTAGCCCACAACATAGCTTTGGGAAGGAATTGCAGAAAAGCCAGGCAGTGGGGCCCCCAGGGTGGAGCCCATCCCTTGCTCAAGGCAGAACTGCCCCCGTCTAAGCCAAGCCTGGACAAAACTGGGCATGAAACAGGGCCAGTTTCCTGGGACATGACTCCTGGGCCCCAGAAGGCAAGGACTGGTGGCAAATTGAGCTCAAGGGCTTAGCTCAGCATCTTGGAGAGGAAGAAACCCCTGTAGCTGGTGAACCCAGACCCTCTGCTCATAAGCACGGCTCTGCAAGGCTTTGTGATGAGCACAGCTTAGCCCCCCGACACAGTCCAGGACAGAGTTAGTACCCTTCCCTTCAGACTCAAGGTAGAGGAGCAAGGCGCAGGCCCTTTTCCTTCACAACCAGTTGTTCCGGTCTCATTGTTCAACGCTATTTCTGATCTAGGAATCCCAGGGTGCCGGGACTCTGCCAAGGCCAACCCTGCCCCGACTCGGCTGCTTGCGGGTCCAGAAGGTTAATGAGAAGAAAGCTCTCTTTGTTCCCCATCGAGGGTCAATGAATGAAACTTCTTAACACTGGGAAACCGGACTTCCCCCCCACCACCTCCGAAATGCTTTTGGTAAGTGTAGCCATTGCCTAAGCTTCCAGCGGGGCCTGATCCTGCCAAGCGGGGCGGCACAGGATGGGGCCCCGCCAGCCAGCTTCCCGAAAGAGGAGCAACGCGAGGGAGCTACAGCTGTGCTAGTCACTGCTCGACTGACTCCAAAAAAGAAGGGGGGGTTGGAATTTTAGGAACAAGTTTTCAGGGATCACAAAAATGAGTTCATAAACCTTGATCTCGAGGATCTTTTTATCTGCCTGATGCGTAGCAAAATTGCCAAGGGCTTCCAAAGAGAATTGCTAATAACCCGATAGGCTGGGGACTGCAGCAGGAGTTGATTAGGAATGTTTTAAATACATATAGGATATTGAAGAGACCTCATATGGCCTTGCTTGGGTAGGGGAAGGGCTCCTTGGCTCTGAGGGGCCTGTCCTTGTGGGCAGGGTGGTAGCTGCCAGTGAGGACTACATTCAGACAAAATGGTTACAAAACCAAGCAAAAAAAAAAAAAAAAAAAATCAAATGAACAAAAAAAGCCACTCTGGTATTTTTCCTTCCCTTGCAAATGACAGTTTTTAATTGATATATTTTAACTCTGGGGAAAAAAAAATAGAAGACATCTGGGTGTGGTAAGTGTTTCACCAGCCCTTTCCTCTGATGGGTTTTGAGACTTGATTTAACATCCATGTTCCCATATGTGCTAGGGGAGGGCAGAGGGGGAGACCAGAGGTTAATTCACGAGTCCTTGCAGCTCGTAGACTGTGTTCAAAGCATGAGCTGTCATGAGCGAGCGGCTTTCAGAACTGCTGGGTCAAGCTGCCTCCTTGGGCTTTATCCTGGCTCCCGGGACTCTGGGCATAAGCCTTGCCCATCTCCCCCCCGGGACCTGTTTGGTTGCCTGCACTCCTGGTTCCCCAAAGCCAGTCACTGAGAACATTATTAATAAGGACATTTCTGTGAGATCAACTGCATTTTTCCTGGGCACTTGGCTATTTATTCACCACATAAATCCAGCTGACACCCGAAAAGCTAGAGCGCAAATAGAAGCCCAGCAAACCAGCAGAATTCAGTCAAGACTGAGGCTAGACAGACCAAGATGCCCCATTATGAGAGTTTAAAAACCTATTGCTAATCAGTCCCACAACCGCAGCTTTACAGGAGGACAGCAAGGTCCCCAAAACCTGCCTCCCATGTGCTAGCACTCACCAAGCCTGTGCCGCCTCTTTTGCGTGAGATGCTTTGCACTGTGACTGGCTGGGATGGAGAGAGGGTGACTGCCCCACATGTGCCCGTGCTTAGGGCATGGGTGGAAATGTCCTTCTTGCTGAGAGCCCAAGGCCCCTAGGGCGAGCGTGGAGGGTGACAGGCTTGGGCAGGGGCAGCGGAGAGCTCCCTTTGAGAAAGGGGCTTGTGCAGGGTGAGGCCAGCATGGCCTGGACTCAGGAACCAGCCAGGCAAGCTCTCTGGTGTGCCTCCTGCTAATCCTGCCTTGGCACATCCCAGGTAGCTCAGGGCAAGTCCAAGCAGGAGCTGCAGAAAGAAGGGGCTGGGGGGATTATGACACCCCCCCCCCTGCTCCCCAGCTCCTTTCTGAGGGCAGAGGGCTTCTCTCTGCAGCCCCCAGTGCCCTCTGCCCTCTGTCAGGCGGGGACAGGAGGTGGCAGGGGGGGTGGCCTCCACAGGGAGGGGGCCCCTGGCAGGGATAGGGCTTGGCACCGCCGTGCACTCTCTGCTGCTGGCGCGGGAACCGCTGCAACGCGGAGGCGCTCTCTTGCGCGCGATTTTCAGCCCAGACCGAGCCCGGGAGGGAGGCTGCGTGGTCGGGAGCTACTGCCTTGGCTTCCCCGCCCTCCTTTTTCCCCCAAACCCCTCTGATCGCCCTTTGCAGCCAGCCCGCCCGGGATCCGCCGACCCCCCCTCCCATCCGGCACCGGCTGAAAATCCCGGCGCGGGCAAGTCTGGGCAGAGAGGAGCTCAGGGAGCGGGGCACGGGGCTCCCCCTCCCCGCAGCCCTGCGCTGCTGCCGAGGCCGCACGAGGGGTGCCCCGGCCCCGCATTGCTCGGCACCTGCCCCGGCCCAGGCGGCTGCAGCCCTCGGGGGCGCTGCGCTGCGCGGGGGCGCTGGGGCAGCGCAGCGGGGCCGGGCTGCAGCCGCTCCGCAGCCGTCCAGGGGGATGCGGCTGCCCCCAGCCCCGGGGCGCTAGGGATGCACGAAGCCAGGTTTGAGCCCGGCCGCCCCGTCTGTCCGCCCGCCTGCGCGCTGCCCCGCTGGCCAGGCGCAGCGCCCCCGGGGCAGCTGGGCGGCATCCCCGGGCCGTGCCCCCGCACACGCCGGGCTCGGCCTCCCCCCGGCCCCGCTCCGCTCCGCTGGCGGGGCCAGCCGGGGCCCCGCGTCGTTGTGCGCGGGGCCAAGCGCGCGCTCCGGTTGCTGCCATCGTCATCTCGGTGATTGTCGTCATCCTCATCATGTCGTCACCGTCGTGATTCTCATTGTCATCGCCGTCGTCATCGTTATCGTGGTTATTGTCGTTATCATCATTATTATTACTGTCGTCACCGTTAGGGTCGTTATTATTAGTGTCATCATCCTCGTGGTTATTACTGCGGTTGCAATCAGCGTCGTGGTGGATACTGACATCATCGATATCCATAACCATAACAACAGGGTGATGATGAAGATGAAGATGATGATAGCAATAATGAGGAGGAGGAGGACGAGGATTATCACTGTCCTGATGATGCCGGTGGTGGTGATAAGGAGGATCACAATAATAGCGAGAAGCATGGTGACGATAAAGATGATGATGATCATCGTGGTCATTTTTGCTGTGATTATAAGAATGATGATAATGATCATCGTCATTATCCTGATGATAACGGTGGCAGTGATAATGATGATGATAACAGCAAGAACAATGATGACTGTCATCGTCGTGATCATTCTTGTTATGATGATAAGAATTATGATGATCATAATCAGCACTGTTGATAATGATAATGCCCATCGTCATCACTATCCTGATGATGACTGTGGTCGTGATGATGATGATGATGATGATAATAGTAAGAACGAAGATGACGATAAAGATGATATAATGGTCATCATCGCCATGGTCATACTTGCTGTGACGATAACAAGAATGATGATGATCATAATCATCATTATTAATGACGATAATGCCCATCATCATCATTATCCTGCTGATGACGGTGGTGGTGATGATGATGATATCATCACCTTACTAGTAAGAACTCTTCTTATATAGTTCTTCTTAATAGTAATAACGATGATGACGATAAAGATGTTGATGATAATGATCATCATCTTCATGGTCATGCTTGCTATGAAGATAATAAAAACGATGATGATCATAATGATCATTATTAATTACGATAATGCCCATCATCATCATTATCCTGGTGACGACTGTGGTGGTGATGGTGATGATGATGATAACAATAAGAACGATGAAGATGATAAAGATGATCATGATAATGCTCATCATCGTCATGGTCATGACGATTACAAGAATGATGTGATCATAATCATCATTCTTGATTATGATCATGCTCATCATCATCATTCTCATCCTTGTCCTCGTCATCATGATGGTTGCTTTGATCACTACCGTTGTCATCGTCATCATTCGTATCGTCGTCACTCTTGCTGACATCACCCTCGTCCTGGTGCAGCTGTCGTGGCTCTCGATCCCGTCCGGGTGCGATTCGGACGGGCGCGGAGGGGACGGTCCCCCCGACGGGCTCCCGCGGCTCCCGCGTGCGGGGAGGGGGCTGTCCCGGGGCTCCCCTCGGGGCGCGGTGCGGGGCGGATCGAAACCCACCGGCTCTCGTCCCGCCCGGCTCCGCGACCCACCCTCCCCCGCGCCCCGCGGCTTCCCGCTGGCTGGGGCAGCGCGGGGTCCCGGCCCCGATCCCGACCGGCCCCGCCGCGCGTCTCGCGGGGAGGCAGCGCGGGGAAGGCAGCGCGCGGGACCGGGGCTCGGGCTGAGCTGGACACAGCTGGAGAGCGGCACAGCTGCCCCGGGCAGCGCTCACAGCGACACGGGGGTCAGTATAGCCGGGTAGGTGTGAGAGGTGTAGTGTACACGTGTGTGCGCACACGCGTGTGTGTATGGAGGAACTGATAGATAGATGACACTGGTTTCATTGTCATACACACAAATATATACATATATGTATATACGTACGTGTGCGTGCAACTTGATGCTGTATATACAGACACACATACATGCATAAATATATATACACACATACTTGCATAAATACACACACACACATATAGCATCAAATTGTATACACACACATACACATACATACACATATTTATACACATGTATGACTGAAACCAGTGCAGATATCTATCTATCTAAACGTGTATGCATGCAACATCAAGTGTCCACTATGGTACTCGTTTTGGAGTCATAGTTATATAAATGCATAGTTATATAGTGATATGTATCCAAATATAACTATTTATACGTATATATAATGTGCGTGTGTGTATACACACATATATATGTATGAATACATATACATATTGATAAATCTATATATTTATACATATATGTTTATATTTATATACATATCACTATCTATCTATCTATCTATCTATCTATCTATCTATCTATCTATATATATACACAGCTGGCTTCGAAGTCATACATACAGATATGTAGATATACGTATGTAGATATAAATGTACACATATCTGTGTGTGTGTACATGGATATACAACATCAAGTTGTCCACTGTGGTGTTGATTTTGGAGTCATATATGAATCTAGTTATATAAGTATATCGTTATATAGTGATATGTATATAAATATATATGTATGTACATGCATATATGTGTATATAACTATACAGATATGTGTGTACGAATTTATATACATATCGCGCTTCTTTCGGAGTCATGCACACAGATATGTGTGCGCGCGGGTGTGTGTGTGTGTGTATATATATATATATATATATATATATATATATGATATATTTTTTTGCGATTTCACTGTTGGTCTCAAAAGGTATCATTTCGGAACCAAGAGTTCTAGATTTGTGTATTTCTTTTTGTTTCAGACCAACACGGCTACCAAGTACATCCCTCTGCGTGTGTGTGTGTGTGTGTGTGTGTGTGTGTGTGTGTGTATACCCCCCCCCAATCAAGTTGTCCACTCTGGTGCTGGTTTCAACGATACGCGTTTATAAAGATATGCATGTATAAATATATCCATATATTAATATACAAATATATCCATTATATATATGTATATAGAGATAGATATATTTCTATATACATATAACTATATAACTATGTGTTTATGTAACACATGTATGTACAGTATCAAGTTGTCCACTCTGGTGCTGGTTTCAAAGAGACAGAGAGAGAGAGATCTGTTTTAAACCAGCGCCAGAGTGCACAACTTGATACTGTGTGTATGTGTAGATAGATAGATAGATAGTTATATGTATATAGAAATATAATTATCTCTCTCTCTATATATATATCGTTGTTTTTATATATGCATATATAAATATGTATGGGTATGATTCCGAAACCAGCAAAACATATATATATTTATAAAAACACACATTTATACGTACATAAGTGTGTGTATGTCTGGCTGTATCCGTGTGCAGATAGATAGACAGATAGATCGATCGATCTAAATCTCTCTCTCTCTCTATCTATGACTCCGAAACCAGCATCACAGCGGACAACTCGATTCGAATCCATTCCGAAGCCCCAGCGCCCGGGCGGAGCGGAGCGGAGGGGCCGTGCGGGGGCCGCTCCGCAGCGCGCCCCCGGCTCCTTTCCCTTAAAATAGCTCTGCAATCCGCCCTCACCCCGCACACGTCCCGCGGCAGAAACCCGCGGGCCGATCCCATCCTATCCGATCTCTTGCCCCGGGACGAGCCGCGCCGAGCCCGAGACTCCCCACGGCGCTGAGCTTGAGCCGTGGCAGCAGCAACCCGTGCTTGGGTGGGGGGGGGGGGGGGGAGGTTGCAGGGGGGGCATGTCCGGCTTTCGGGGGAAGGGGACATGGGGGCCGCGGTCTCTTGCCGCCCCCATGTCGAGCCCTTCCCCAACCGGGGATCCTTGCCCGCGCAACGCCAGCCGCAACTGGCCCGCTCTGCCCGGACACACTAGCAGCGGGGTTACCGCGGGGGAAGGCAGACGGGGGCGGCCACCGCCGCACCGGGGGGCTCCGGGGACACACGTCGCCGCCTGACCCCGGACCCCCCCAAACCAGCTTCAACCACAGGAGAAGCCTCCGGGATCGGGGCCCGAGCCTGCACCACTCCCCGGGATCGGGGCCCTCCGAGGGGCCCGCGGATCTGGAAGTGGGGGGGAGGCTGCGGGGCTGGGCGGGGTCAGAGTGCTCCTGCTTCTGTCGTCATCAGCATCTTCGTCGTCATCAGCATCGTCATTTTCATCCTGGACGATGCGGCCCCCCCCAACCTGTCCCTCCTGCCCGGATCCCCGCAGCCTGGGGCGGGGGCGGTGAGGCTGTGCCCCGCGCTAAGGGCCCGGTGAGGGCGTGCGCTGCTGTTTCCCGCACTGGACACGGCCCCGCCGGCGTGGGAGCGCACACACGTGCGACCCCGCTAACCCGCTGCAAGGCCACGCGGGGAGAAGCCCCCGTGCGGGGCTGGGCGCGGGGCAGGAAGGCGGGTTTAATCCGGAGCGGCTCGGGGCTGCGGTCACTGCCCCGCGGCAAGGGGAGACAGGCCGGGTCAGGGGTCGGCGAGTCGCTGATTGAGATATACCCCCCCCCCACCCCACCCCGCAATCCCCTTCTCCCGGGAGGCGGAGAGGGATAAAGGAAGGCCCCGATCCTGGAAGGGGCAGGAGCCCGCAGCCCCGCGTTGGCAGCAGAGGCCAGGGGGAGGGGGGCTCCCTTCACACCTCGCAGCCCCCGAGGCATTTACATGCAGGCCCCCCCCCCCTCCTGCCCCGGGGGAGGCTGAGCCCGGCCTCCCAGCTGCCCAGAGCCCGATCCCGGCGTTGTCCCTGCAGCAGCGGCCGGCTCCCCCTGCCCGGGCCGGGAAGAGCGGAGCAACTGGGGCTCCGGGTATCTGTGTTTTTGTTTTTTAATTCAATTCAATGCATTAAAAATCACTCTGGACCCGAGCAGGAACCTCCCCACCTCGTGCAACCCAGCTGGCCCCGCGGGGGATCCCGCCGCCCCCTGCACCCGGCAGCCCCGCACCGCTCTGGGCAGCGGGGCAGGCCCCGATCCCGCGGGGGGGGGGGGGGGGGTTGATTTTGCTGCTCCATTTTGCAGCCCATGACACCCCCCGGGGGCAGGCCGCGGGGCTTGACACAAGCCCGGCCACTTCCAGGCCAGCTGCAAACATCTGCAGCGAGGTGCGCGCGGGGCAGAGCCGCGGACCCAGCCGGGCACGCACGGGGCACCCGGGTGGGCCGCGGGGTCGTTGTGCCGCGATCGTGCCGCACGTCCCACATTGGAAACAGCTGCAAGGAGGAGAGAGATTTGCCCTCTCCCCTCCCCGCGGGGTAAAAACACGCGCGCCAGGGCGGCGGGCAGCTTGCACCGGGCCCGGCCAGCGCTGGCTCCTCTGGGGAAGGGGGAAGGAAGGAAAACCCCGTCTCCCCCGGGCATTTCCTCCGCCGGTCGCAGTCGTGCGCCCACCCCAGGCGGCAAAGGCAGCGCCACGGTTTGCAGGCTGCTCCGTGCAGCCTCATCCTCCCGCAGCGCCGGGCGGGTCCGGGCTGGCGGAGGGTCCCTGTCCCCGGGGGCACCCACCCGCTTTTATTTTTCCATGCAAAAAAAAAAAAAAAGAGACAGAGATACCCCCCTCTCGGACCCCGCAGCAGCTGCCCCGGGCCGCCCCGCGCCAGCACAGCCGTGAACTTCACTTTGCAGTGTCAGGTCCCCCCCCAGCTCCACCGCTGCCCGGTACCAGCCCCCGGCCACCTGGGCCGGAGGGGACAAGAGCACCCCCCACTTCAGCAATCAGCTCCGGGCTGGAGGCTGCAGCGGAGCCCGGCGAGGGGCTTCCCCTCCGAGGAAGGCTCAAGACAATGAGCCTTTGCTGCACGTGAGGGGCCTGGTGGCAAGCAAAGGTCACTGGCCCCAGGTCGGCATCTTCACAGCCCTGTGCCTGGCCGGGGCCCGGCTGATGATCTAATTGCACGATGCCTGTTTTGTGGCAGACCCAGCACAACACGTGCGGGAGGGCGTTCATTGCCCCGCGGACAGAGAGACCAGGTAGAGGCTCCGCAAGCCCAGCCCTTCCCCTGCCTTCGGGCTTCCCGGAGCCAGGCAGCCGGACCAGGCTGGGCAGGGCGGGCGCTGGAGCCCCCCCAGCAGCTCCCCGCACCCCGAGCAACACCCTGGCCGCAGCTGCAACAAGCCCAGGCGTTGCAGCAACCGCAGCTCCAGCCGCCGCTTTCCCCAAACCCAGGCATTATTTTTTTTTTTATCCCCTGCTTGCAAAGGGTTGCTTTTTCTTTTCTTTTCTTTTTCTTAATAAATGCTGTCCCCTCTCTCTTTCTCTCTCTCTCTTTTTAGACGCAATAATTTAAGACAGAAGTGACTCACCTTCCAACTTTGGGACTGTTCAGGGCGGCTGCGGAGTGGGCATTTTGATGGGTGCTGGTGTGTTACTTACTCAGGGAGACTTTATATCTGTGGCTGGGGTTTTTTTTTTCTTTCTTTCTTTTTTTTTTTTTTTTGCAAACCCTAAAATAAAGAATGCGAAGTCTTTCCTGGGGCGGATTGGGGGGGAAGGATGTGAAAGGGCTGCTGTTATAAAGCGCTGCTTGAAGCAGTCTCAATACGTCTCTGAACTTGATCAGATTTTCTGTTTCCTGCAGAGAGACGGCGGCAATCCTGTGAGACCAGCTCAATAGGCAGACTTTGGGGCTCAGCAAATCTCAGGATATTACAATTACAGCCATCTTTCTTTCTGCCTTTTCTTTCCACTCTTGCTCCCCATCGTTCTTTGCAAATGCTTTCCAGAACAGAAAATGAGTGGATTTATAGTGCTGTCTGCGGCTAATCATTATTCCGAGGCAGGAGGCTGCAGTTGCAAAAATCGAATGAAAAATAAAATAAAATATAAAATAATCATAATAAAAAAAAATCAAACGGATGCAGCAAGGCAAGGAAAGAAAGAAAAGCAGCAGCCCCTCCAGCTTGTCCCCGCTCTTGATTCCCAGAGCAATTGCTACAGAGAGAAAGGGGCGAATCGCTGACTCTGTTTGTGTAGCTAAAAATCCCCGCAGCTCCCACATGGAAGGGTTTGGGCTTTTCCTGGCTCAGCCCAGCCCTTTCCACTACCCCGAGTGTTTATTTGAATTGTTCCCCCCACCCGATTGTAGTCATTGCACTAAATATAAGAGTGATCGTAACAGGGACAGCAATAGCGATGGCACGGGGACCAAGAGCATCGGAACTGCCCTGTGCTGGGGCAAACCCTGCCTCGTCCGGCTTGCCCAGTCTCCTGTGGACCACACGGGCAGGGAGCGAAGGCTGGATAATAATAGTAGTAGTAGTAGAAACAATAATAACAGTAGTAGTAGGAATAATAGTAATAGTAGTAGTAGTAATAATAATAATAGTGGTAATAATAATGTAATAGTAGTAATAATAACAGCAATAGTATAATAGTAGTAATAGTAATAACAGTCGTAGTAGCAGTAATAGTGGCAATTATACAAATAGTAATAATAATAGTAGTAGTAATAGCGGTCATAGTAATGGTAGTAGTAATAACAATAGTATAATAGCAATAGTAGTAGCAGTAATAGTGGTAATTATAGTCATAGTAGTAGTAATAATAGTATAATAGTGACAATAGTAGTAGCAATAATAGTGGTATATACAGTACTAGTAATAGCAATAATAGCAATGGTAATAATAGTAATAGCAACAGTAGTAGCAGTAAGTGGGAAATATAGTAATAGCAACAATATTAATAGTAATAATAGTGAAAACGGTAGTAGTAATAGCGACAATAAGAGTAATAGCAAGAGTAATAATAATAATAGTAGTAGTAATAGTAGCGATAATAGGAATAGTAATAATATTAGTAAGATTCGTAAGAATGCAACTACAAATCATATTACTAATCTGAATGCTACTACTACTAACGGTAATGGTAGCAAGGATAACGATAACCATAATGTGTTGATAATGATAAGAAGCATCGATGCTTACGATGAAATACGTGTCATACTTATTACACTACTAATGGTATTCTTGTATTCTAGCAATAGCAGTCTAGTAGTAATAGCATTATTTATAGTGTTGTAGTAATAATGCTAGACTAGGGATGCTCGGACCGGGGGAGGATGATGGCACCGGGGAAACTTCCCCAGGCCCCGCGCAATCAGCCCCCGGGGATCCCGGCTGCTGCCCGCACCGACCTCCCTTGCCCCAAAGACAACCCCCATCCCCGGCCAGACCCCAGCGCCCCTGTGCCACGCAGGACGTTTTATTTTTTATTCTTTTTTTTGGTTGTTTTCAATCTTTCGGTGCGAGTCTCTGGGGCTGAGGACTTTCCAGCAGGGTTGCAAGATTTCCACCCCCCTTTCTCTCTCTCTCTCTGTCTCCCGCAGCTGGAGATCGCTGCCTGCCTTTGATCTCCCCTTTGGCCCGGGCAGCGTGGCTGCGATCTGCTGCTAGCCCTTCCCTCCCCCGCTGACCCCCCAATAAAATAAAATAGAATAGAAAAAAAAAACCCCCAACAGAATAAAACCAACCAACAAATACAGAAACAAAACAAACAGAATAAAGAAAGAAATACAAGGGATAAAAAATGAAAGAATAAACAGGAGGGAAGAGAATAATCGGTCAATAAAATAGAATAAAGAAAGAAATCTTTCACGTTTCAAAAGGAAACGAGAGAAAAACAATAAAAACAAACAGAACAGAAACCATACAAGTCAGAACAGCAACTCATTAAAATCATCCCATAAAATGACTCCGGTGGCAATGCCTGCCCCATCCCTGCCAAGGGGGTACGCCCCCCCCCATGCCCAGACCCTCACCTGCGAGCCTCCCCGCGCCCGCCAGCCAATCAGCGAGCCGCGGCTGCCCCCGCCCCTTGTACGCGCCGTCCATCATCCCCCGTCCCGGCCAATGGGCGAGCCGGCGGGGGGTCAGGTGACGCGGGGCCCGGCGGCTCCCCATTGGCCCGTGGCGGCCGGCCCCCGGCGCGGGTTTATGTGCGGGCGCGGGGATGCGCTGGAGCAGTCCAAGGACGTTGCGGCGCGAGGGCGCGGGCGCTGCTGCTGCTGCTGCTGCTGCTGCTGCTGCTGGTCGTCTCCGCGCAGCGCTGCGCGCTCTTTTTTGGGGGGGAGGGAGGGGTGGGCAACCCCCCCCCCTAAAAAAAAAACAAACCCCAACCCCCCCCCAAAAAAAGAGAAGAAGAGGAGAGGGGGCGGGTTGCCGCGGGGTAGGCACCCCCGCCCCTGCGGCCCCGCGGGCTCCCCCCCATGAGCATGCTGCTGGACGGCGGGCCGCAGTTCCCCGCGCTGGGCGTGGGCGGCTTCGGGGCTCCGCGGCACCCGCACGACGTGGGGAACCGCGAGGCCGCCGCGGCCGCTGCCGCTGCCGCCGCCATGGGGCTGAACCCCTTCGCGGACACGACCCACGCCGCCGCCTTCAAGCTGAGCCCGGCCACGCACGACCTCGCCTCGAGCCAGAGCTCCGCCTTCACCCCGCAAGCTCCGGGCTACGGGCACCCCCCGCACCCGCACCCGCACCCGCACGGCGGGCAGGTGCCGCCCTACGCGGGCGCCGCCGCCGCCGCCTTCAATTCCACGCGGGATTTTCTGTTCCGCAACCGCGGGGAAGCCGCGCCGGGCGGCGCGCAGCACGGGCTGTTCGCCGGCTCCCACGGGCCGCCGGGGCTGGCGGAGCCGCCGGGCTACCTGCTCTTCCCGGGGCTGCACGAGCAGAGCCCGAGCCACGCGTCGCCCACGGGCCACGCGGACAACGCGGCGGCGCTGGGGCTGCGCGGGGAGCTGTTCGGCCGGCCGGAGCCGTACCGCGGCGTGGCCAGCCCCCGCGCGGATCCGTACGCGGGCGCGCAGTTCCACAACTACAACGCCATGAACGTGAACGTGGGCATGAACGTGGCCGCCGCGGCCGCGCACCACCACCACCACCACCACCATCACCACCACCACGGGCCCGGCGCTTTCTTCCGCTACATGCGCCAGCCCATCAAGCAAGAGCTGTCGTGCAAGTGGGTGGACGAGGGGCAGCTCAGCCGACCCAAAAAGAGCTGCGACCGGACTTTCAGCACCATGCACGAGCTGGTCACGCATGTCACCATGGAGCACGTCGGCGGCCCCGAGCAGAACAACCACATCTGCTACTGGGAGGAGTGCCCGCGCGACGGCAAGTCCTTCAAGGCCAAGTACAAGCTGGTCAACCACATCCGCGTGCACACGGGCGAGAAGCCCTTCCCCTGCCCCTTCCCCGGCTGCGGCAAGATCTTCGCCCGCTCCGAGAACCTGAAGATCCACAAAAGGACGCACACAGGTGAGGGGGGCGAGGGGGTGCCCGCTCCCTGCCCCGCGTGGGAGCTGCGTCCCGGGCTGGTCAGTTTCACCCCAGCGCAGGGCACGAAGGATGGTCAGTTTCACCCCAAACCGGACACGCGGGCTGGTCAGTTTCACCCCCGAGTAGGGAAAAGCAATGCAGTCGCTCAGCTTCATCCCGGGCAAACCGCTCTTTATCCGGGGCAAAGCAATACAGCCGCTCAGTTTTATGTCGGGCAAAAACGGCTCAGTTTTATCCCGGGCAAAGCAGAGCAACTGTTCAGGTTTATCTCGGGCAAAAACAGCTCAGTTTTATCCCGGACAAAGCAAAGTATCCGGTCAGTCTTATCCGGGGCAAAGCAGAGCAGCCACTTTGCTTTATTCCGGGTAAAACACAACAGTCGCTCAGTTTGATACAGGCCTAGCCACCCAGGCTGAGGGGGAAGCTCGCTTCTTTCTCTCTCTGTCTTTTTTTTTCGCCCCCCACCCCCTTTCTCTCTCTTTCTTTTTTTTTTGTCTGGACTCCCGGGCTAATACGAGGCAAATCAGGGCCCTGCGGAGCGCGGGTCGCTTTGCAAGCGGCGGAGGCTCCCCTACCCACCCCGCTCGGGGACCCATACAAATGCTAATACCCGCTAATTTTCGGTGACTTCCGTTCTTCTTCGTCGTCTTCTTTTCTTCCTTGTATTTTTTCCGCTGCTTTTCCCGCCGTGATTGGCACGTCTCCTAATTACACCGCGGATACTTTTGTCAAAGTATTTTTCCTCCCAGCCGCGCCCGCGATTCGGGCCTCCACAAAACTAAAGCACAACTCCAGGAGGCAGGAAACCCTCATTTCCCTTGTCTCCTGGGAGAGACCCGCTCGGATGCCTCCCCCCGAGCCGGACCGGGCCCCGGACCGGCCTGCTCCGAGCCCTTCCCCGGGCCGATGCAGGCGCTGCCCCGCGGCAGGGCTGCTGCAGCCCGTGCCGTCTTGGCTGCAATTCCCATCGTGTATTAGATATTTATTTCAGTGCATGCCTTTGCCCCCCCAAGCGGGGTATGCTCCGTCTGGGGAAGGGGGCAGGGGCGGAAAGAGGCAGCCGCAGGGCCTGATCCGTTCTCAGCCTTTTGCCAAGGGGGATAACACGGAGGAAGGCTGTGCTTGCGGGTGGGGAGGGAGAAAAACCTCCTAGTGCAGCAGAAACAACCCAGGTGTCTCTGGGCAGCGGTCGGGGGAGGGGGATCCTACCCCCAGCCCCTTCACCCCTCGTGCCCCGCAGGTGAGAAGCCCTTCAAGTGCGAGTTTGAGGGCTGCGACCGGCGCTTCGCCAACAGCAGCGACAGGAAGAAGCACATGCACGTGCACACCTCGGACAAGCCCTACATCTGCAAGGTGTGCGACAAGTCCTACACGCACCCCAGCTCCCTGCGCAAGCACATGAAGGTGAGCCTCCCTTTACCACCCCCCCCCTTCCCTTTTTATTCCCACATTTCTTTGTTTTGCAAAACAAAGAAATATATATGCCACTGCCGGGCCGGATCCTGGATGTTGCGGGGATCAGCCCCCCACGTCGGGTGCGCCCGGCCCGGCTCTCATGCCCCGTCTCTCCGCCTCCGCTGCAGGTTCACGAGTCGCAGGGCTCCGATTCCTCCCCCGCCGCCAGTTCAGGCTACGAGTCGTCCACGCCGCCCGCCCTCGCCTCGGCCGGCAGCAAAGACTCGACGAAACCCCCCCCGGCCGCCGCGCCCAGCGGCGCCGGCCACAACCCCGGCCTGCCCCCCAATTTCAACGAGTGGTACGTCTGAGCCGGCCACGGGACCACCGGGACTGGGACCGACCCGACCCACGGCCACACGGAACCGGGGAGTGCTCCCCCACGCGCCGGCTGCAGCTCCGGCTTGGCCCATCGGAGTCTCTCCCCCCCGCACCACCGGGCGAGCCACGGCCTTTTCTCAGGATCGGATTCGTTTCCTCCCCACCCCTCCTTTTTTTATTTTATTTTTTTTTTTTTACCCCGCTTTTAATTTTCCTCCCCTCCTTCGGTGCCCTCCTCGCCCCGTTTCTTTCTCCCTTTGCAACCCCGACGTGAAACGTTTCCTTCTTTCGCTGGGGAGATCGACCCGAGGATGGAAAGAAACCCCCCTCCGCCTTAGTGCTGATTGTTTGCAACTCACAGTCTTAAACCGTGCCAAAGTTCCTGTTATGTCTTGAACTTTCCTCTCTCTCTCTCTTTCTCTCTCTCTCTTTCTCTCTCAGCATTACACTTGTGAATGTATTCTCGTCTGATGGGGTCGCTCCGTGTTTTTTCAGGATGAAGGGTGTGGTGTTCTGCCCGGATCGTGACCGTTTTCGAGTCTGAAACCGTTGCCTTTTTGTAATAACTTCTTCTTCTTCTTCTTTTTTTTTTTTTTTTGTAAATACATATCCGCGATGCCATATTTATCGTTTGTAATTTAAGGATCGAGACAAAAAAAAAAAAAGTGCCGGGAACTGAACAATATTTATGGAGAGGGAAAAAAAAAAGAATTAATAATAATAATTAATAATAATAATGGTTTTCTAACAAAATAAAAAAAAGAAAGAAAGAAAGAGTGGGGAAAAAAACGAAACAAACACAAGAAAATTCCCTGGGAACGGATGGGAACTCTGTACAGCTTTTGGTTATAACTGCTTTAGCATTAAAAGTTTATTGTTTTGGAAAGAGCCCGTTCCCCGCGTTTTTCCACCCAATTCCCCCTCCTCTCTCCGGGCAGCTCTTTCCCCTGGTAGCCCGGTTCCCTGCCGGGCCCGGCCCGCTGCCGTGGTCGCGGTGCTGTGCTGTTGCGTGTGTCCCCCCCTTGTCCCGCCAGCCTCCCCCGCGCCCCCTCGGACTTGTGCTGTTGCAAACCCAGTGTTGCCGGTGGAGTCACGTCTGTCTGGGAGCAGGAGGTAAACGACACCCGGCTGCGGAGAGCGGGCGGAGGAGCAGCTCTGCCCGCGGGTGTCTGTGTGTCCCAGGCAGCGCGGGTCCGGAGGGGGTGAAGAGCTGTTTACTTCGGATTAAAGTAAGTGCTGCTTCATCTATCCCCAGTGTAGTGGGGGTGGTGGTGGGGGAGGACGCACCAGACACCCCCCACCCCCATCTGCTTCTGCACATTGTAATGTTTTAAATATCTATTTAAAAAATGGGGGGGAAAGCCAAAGGAAACCGAGTCCGCGCCTGACGGGCTGGTCCAGGAGGAGCCGCTGCGCCTTCTCTTTGCATCCCCTTGCAGAGCTCGGGCTTCGGGCATCGCATCTCCGGCCAAAGGGAGCATCCCGGCGGGGCGCCGCCGCAGCAAGCCCCCGCTGCCCGGGGCATTTCGGCGCGAGGCCCGGGAGCTGCTCCTGGCTGCAGTTGCGGGGGAGCAAAAAAACGCTGGACTTGATTTTTTTTAAATTAGTTTTTGTTTCTTCTAGGACGAGCCGGGATCGGACGGAGAAGCTCGTGGGCTTCGGAGAAGTTTTTCGCCTCCTAAGTCTGGCCCAGCAGGTGATCGCGGCTCCCGGGCCCCAGGGATGAATGCGGGGGACGGGGAGGAGGGCTGGGGCCGGGAGGCAGGAGGGCTCCGGCTGCGCATCTGGCAGCAGGATCCTCCCTCCGAGCCGGGAGAAAACCCGCCCGACGCCGGGGCCGTGCGAGGCCTGAAAGGAGGAGCAGATCCTTCCCCAGGTGCCGCAGACAGCGCCGCCTTGAACTTGACCCCGGCGCGGGCGGCTTCTTCTTGCAGCCGGAGCCAAGCCGGCGGGGCCCCGATCCGGGCCGGGACACGAGGACGGGACGGGACGGGACGGGACGCACGCTCCGCAGCCGCGCAGGGTAAAAGCGCAGAAACCGGGGCGGGGCGCGGGGCTGCTTGCCTGGGGCTCAATCCGGATCCGCTCCGCTTCTGCCGCCGTCATCTGGGCTGTGCATGCAGAGCAGGGGGGGCTTGGTGCAGGGGAGTGGGTGCTTGCAAACCGGCTTGGCCCCTGTTTTCTTGCCCAGCAGCATCCAGAGCTTCCCGGCTGGTGTGTAGCTGGGGCTGGGCGGATTTGCTCCCATAAACTGTGATGGATGTATGGGGCTCAAACCTGTGCCGGGAGCAGGAGGGATAAAAGCTCTGCCCCTGGTGGGGGGGGGCTCTGGCCTGAGCTGCTTGCTGCTTGCAGCCCCTCCCCATCCAGACTTTGCAAAGGGTTGCTCCTAGCATGCATGCACCCCCTTAGCAGGCACAGGCCAGTCCCTGGGTGGTGGGGCAGGATCTGGGGGCTGCTTTCTGCAGAGCCTGAGCTCCAGGGAGTCACCCCAGGCATTGCAGGGAAAGGGTCCTGCATGTGCCAGTTCTCTCCCTTGCTTGCCAGGCAGCTGCAGGCCTCTGGGCCCCAGCCTCTCCCCTGCGGTAGTGCCAACCCCTCCTGACTTTATCACCCGACCTGCTGTTTTCCTTAATGGGGCAGAGGGAGCTTTGCTTGCCTTTGTTGGGGGGTGGGGGAAGTTAGTTTCTAGCCCTAAGCCTGGCAGGGAAGCAGCAGACGGAGTGATGGGCAAACCCAGCATGGGGTGAAATGCACCTGGGTCCTGTATCTCCTGATCTTGTGCTTAAAAAAAATAAATCGTACTCTTTTGGGGAATGCTGCTTGTGCTTTCTAGATGCTGGCAGTTCACATCACTGCCCCAGAGCCATTCTTGCTCATGTGATGAGGGCAAATGTTGGAGACTCATGTCTAGGGAAGGGCTAGCTTGGCCCAGTAGAGCAGGGGCCAGGTCAGTTTGGCTTTGAATTAATTAATGATGGGTTGTGCATTTTGGGGGTGTTTTTTGGTTTTTTTGTTTTTGTTTTTTTATTACTCAAGTGTCCTAACGCAGTGGCACCCCAGGACTGGAAATATAAAAGGCCAAGAGCTGCTTGCCTGCGTTGTGCCAGCAGCCCCATCGAAGGTGAGCAGAACTGGGGCTAGACTAGAATCGTTGAATGTATTTTTAAAGGATTTGTGGCGTAGGGAAGTACCCAAAGAAAAAAAGCAGTTGATCAACCCTCCTGGTTCTTTTTCTGCGGTGCCTTCTGTGCTGTGCCTTCTGGCTGAGGACACCGATTCCTCTGGCGCTGTTGTTGTGGCCTGTTTGCATACTTCAGGTGTGAGCTTATGCAAAGCGTACCGGTTTAGATGTCCGTGCTGTGCGTGCCATTGATGGCTTGTGGTGGCACACGTGAAGGCAGAGTCCCAAAGGCTTTCGCTGAGGTTTTGCTCCAGAGTCTTGGGCTTGTGTGCTGTGACTTACGTGCCCATAGTAACTCCATGGGCTTGAAATCTCCGATTTCCAGGCTTAGTTTGGACACTTCCATTAAAAAAAAAAAAATACTGCATGTTCCCAAACAAAAAGCATTGCATATTGGCTAATGTCAACTTGTGAGACAAGACAGACTTTCGTGACTGTCTTGGTGAACCATCCCTGACCTGCAGGCTGTTACTATGGTCAATCTAATTATGTGGAAAAAATGCCTCTGCAGAGATACATTATTGTTTTTGGAGAGGAAAAAAAACTGGAGATTAGCTTTCCATTTGCTACGAGGAAGTCCTCTTAAATTGCACAGTCTGCAAAAAAAATAAAAAAAATAAAAAAAAATAAATAAAAAAAGGAGTTCACACCAGCTAATCTGCCCATCAGATGAAATCGGAGACTTGTTTAACCTTGCTCCAACATTTGCATTAGTCAAAAAAATATATAAGCTGTATCTTGTAAAGGACTAACCGCATGGTTTTTATTCGTGTAATCGAAGGCAACACAAATATTCACAGGATGAAGCGCTTACCGTCGCGCGTACGGGTTCCAGTCGGGACCCAGCCGGCTCAGCGTTGGTGTCAGCTAGCTAAGAGGGACTCCTGGTTGCTGGAAATTCAGGGCAGGGTTTTGGGAATTGACTGGTCGTAGGTTGATGCATTTTAATTTTGGGACGCTGAGTTTAATTTCCAGTAAAGAAAGTCATTTGCTATTTTGATTTCCTTCCCACTGACACTTTGGTAAGCCTAAGAGTGCCTGGTTCTTGATTTCAGCTCTTTGTAGGAAGACAGACTTTGAATAGGAGCCTGGGAAGGGCGTTGGGGCAGGGAGAAAGTAGTTGATCCGAGTGGTTTTTTTTGGCTTGGTGAGTTGTTCCATGGTGTCTGCTAAAAAATTGCCCAAACTGGGCTTGGAAACGAGCCCTGCCTGCAGTTGAATGGGCCCGGGCCTATCTCTTGAGCCCGACCTTGTGCTTCCATGCGAGTCTCTGGAGTTTTGCTCCTGTGCACGTGGAAGAGGCTGCGCGAGGCAGGGAGCTGGGTGTCATCATCCCCATCGCGCCAGCAACAAACAGCAATGAGGCTGTAATCCCTGCCCGTCTTGTAGGGAAGGTGGGGAGGCAGGCGGCCGTTGCCCCAGGAGCGTTTAGGCTGAGTGTGGTTGCCCTGCATGTTCTTCCTAGGTCTTTGGACCCTTTTCAGAAGGTCTCCTGCTCCGGGTTTGGGCGTGCAGCAACTTTCGGGATACAAAATGGCTGCTGTGCAGCCGTTCTGGATACGGAGCACGTAGACTAATGACCGCTGAAGCCCACGGGTTTGGAGCAGGCACTAAACAGCCTTTGACACCCTAATCCCAGTCGGCTGCTGTTCCCTGTGACACCCTCCCCTCCCCTGAAGTGGGGGCAGATGAACAAGCCCTTTACGATCCGATGCGAGGGGCCGCATAGTTTCACGGGGTGGCCTGCTTGCTGAGGGGCTTTCCCTGCCGGGTGCTGAGTGCCCTCAGTTCCTGCCTCACTTCCACGGGAGTCCCTGGAGCTTGGCATCCTTCAGGATTGATGCTGTGAGCGTGCTGCTCTCTCTATCCCAGTCCTGGCTTTTGGCCCTCGGCTGCTGGTGCTGTGTCAGCCAGAAGACGACATCCGTACTTCGGTGCTCGTATCTTCAGGCCTCCGCGTTTTGGGAATGAAAACGTAGCCCAGCTGCTGGAAGGGATCTGCCGGCCCGCAAGATCTTCCCACAAATCAGAATCCCGTCTGTGCAGCTCCAGCTCTCCACGCTCCTTCCCCGGCGCCGTCGCCGAGGTTATTGAAAGTGAAAGAACTTTGCAGTTCTCCTTTGCTTTGTACCGGATTTGCTGTTTCTGTCCCATTTACTAAACAATCGTTCGACTGTTTTGGAGACCACAACTCCCCGTCGGTCCTTTTCACTCCGCTCCTGTTTAATTTTGCTTTTGAGTTAGCAACCTGCCGTTGCGCCTGGGGTTTCCACTGATTTAATGCTGCATTATAACAACGTAAAATGTTGCGTTGCTGCTGCATTTCATATCCCTTTGAATCCACGGAGCTGAAGTCTCCCAGCAGTTCTTGTTACACTCAGAGTCACATAGACATGCTGTTGCCGACTACTTTTTTAGGGCTGCAGCTGAGAGCTGGCTCGGTCGCACTTAGCTTTACTCACCTGAGTAACCCGAATCTAAGGCCCAGGCCTATAAACACGCAAGGAAATTCACTCAAGCGGATAGTCCCTGTGGAGTTGGACTAGTTGTGTCTGCCAGTTTTTTCATCCAGCTGAGTAACTTTACAAAGATTTGCTTTATACAGGAGTCCAATTGACTTCAATGCATCAGGGCTACTCATGTGAGTAAAGTCTCAGAGGGTTAATTAAAGTAGGTGTACTCCAGATCTACGTCCAAATGAAATATGAATTCCACCCCCCCATATATATATATATATATTTTTTTTTTACTAGAAAGAATAGTCCAGATGAATTTAAAACATTTTAAATAATCCTGTCAGACATCCTCCAAATGAGAGATTTGCTTTGAATTCATGGGATTTTTCTGTTAATTAGAAAAGTAAGGACATTATATCTCCCTTCTGGTTCGTGAGTCTTTTGGGTCACAGCCTTTCCCAAGGGCTACATGGGATTTTTTCTTTTTTTTTTTTTCTTCTTTTTTTTTTTTTTTAAAGAAAAGCCCAGTTTCGCCTGTGATCACATGACACGAGGGGCCAGCGCTGTAAGCCGAGCACAACGTACCCTGAAATGGGTGGTGGGAGCGGCAGAGTTGGCACCGCGGTCACAGCAATTCTTTTGATTGCATTTTTTACATCTCAGCTGACATTTATTTTAAAGCGAGCTCATGAAGTGAATGGTATTGTTTGCTCTCGCGCCTTTGTAAACATTGGATTTGGAATTAATGAAAAATCTATACGACATGAAAATTGTTACATTTTCCCCTCCTCCACCTCCTTCTTTTTTCCCCTTTTTATTTATTCTGGAGGAAAAAGGCAAGAATCCAAACTTGAAACTGCTCCTCAAAGCGCCTCCCTTTGAATTCACTGAGACTGAGTTTGAACTCTTTGATATTGGGCCAAAGAGAATTTTTTTTTAATAAGCAGTGGTATTTTAGTTACCCAATTTGAGTTATTTTGTGTGTGTTTTTTGTGTGTGCGTGGTGGGAGGGGCCTGATTTTTAGCTGGCGAGTCGTGCTCACTTTCTGAAAATCAGGTTCTTCCCAGGTATCTCAGGCTGGGCACCAAAGAAGCAAGTCATGCCATATTTTTTACACCCCCATTTAAAAATCTTGGACTAGAAATAGATTTTATTATGATGATGATTTTTGTTTCCACGTGTGTTGGGAGCAATGAGACCCTTTCCACCCGTTTCAGTGGGACCCTCTGTCAAGCCCCAAAGTGTCTTGATAAATCCTGCAAATGCTGCCTGGCTATGAGTGTGTCACCTCCTTTTCTGGTTTGATTTGCAAAATGTATTTCATAGAAGCTGCCTGACGTTGTCTTTCATTAAGCCGTGATAACAAAATGCTACAATCTGAAGACTGCGTCTTTTAAATGGAAGCAATTGCAATTTTGGACTATGGCTATTTGATCAATTAAAAAAAAAAAGACTATCAAGGCATCAGAGAACTGTAATATTAACATGGATCTGAGCTCTCTCTGCCCTAATTTGTTTAGAATTTAAAAGAGCACGTATCATCCAAAAAGAACAATGCTTTTTTTAGGGAGCTTATCAGTGCTTGATTTTTCTTTTGTTCTGCTTTTTATCCTTTTTTTATGTGTCATTGTTTTGCTGTAGGTTAAGAAGTGTATTCCTCAAGATTGACAGTAAATAGTTGTGAAAGAATTAAGTCAGCAGAAATGCCCCCTACAAAGTTTAGACTCACAGATGCATCAGTCAGGCATTATTGCTCTGAAAATGTGTGCTTGTTTTTGCAATCATTTTTTGCTCTTAATTTTGGCTATTTTTTTGTGTGTGCGTGTGCACAAAAGCTAGTCCATCAGTGCCACAATCTGAGTAAATAGCGCTCAACAAAAGCAACTGACACAATGAAGGGGCATACAAGAAATATTGCATTTCATAAACACAATTGCTAGAGCATTAAGAGAACAAACATGTGGTTTTATGAACATAGTTATAAATATTTAAACATGCAAAATGAAAATGTTACTAAATGTCTGGTTTCCATTATCTTTCAATGAACATTTTCATTCCTGGAAACATTAATAGCTGTCTGCAGAGCGCTGTTACGGAGCCGGAGGGGGGGGGGGGGAGGTATGTATAATATGAAAATGTGTTAAAAGGCAAAATTGTTTGAAATGTCTTTGACCAAAGGAGAAGCTATTCTACCAAATTTGGTGTGCTACATGTACCGAAACAATCATGCACTAAAAATAGGGACTTGTTTTGCTCCTATTGGCAACTTTGTGTTAAAAAGATATTCATATCCAGAGACCAGGTTGGAAAATTTGAGGTGACACTCCATGTGTTTGGGATTGCACCCTGCAGTGGCAGTTTATTCATCTTTTATTATTTATTAGTACCTTTATGTATTTTATTCGAACTATTTTAATAATATGCAGTTATTATTTCAAAGTGTCTGCAAGTGTGCCTGGGTGCCTGTGTGGAAGAGTGTACAGCTTCTAATAAAAAGTTAAGTGCAGACAGTCCCATGAAAGCAAAGGAAAGCTTCCCACTGACCTCAGCAGTTGTGAGGTCTTGAAATGGGACTATAACAGGGTCTGTTTGAGTGGACCCAGGCTCAAAGCAGGCTTGGAAGCGCACGGGGCATTGTACGGGTGCAGGACTTTGCCTGTGGATCTGGTTTCCAGATCAGGGCGCTGGCATTGTGCCATTGCACTGCGCTGCTCGCATCATACAAAGAAGGTGCAATGTGGCTATCAATTATTGCCCTTATGCTCGTTGTCTCTGTGCATTGATGCTAGGGTTTGCTGAAGGCATGGGGCCAGAGAGCACCAGGCCCCGTGTTTCTGGTTGTGCCACTGCTGGGGGTACTATAGTGCTTGTTCAGAAGATAATTTAGGTAAGAGACTCGGAGCGTGGCCTTCTAGGTAAGGAAGGGAGGTCTGTAGGATGGGACAACGGGAAGGGAGGATAGCAAAACAGGGCTGGGGGTGGAGAAGGAGCCAGATCCAAAAAGGGGGACAGAGCTGGAGCATGAGGGGTCTTGAAGGCATCAATGTGCATGTATAGAAAGCAGAGTCTCCAGGGCCTCACTCGGTCTGCATAGACTTCCCTCAAGCAAGTCCTCCGGGGAACGTCCTGGGTTGAGGACATCAGGATGCAGCCCATGCAAAGTGCTCTGGTGTGCGCAGGCTTGGGTTCCCGTCCTTCACATCCAGACTGGGGGCCAAATCGGGGGAAGAAGCCATCACACCCGACGCAGGGGATCTGGCATCTTCAGTGGGCTCGTGGCCGTGGACCTGAGAGTCTCCTCTGACACCGGTGGAAGTTGTTTTGTTGGGCCCGGTTGCCACAGGATCGGGCCCCGTAGGATCGTGGCCTTTCCCAAGTTTACAAACTGTGTTACTCCATTCAAGACCAATTGCCAGGGGAGACTGCGGCGAGGAGAGATCCAGCCGCCTTTGGCAGGCGAGACCGAGTGGAGCTGGCACGTTTCCTTGGCCTGCTACCCCTCGCTCCGGGAGAGGAAAGCTCGCGTGATTTCAGCATATGACAACTTCAGATCCGCTGCGTTTAGGATAGCAGGAGAGCCTCCCAGCCATTTTTAACCAGTCCCAGAGCCTGCCCTAGGCCTGGTGCTTTTCTGGGGTCTTTGGGGGCAACGCGGGTGGGATCAGACTACTTTGCCCCATGTCCGATAGCAGCTTGCAGCTCAGACTGTAGCTGTACCACCCTTCCCAGCTCCCGGCCGAAGTTTCTCCTAACTAACCGGAGCTACTCAGACCTTCCTCTTGGTTTCTTTTTGCTTACCCCTAAAAAATCTTCAGAATATTTTCAGCAGATTTTGCATGCTCTTGATAAGTTAATTTTTAGAGGGGACACACAGTTTTGTATGCTCGTTGCAAATGATCTTGAGAAAATTAATTCTTCCTCTCTCTCTCTTTCTCTCTCAATGCAGATCCTGCAAGGAAAATGAAGTGTCTCATGAAATGGAGTTGTTCTGAACATCAGGATTTTTTTTTTTTAGTTTTTAAAAGTCCTGTTTTGACTCATTTTTGGGTGAGGTTGCTTAGGTCCGCTCTGCCAACACCAAAAAAAAATAATTATCCAGGTGTCTTTTTTTTTTAACTTTCTGCAATGGTTCCATAACGCAGGGAAACCTTGCTATTTTTAATTCTGAAATGCTATTCTTCACATCTAGCAAGTATTATCTTTGTTTTTAATAAGCCCTCCCAAACCTCACGTGCCCAGAAAATTGTTCTCTTGAACAACGGCCCCATCGAGACAATCCTAGAATAATCAGCATGAGGAATGGATGTCAGCCGTGGATGGATTGCTGTGTTTCTGGGTAACATAATGCCATTTTAATATCTTGTTTTTAATTCAGCTCAGAGCACCGCTTGATGGACAAGGATGCAGCCTGAAGTCAGTTGTTAGAGGTTATGGCAGCAATGATTTCACACAACCAATTGCACCTCAGCTATTATTAAGGATATGATGACCTTTTTGGTTGCAATCCTGAAATGCTCACTACCCCTTGCCCTTTGTCAGCGCTGGTTAGCTTCTGGGCCAGACAAAGCAGCAGGTTCAGTTAACTCCTGCCCATTAGCATATTAAATGAAGAAGAGCATTTTAGCAGCAACAGTGATTGCATTGACTGATCAGTTGCCGTTACCTAGTAGTCATCATGTTTCCCTTGGCTAACGAGATCGGATGCCAGCAATTCAGTCTTCAAACCAGTGAGGTTTGATAAAGAAATCTTTTAAATTTTCCTTGTGCACTTCAGCTCGTGTCTTTTCCTCCTAGCCTGGCATCTGTTGCAGTCCTCGAGCGTTTCTGAGCCTGCAATTATTTGGATGCCTGCCCGTTGTCCCAGAGAGGTGCAGGGGAGTTGTTGCGCTAGCCCTGAAACCCGGTGTAGACCTCCGATTTACGCTCTTGGAACAGACTGCATTAGAGCAGCTTCTTCAGTGCATGCTTGTGACCATGCGGCAACACCAAGGAAGACGGGGAGCTAAAGAGACCTCTTTCCCTCCTCCCCTCCTACAAAACAATATGATCTCTGGCTTTTGACTTGTTTTTTAAGACTTCTGGCAAAGCGATTTCAATTCAACTGAAGGCTTTTGACTGTCTGAAACTTTACTGGAGGTTTTCGAGCAGAGAGTGCATGGGCATTAGTTTGCAGTGTTTTAGGAACAGGGAATCCTTCCTCTGTACATCTATGTGTGTGGCTGGATGTGTGTTGAACTAGGTTAGTTAGCAATCAGGGCCCATGGTCAGAGGTAATATCTTTTATTAGACCAACAAGATTTTTGCAAAAAAAAAGTAAATCTTTAATTGCAAGCTTTCAGGCACAAACACGCTTCATCAGGCATCAGAGCAAAGATTGTAAAAGTTCTCCTGGGTAGAAATGAAAGCGGTGTCCAGCCTCTGATCTGCAGGCCACATCTAGCCTGCAGAGTTGTGTCATCCAACCCATGGTGTGTCCCACAGATCCAAAAAATTGGTGGTGGGGGAGCCATGGCAGCATTAATAGCTGCTTCCCTGCTGCCAAAATTTCCATCCCTGTGGGGAGCCTCGCAGGCTGGATGATGTGGCTCTGTGTGCCAGGGTGCATGGGGTCACTCCATGGCCAGATCCAGTATGTAGGGTCAAGCTAGCTTGAGGAATCGGACCAAGGTTTGACTCTTGGGGGATCTGCAACAAAAGTTAAACCAGTTAATCGATTAACAAGTCCGCCCAAGTGAAGGAGCAGTCTGATCAGAGACCCCCCCCCCCCCAAGTTATAATTTGCAAATCTTACATGGGGGAATCTCGTCTAGTTGGGGGGGCTCAGCCCCCCCCGGAGCTGCCCTTCAATTTGCACCCTGGATCAGACTGGCACATGGCTGGATCCAGCGTGCAGGGCTGGGAGGGGGCACGGGATCCAACCTGTGGACTGGCCTCATGCTACTCATCCAGGCAGCGGGGCCAGAAGGTTGCACACCACTGAGCTAGGTGCAACCCAAGGGTCCTTCAAACCAGCAGTCTTATGAAACATCCTCACTGATGTTCTTGTAAAGTTGGAAAGGGAGAGTTTCAGGCTGCACTTTAGATGCAAGGAGAATTAATGCCAGCGGTGATCTATTGTTTCCTCTACAACATCAGCGCAACCAGAAGATGGAAGTACAAAGCACCTGCATTGGGGTCCCTTGATCTGAGAGTGTGTAGGGAAGCACCTTGCTGCCGGGGGAGGAGGGAGTCGTATATATTTTTGCTCTTCTCAGAGACGGGCAAAGGGGGTTTTGTAGGTATTGTCATGCACGCTCTTGTGCAGCTCCTTGCTCTTGCACTCTCGCTCCTCTCTCCTGCCTGGGCTTGATGGACAAGGGAGCTGAGGCTGGAAGGGGGGAAGGATCTGTCATTGCTGTGGAGGATTCAGCCCGCGCTGTGATCCCACCCCTTTGCTTGCTGCTCTTTGGGGCAGGCCTCTAAGTTTGCAGCCATGGAGTGTCAGGAAGCTTTCTTGTCAACGCCGCACCGTTGAGAAGATTTGTCCTCAAGTTCAAAGCAGCACTGGCCTCAGACGTGTGATGTTTCCTGACCTTTCCCCTCTCCGGTGCCTCGGCCTGCTTTCCTTTGAGGTCAGCGTCAAAATAGAGACGTATGTTTCTGCAGCTTGACCATGGCTCTGACGCTTTAGATCAGGAATCCTATAGTCCATTTGTCTTCCCATCTGTCAAGCAGCATTTGAAGCCAGCTTGCTCTTTCAGACAAGTGTGAGAGTCAGTAGCTTTTTTTTAAAGAAGGTTTCAGCCCATAAAGCATGTGCTAAGATGCCACCTATTAAGATCCCGGGATAGCACCTTGAATAGAGATCAAGCGCAACGGAGTTCACTCCAAACTTTAATTCCATCAGCTGGTTTAGATGCGTGCTGTTGTGTCGCCCTGGAAAGTCAGACCAGGCTGCACTCCTGCCTTTGCTACTGAGTGACTTGGGGCAAGCGACTTAGGCACTTGTGTGTGTTTAAAAAGCAAAGCAAAACACTCAGCCCTCCTTTGTGTGGCTGTCCGGTGTTGGCGCACCATTGTGCTTTCACTGGCACTGCTTGCTTATTCCTTGACAGTGTGAAGTAATGAGACCCGTCAAGATTGCCTTACAGCGACAAGGCCTTCATTTGCTTGGCCTCGGTCCAGCAAAGTGAAGGGGAGTTGGTTTGTACAGCACAGCTGTCATACAAGACTGAGGGTAGTTGTTGGCCCTGTGCCTCAGTTTACTCCTCTGTACAATGGCAATAAAATCAAGGCTACGGGGAGGTTTCATTAAGAAATGAGGTTAAAAAAAAATCTATGCAGCATAAGGTACCGTCCTTGGTTATTTCAGGTAGTAGTTTACCTTGTGTACTGCCCACCCCTGCTAACAACAGGATCTGCCTTCTGCTGCAAGGCAGGGGGAGCGTTCACAGCGCCCAGGGAAGCATCATCTCTGCTGGGCCACCTTCCCGTAAACCCTCCTAAGAGCCCGGAGAAGGGACCAAAGCAATCAGGACTCATGGTGGAAGTGCTATCTTTCATTAGACACACTAGATTTTTGCAAAAAAAATAATTTCTTGAATTGCAGAAAAGGGGCCATTCATTTTTCCGAAGTATTTTGCAAATGCCTGTTAGAGGATGCTTTGAAATCTGGGGGGAGTCTCCTTTCTGGTGGCACACGTGGGTGGCAAATGGGACGCAAAGCCAGATCGGGTCTGGGTTTGGCCCTGACGTTGCAGCCGGCTATCTCTGGTCCCTTTATAGTTCAATGTCGCCCAGTAGCGGAGGGGCAGGACGATGGGCAGATGCTAACAAATGTTGCTCTTTGTTTACAGAGCCCAGATGTCCCCGGATAGCTGAGGAGCCCCAGGAGACCAGACTGTTGAGCCATTGATGGTTAAGCCCAACTTGACTCCCTGGAGTCAAGGCCACCATATGGTCCTCCCTTTGAAATAGGACCTGTGCCATAGGTAAAGTATGAGCTGGACCCAGGCGTCGCTTTGATGCCTAACGCCTTCAGGCATCAGACACCCACTCTTCCGGGCTTCCTTTTGCCCAGAGCGGCTATCCCAGTCTCAGGGCCCTGCGGATTATTTTTTGATAGGTAAAATATGGGGTATCTTGGGTGCAATCGGTACAGAAAATGAGCAATGCCCTGTTTTCCTTTTGCTCCAGGGAGAGGAGAGTATCTGGTTACCCAGCCCTGGCACACGGTCTTCTTGGAGGCAGTCTGATGTCGCTGTGATGTCATCACATACCTCACTTGCTACAATAGGTCCGGGCCCTCCCCATTTTTGCCTAAAGCTTAGTTTAATCCTATTTCAGTGGCAGAGATACCTGCATCTTTAGGGAGAGAATTTGGCTTCGTGAAAGCTATTTTGCTACTAGCATCCCACGCGAGGAGGCTGGGGAGAGGGAGAGCGGGGACGGAGCCGGATGGATGTTGCAAAGAAAAAGCGTGCGTTGATTTTGGGGGATGTTTTCAAATATCCCTCCTCCCCAGGTGTTTTCCTGGGGATATTTGTCCAGGAAAAACAGTGTTTCTCTTGAAAGCGAGCAAGAGCCCAGTGAATACTCCGTTTATAAGGAACATAAGTACCAGGATTTTTCAGGCATATGCTTACATTTGCTTGGGGGGTTTGCTTTGCTGACACAAGGGGTTATAAAGAACCAAGGCCTTATTGCAGCTTTTCAATACTTCAGTCATGCCAGCTGAGTGCAAAGCTATCCTATCTAACGGAAGTGCTCCCAGTCACCTTATGAACAGCTGACGTGACAAATCCCCATTTTCTCTAGATTCAGCTTTCCTTATGCAGATAATGGTATAGTTTTTCTTAGTCTTTGGTACCAGCAAAGTTCAGACTTACCAGTACAAGTCCTGAACTGTGCTCCATAGATGGCTGTTTGCCTTCAAAAGAATTGCTCGGGGTCCCGGGAGAGGTGGCCTCGTCACCCGTGAACAGGGGATGCTGCAGCATCCACCGACTGAAATACCTGGACACAAACCCATTTGATAATACTTTTAAGCAGCAAATAATAGCAGGCGCATTCAAGGTCTAAATCCATCCGCCGCTGATAGTTCAGCGAGCTTTTGGCAGGGGTGACATCATACACCTGTCCTGGGCTGCTGTTGGGGAGTACAATAGGATTCGGTTGAGCAATGATTGCTTTCCATCCAGTTATGATTCTCCTCTTGTCCAAGCCTTCTCCAGGCGGAGCTGATCTGGAGTGAAGCCTGTTTTAGAAGGACAGCAGACTTGGTTATGTGCATTGACAGATCAGAGAGCCAACCTGGGCCTGGCACTGGGGTCCAGCTCCTTCGGTGTCCCGTTTGCCACAGTTATGAGCCAGAAGCCAAGCAGCCAAAAAGAGCTTACTTTGGCTGGACGGCTTACCGAGATAGAAAGGTCCCTGCTTTCCTTCTACATGTTTTGGACAGAGTTCGTGGCAATTTTTTTTTCAGGGTCTTTGGGAGCTCCCAAACTTTTTTGCAGGGGGAGCCACAAGTTTCCTGGGAAAAGGACTAGGGGCAGTCCCTCCTTTTTGTGGGAGTACAGACTCCCCAGCCCTCCCTGTCACAATCACGTGCCCTCATTCCTTCCATTTTCAATCCCCGTGTCATCCAGAGCAGCTGCTTGCGTGGGACGTTACCATTATTTAATATATTTGTAGCTGTCTTTTAATGCCATTTAGCAGCTGGAAACAAGGAAGAATCAGCAACCTTTCAGTAGCCACCTCTCCTGGGAGCCCCAGCAATTGTTTTGAAGGCAAGGAGCGGTCTATGGAGCACAGTTCAGGACTTGGCTATAGCATGGTAAGTCTCAACTTTTCTCACGCTAAAGACAGATAACATTATCTGCATCAGGAGAGTGGAATCTAGAGGGGATGGGGACGTGTCACATGGCAGCTCTTCCATGGTAATGGCCCGTGTGCACTCTCTTACCCCACAATAGGTAGAGATAAGCCAAGTAGCTAAGCACCCAGTCAAGTGGACTGAGCTCCTGGGGTTTAGATTTCATCTAAGAGTAAGCGTGCACAAAGGGAGTTGCCTTGAAGCAGCTGATGCATAGTAAAGCCCAGCCCCTTGCCTCTGACACTGGTGGAGATGTCTGCATGAGATGAAGGGGGATGGAGAGGCCAGCTTCTTAGGACTGGAGCCGTGCTTCAGCCCCTGGTACTTTGAGGAGAGCAGGGAGCCAATTCAGAATATGATGAGTCTTTAGGCTTTGTCACTGATCAAAAACAACTGACAAACTATAACAGGAGATAGATTGGGCCTAATACATCCCCAATGGTCACGTTTACACAAGACGCTTACTGCGCATTAGCCTAATAACACTGCGCAGTAGTGTGTCACGGCAAAAACCCAGCTAATAGCCAACTGCGCAGTGTTATTAGGCTAATGTGCAGTAAGCGTCACTAAATAACCGTGCGCCCACACTACTGCACAGTAACTTTAGGTACTGTGCATTTAGTTAAGACTTTCTTAAGGAAGTCCCAAACTAAATGTGCAGTATCTAAGGTGCATTAATGAACATGTAGATGCATCCAGTCTGACCTTATAAGAGCCAGTGGAGTTATGCAAAGAATAATTCTCCCCATCCTTCAGATATAGTGTCACATCACGTGGCTACACACCCTTGACTTTCTTGGTATCTTTTCCTAATAAATGGGAAGGGAGATGGGTCATTAATAGGCTGTGATGCGAACAACAGGCCATAGTACAGCCCCGATTATTAGATAGATGTAACAGCCACATACACTTGGGTTGTGTATGGCAGAGTGCACGTTTGGTCGTTGTGTATTGTGCTTTTGTGTGTGTGTGTGTGTGTGTGTGTGTTTATGTGGCCAAGATGGGCCCTGTTGTTTTGGCCATGTGCTCTGCACATGGAAAGCCAGGGCCTGTATCTGGGCAAAATATGTAAAATCCTCTGGCCTTATTGGCTGGAGGAAGCAGAAGACACTCCAGGCAGACTGAGTAAGAGAGTGGCTGGAGCATGGCACTCCCTAATTGGATAAGGCTTGGGTGATGTCACACCAGGTATATAAGAACAACTCAACTCAGGTTTTTCTCTCTTTTGCTGGGGGCTCCTAAATGCTGCACAGCTGCATTGGGAGCCAGAAAAACTGCTGTCCATGGGGGGGTCTCCCTTGCTCCTCACTAAAGAGGAGAGCGAAAGCTATGTGAAGGGAAAGCCTCGGGTACAGGGAGAGAAAGCGTGTCTCCAAGTTTAAGACTCCTATTACCTTCCTCTTTCCCTTGCTTTTTTTTCCGAGTGGGATAATACGATGCAGGGGGGTTAATTCCTGGAGCAAACTGGTCAGGGATGGAGTCCTAGCAGTTTTGCTGGTGGTTTTGCCACACAGGCCTTGACTGGGATCATACCGTGGGGGTATTAACCCCTGGAGCAGACTGAGCAGGAATGGGGTCCTGGAAGTTACTGGCCACATGCGCTTGGTCCCCTCTTTTTTGTAATTGTAGTGTCTCAGCACAGTGCTAGAGCTGAGGCTGGATCATTGGCAACGCATAGGGGATGCGTGCGGGTGCACATTCAACCCCTGAGAAAAGTACCGCCGATGCTGCTGGCAGCGCTTGTGGGTGGTCACCGCTCGCCACCCCACCTCGCCGCCAACACCGCTGGCGGTGTCCGTGGGTGGTCACCACTCAACCTGTCCCCGCCACCACCACGGCTGCCCATGGCAGCTCCTCACCGCCATGCCCCCGCCACCGCCGCCTGTGGGCAGTCGCCGTGGCTCCCCAGCCTCCAGGGGCACGCGTCATTCATGGACCCGATGTCCAGGCTGCAGCCCTAGGCTTGGCCCCTTTTTGCTGTTTGCATTTCAGCCTAGCTGTGTGGCTGCACCCCAGCATGTTTGGCTGGCGGATTCGGGCCAGGGGGAAGCCTGGCATGGTTTGAGCCAGGGTCAGACCTGGCACTTCTTGGTATTGATCCGGGCCTCAGTGCAGTATAGGTCTGGCCGGCTTTTGCTGCCCAATTTAGGCCCAGCAAGATAGATCTGGGTCTCCTTTTGTCCCTTTTGTAACCAAACGGTGTGGTTGGGCGTTAGTGGTAGTTCGGGCCCAAGCCAAGATAGACCTGACCTTTTCTTTGAGGTATTTTGTAATTTTCTGCCCAGCAGAGCTGGGATCGGGAGTAGGGATTTTGGGGTGCGGTACACTGATGAAAACTGCAGTTAACCCCTCAAAGCCACCGCGTGGAAGTGAAGGTCAGTGCTTTACCGCTTCTCCAGGAGCAACAAAGCCTTTTGCAACGCAGAAGGACCCGCACTCGAGCAGGCCCTAGCACTCTCTGCTGTGGCTCCCCCCTCCAGCCCATCGCTGAAGGGCAGGGATACAGGTGCAGACCCCCAGAACTACCCTTCGGGGAGCCCCGAGTCCCAGATTGTCTGGGCATCATAGGTGAAGCCTCCCCAGGCAGGTGCTACCTGTAGACTTTATTTTGTACTTAATAGTGTTTTAAAATTATATTTAGTGTTTTTTTCTTTTCTGTAATAAATGTGGGTTTTCGTGTTTACACTGCTTGCAAGGAGGGGGGTTTCGTTGATATGGGCCGCCTCAGCAGACTTAGCGTTCCCAGATTGATTTCTGGGTGGGGGCTCGAGCCGCTGCTATAATTTGTGAGGTACCCCAAAATGTAAACCTGGCCCTTTTTGCTGCCAACCGGAAGGCTTACACAGAGTTTCTCCTTTGATTTTTCTCCCTCGAAATAATTTCTTTACCATTGGAGAGTGCAATACAGTCCAGTAGCTCTGGGAGATCTCCTTTTGCCCTGAGCAGAAGATTGCACGTAACAGCACCCACTCGATAGTTGCAGATAAAGCATCCATTAATACAGACAAATAAAATTAGAAGAGTTCTGCAAACCAGAGTAGCCAGGAACCAGCTTGTTCGAAAACCCCGATCATTTGCCATAAATGGTCTTCTGCAGAATATAAATAATACTAATATTACGATGTACAATATTATGTTGTTCATCTCTTTACAGCTCCGTTGACCTTGATCTTCTTTTCATTCTTTGCAGGAGGTCCGTATTCTGCTATCGAGCTCTATGACGGCACCCTTAAAACTACAGATTTGCTTTTGTTCATATCCCTACTGCGAATCTCGACTCCGTGTAAAGAAATAAGCTCGGCTGAATGACAACACATGTTTGTCTCGTTATCCACCCCCGCTACAGACTTCATTAACTATCAAGAGCACAGAGATTTCGGGGGTGCCGGTTCCCCGTGCCGTAGTAACACGGTTTCCAGTATCCCAATGCATTACTCTATCTCTTTTACCCGTATGCAGTCTGACATGACTTTGCTCGCTTCTCTCTTGCCGTCTGGCAAAATGCAGGAGCTGATTGTTGCTGCACTTAACTGCAGCTCACATATTTTGTACACGGTAAATTTGTGCCTGTGCTGGTCGTGCCTCGGTTAAAGTCTTTCTTACTGCTGGTGATGGAAGTGTCTGCTGCTGCAATGAATTGCTCCCTTTAATGCCATTTGCTTTGCCTTTTCAGAAGTGTGTTACTTTTTAGTGCTCTCTGAGCCCACAGTAAAACTCTCTGGAGCGCACAGAGCTCTGTCTATCATAAACCGCCGTTATACCACATCTCAAGAATTAAAGTTTAACTGTGGGCAGATTCTATTTTCAGATAGCATTGCGTGGAGACTATATTTTCAAAAGCATTAACTCAAACCACACTGATGCACAACTGTTTTAAAATGTAAGAATTCGCACATGTTTTTTATTAGCGTACACATAAAACTGGAGCATAATACAGTAGGATTTGGCAATAAAACGGGGTAGTAGATACATAAATTTTATGCCTAGTTTTTTAGATTAATGATTCTACTTTTCTTGATGAATTGAGCGCAGATGAGCAAAAACACAACAGTGATTAAACACGGAGACTGGGCACATAAAGCGATGTGGTGGATAGTTCAGAGTTCACTTCACTAGTTTCCACCCCCCCGCCTTTAGACACAAATTGAGCATGGATTACTTGATAACCTTCTTCTACTAGCCAAACCACTACAGAGACATTTTCAGTCTCTTCAAGTCCCTATTGTTCTCAAGAAATCACTTCCTTAAGAAATACCCATATGTCGAGGGGCTCCGTAATATTTTGTGGGAAACAAAATTGAGGGTCAGATTCATCCCCTTGCTCGAGTCCCTTGAAGTCGGGCTCAGCTGGAATGAATTGCCCTGCATGGCGTTGCACCAGGGATGAGTCTTGCTTTCCATTCCTGACAGCGAAGCAAGAAGTTTAGACGTCTTTCACCAACGGTAGCAGCTGCAGGTCGTGGGAAACGGCAGCAAGCCCCGGCATCGCAAGCTTGGCATTCAGATGTGGGCACCTTTGCTGGGCATCCCCAGCTCACATTTGGAAGCTCAGATTTGCACTTTGGGGTCTTCACACGCCTTCTGAGTGCCGCGGTACACGACCCAGGTGTCTGAACATGGGCTTTGGAGCTCTTTCTTGCAAAACGGGCTCTGCAGAAATGCTTCAGAGCAGCACGTCATTCATCTGGGAATGGCCGGAGGGAAGAAATATCTTAAGTGAGTGTGGCAAGGTGGACAGGACCCTTTGGTGCCCTGCAAGGAAGGGGTTAATTAATTCCTCACCCTGGCTAGGGCTAGTGCAGGAGTGTTTGCTCTGCTCATATCCTTCCAGGAGAGCAAGGCTGGGGCTGGGCCAGCTGTGGGAAATAAAGCAGTTCCTTGCCTCTGATTATTAAAATGCCTATAGGTGGGTAGCGGGAGTTAGAGGTAATTTGGCAGTGAGGAAGGAGGCTGTCAGGCAGAGATCTTGAGCTAGGGAAATGAATTGCATTGGGTCAAGCCACACAGCTTAGTCCTACCTTTACAGCGTGAAAAGGGCTGGGATAGTCTTCTCTTTTCCTGGTGCATGATAATGAAATGCACCTGGGGGGTGCAAAAGTCTCTGGTTCCAGCAGTTATCTGGGTGCTGGGCCCCTCTGCAGCAGGGGGCTGGGAGAGCTGCTAGCTTGCTCCTAATGCCTAAGGTCAAGCCTGCTGGGTGTCTGTCGAGATGAGCAACTTATGGAAAGATTTTGGGCCCTGGACCTTTCTGCAGTTCTGGCTTTTGAGATGTGGTGAGCTGGTGGGTAAGTACCCAAGGGGCAAAGTAAAGGAACATTGTATGGGAGACTAAATGATAATGATGAGGGGGGAAATAGTCCCCTTCAAAATAAGCCTCAGTGCTTTGGGGGATGATAATGCCAGGGGAAGCAGTCCTGATGAACTGTGGCTTGGTCACTGCTGAGGAGGCAGTGGGGGAAAAGCAAGAAGCTGTCTTGACTCGGTTTCCCTGGTGCTGGGAGGCATGCAGTAAAGCAGATTAAATATACCCATTACCTACTAGCATTGCACTGAGCATGGGTCTACCTCTGCTTCCTTCTCTTAGAAAGAGAAAGCCAGCAGGGAGCTGCCTGCGGAGGTGCTCTGGTGTGTGGTGGCTCCTGATGACCTGGGAGGCAGGTAAGAAAGATGGAGAAACCTGACTTGTGTTGTGTTCATGATGGATGTTGTCCCCTGTGCTTGTTTGGGGGCTGACGCGCTGGGAGTCTCATTGCATCTGTGCTACCCGTCCCAAACATTAGTACTCAGGACCTGTCCTGGGTGTTTTTCGGGAGCCAGGCCCCTTTCCAATTACTCTCCTTGTCCTTTTTGGAGCTTCTCATTAATCCTTTAATTTTGGAGAGACCTAGGAGCAAACTGGAGAGGGCAGGCAGAGGGAGTGGGAGGAAGGAGGATGAGGTGGCTGAGGGAAATAACAGGCGACTCTTTCCTTTCTCTTTCTTCAGGCTGTAATGGCCAAACCCTAACCCACGTTTGCTCTGCGTTGTATCACCTTGTGCCTCTCGCCTGTAGAAACGCCTGGCTGGCCTCTTTTCCTCTATCTGCTGCTGCATGTGTTAATGATGCCATATACGCTCATGTATCGCAAAGAGTTTGTGACTCCTCTCTTTGCCGTGTCTAGGCCACATGTTGTGCTTGCTTTAAGTATTATTGACTGGCCCAAGGACTCTAGACGAAGGGCTGACTCTCTTTTTAAAATGGAAAGTATGTTCTAGCCCATATTTATTAGTCAGGCTATGTCTAAACCAGCACAGCCCCGTCCAAATCTAAGTTCAGACTTGGCAGGGTGGAAAAGTCAGACCAAAGAAGACAGTGGGCTAGAAGAAGAGGTGAAGAGCTCCTCCTAAAACAATCGTGTGCCCGGTGATGGCCACTGAAACGGCACGGAGGCAGTTGCTCCTTACAGTCGGCCAAAACAGGCCCGAATAATGACAGTAAGACTTGTCCCACGACTACTTTTCTGTCTTGAGGTTCCAGTGGTCTGGGTTGCAATGTGTGTCCTGTGGCTTTTTTCTAGTTTCCATGTTAAGTATTCGCAGAGCCCATTCAAGTTGATGGAAGAACTCCCTTTGGCTTTGGAGGGGCCAGGCTTGATCAGCAAAGTGTCTGTTTTGAGCAGCTCTTCTGTGGGACATGTAGGCTGTGGGGTTTTTTTTGTTTTTAATTATTATTTGGTTGTTTTGTTCTTCCCAATTTTTAAATCCTTGCACTGGTGTTTTTTCATTCCTGCTGGGCGGGGGAGTCGTAGTGGAAATATTGATCTGCGTGGCATTGTTCTGTGTACCATAATCATCCTCTCCAAGCAACTGCAAGTCTTCAGCAATACAGTTCTGCTAAACGAAGTCCTCTCCCTTTCATCTACTTCAGCACCTATGCACAAAGATTTAGGATCGGATTGTGTTTTAGAGACAGGGACTATCTGCCTTCACAATGCCTCTTGCAGTGAGGTCTTGGTAGATGACTAGGACTTCTGCATGCTCCTGCAGTACAGAAAGCAAATATTAAGTACCAAAATCTGTGGGAGTTTAAATATGGATTATAATGTGATGGAGACTTTCCCAGGAGCATGTTATGAGTTGCCCATGTCTCTGATTTCTGGCTAGTATGAGACTCCTGAAAGGGAAGTGGGGGGGAAAATTGGGTCAGGAGTTTGGCTTGTTTTTAGATCTGGTAGAACAAAGCTTGGCTAGCAGGGAGGAAACTCCTAGGAAATCAGTCTTGAGGGGGTGGGATCCTGTGGGCTAGCTTGAGTATAATTGTTCATCTCTTCATTGCCCGGTGCCTAGTCTGACAGCTGAATCCTTGGACTTTCAGCCGTTACTCTGTCGTTCTTTCAATCGTTCATTATTGCATTATCTGTGGAGTGGGAGAACCCTTTTTCCTCCATCACTATTTGAAACTTTAACAAGGAGGGAAAACAGAGTTTTGAGACTTTAATACAGGAAAATTGGAAATGAATGTCAGAAAAACCTAGAAGTGATCTGATGAACTGGAAAGACGGGCAAATATTTAATACTGGGGTTTTTTAGGTCCCCTGCCCCAGCATATTGTAGCCTTTCTCTTGAAAGATTAAACCACATTTTATTTTGAAAGGGTTTTGGCAAATTCCCAACAGCAATCTGTGGGGTGCTTTTTTGCAGTTGGATGCTATGATTTAGATTAACTTGATTTTTCTTTGCTGGAATATCCACTGAAGAAATGTGTCCCTTCAAAGTGCGTCTTGGAGAAGTGCTACACGTGCACAAATCTCTGACCGCCTGCCCAAGAAAAGTGGTTGGTTGTCGCTCTTTTGCTTGCTCACCCGAAGAAAAAGTAGAGGGGCTGTTTCCAATCGGGCATGGCGCTGATACGGACTTCCCTCGCAGCTCAGTCCTGCCTCATCTGAAGTCAACCGTAGTCTTGTCAATCATGTCAATCATCACGTATGCAAGTTTGTGGCTCTTTGGGTATCTTAAAAGGTCTGTAATGAATTTTTGCTGCTTTATGTAATGACTATATACACTAACTTTCAATGTGTAGTTGGTCAATATGGTGCAATTCTCCTCCTGCCTTCTGCAAAAAGGTTTGCAGTCCTCCAGTCCTGTTCATGAAGCCCATCTACCAAGGAAGGATGAGCCAGGGGGTGTGGAAAAGAGGCTGTAGGCTAAGAGCAAAGATGTCCTGGGACTATTCTGCAACTAGCAGAAAAGAAGAGAAGTCTTGCACTGCAGCTTTCCCATGCTGTTCACCAGTGCATCAGGTAATGGAAGAAAGCAGTTAGTGAGCATCTCTGTCAACAGCAAGATCAAAACTGTCTTGGGTCCCTGAGTGTGGATGCATTTTTCACCCATTATGTGAATGAGAGGCAAGGCAGCTAGGGAAACCCCGGTAGGAAGGTTCATGTGTCTTGCATCTGGTGTTGGCCTGAATTTCAATGCTTAGTCAAAACTTAGCCTTGCAGCAGCAGCAAGTGACCCAGCACAAGGTCACTTGGAAGTCTCCTATGAGCAGCAAGGAGTACTTTATATCAGGAAACCCCCCCCTTAGGAATCGGAGTAAATACCCGCCTCTCCAGCCTCGTTCCACACATACACCACGGCTCGCTCCTGACGTGACACTTTCCATCCGGATCTCTCCGAGGCTGCAACTCCAGCATCTCGGGTTACAGCCCCAGACTGTGCATGTGTCGCAGACCTGTCCAAAATACCGACGGAGTTATGTGGAACATCCCTGCTCCCTCACTCTCACGGGGCTGCAGCTCAAAGGCACTTTCCAGCTAGACGGTCCCCGGAGACTCTGCTCATCTCCAGAACCAATTTGGTCATTTGTGGGGGGAGCTGCCATTTTTGCACTTGCTTGCAAGAACTTGGCAGGCTTTCCGTGGCAAACACGTAACAGCGGTGCAACATCTAAAATGCGAGTAACCGGCTGCGAGGCGTCGTTCCCTCCAGTCGCGTAAGCTGGAAGCTGTTCTGCGGTTGTTTACCTAATTAATAAAATGCAACTGGAGCTGGCCTCTGCTCAAGCCCAACATGTGGACTTGATCCAGGTGCTGAAGCCTCAAGAGTTTGTGGATTTTTAGGGGTGAAACTTGCATTTCAAACTAATAGTTTTACACTAAAAAGATTCACCTTTTTATGGCTCTTTGCAAATTCTTCTTTGACTCTGTGCCCGGGTCATCCATGTTAAGTGGGATTATTTCTGCTCACTCGAGGGACGACTGAACGCTTTTAACTTGGACTAATGAATAGTCGGTGTCAAATCAGCAGCTTCCTCCTCTTCAGATGCTTTCATAATGCCTTGTGTGGAAATCTACTGAACTTTTGGGACTTCCAAACATTTTTCTTGTGCTAATTGTTGACCATGTAGTTATGCACAAACAATAAACAGATGGTTATGTACAGCAAATTAGCCATGCCTGTCCAACAACACAAGGCAATTGCCAATTATGGTACTGGCTCATTGGATCTAATTGTAGAGCATCGGCTGTGGCTGCTACCTTGCAGTACATCTACCCCAGCAGACCTCACAACCCCCAATTTCTCCTTGCTCATGCACTCAAACCATAAAGCTACTGGGTGTCCCAGTTTGACCAGCGCAGTTTGGAGAAAAAAACAAACCCAACCAAACTTGTCCCAGTAGCACAATACAGAGCTGAACACCGGGGTTTTGGTCCTAGCTTAAAGCTTCTGCCCTAAGACCTAGGTACTGCTTCACTTTGGCACTCTCTCACCATGACGATATAGGCCATGTCCCCTCCATGCATGAGGTTACTTGCTTTACAAAGAGTGACAGCCCTACTTGTTGATGCAGATGCATTAGTCAGTTGGCCATACTTTAGGGTTGGGTAGGCTCTGTTGCTGGAAGTGGTGTATCTGCTTTAATGAAGCCCTCCAGATGTGTGAACACTAGTATCCATCTGGGACAGTATTGGCCTCGTTTGGGTTACCATAAGATTAGTAGCTTTATTGCTTCTATCCATGGGGAGTACGAGTCTGTCTGGGAGGACTCTCTCCAAGCCATGTAGCCTATTCGGTCTCAGTACTGGGACCCCAGGCTTGCAGAAGGGTATGGGCGTGATATTGTAGGACCTCATGCTTTTATGTGCCCAGTCACTAAGTGGGTAGTGCTTTGGTGTCAATCCTGATAGACCTAGTGGTCCCAAAGAGTCAGGGTGATGAATGTGACCCCACACCCATGCAACACCAATCGCTTACTCTCTGCTCACAGGTTGGAGTACAGGGGTTTGGGTTGTTTGTCCCATGTGTTAAAAACTGTCACACCTTTCCATTAAAGATGGAAGGAGAATTGGTGACCAGCATCAGGTACGGCTCTCATTGGAGTGATGCCTTTTATTGCAAACCTTCTTCCTGGCTATTGATACTATTGAAGTTTCAATAATTGTCTTTTGGGGCAAAAAAGAGAGTGCATTGAGATGAGAGTAGAGAGACTGTGTCCAAATTCAGTTCTTCATTAAACCCCCAGAAATAACCCCCCACAACGCACACGGATGCAGAGTAGCACAAGAAAGATGGACAGTATAGCTCCAGTCTCTGGTACTGGCGGTCGCTAGCAAACCTTGCTGCCAGAGAAACAGGCACTTTCCTGCCCACCCCGACTTTGCAAATCTGTACCCACCTCTGAGTGCATAGGACACTGCTTTTAGCCCCTTCCTTGGTCTTGGGTTCATTGCAATGTTGCAGAAGATGGTGGTCTTAGTTTCTTATTGAAAGGAAAAGGGGAACCCTAGGAAAGAGGAAAACAAAGTGGGGAAGGAGAAGGAAGGTAGGAGTGGGGTCGAGTAGCAGGAAGCCAAGTCTCAGATTTGAGATGGTGTTCAGGAGTTAGCAAGAGCTGTCATGATGTCACTGATTTATGTGCCTTGGGCCTGGCATGATGGGAATAACTTTCAGGCTTGGGGTGCTGATAGATCCGCTATATCATGATGGGCCCCGGAGACCCAGGAGCTGGAGGAAAGAGTGACCGCGGTCCTAAAGCTTGCTCCTTTCAGCCCGCTCACCCTCCTGTACTGCCACTTTTTTATACCCTGACCCGCCCACCCCTGATAAACAGTATTAGGATTAAAATGTCCATCTTTCCTTATTACATGGAGCAATTGAAACACATTGCCATGACGTCGGTGACAAACGCTTCTTGCTATGCCTTGGACCTATCAAGCTGGGGTCATATCAACCCATGACTTCACTAGGAACCTCGAAGACCTCTTGTCATAGTCCTTTTAGCCTCCGTGATCTAGCTTATTCCTATTTGTCCTCAGCGTTTGACTCCCACAATGAATGCTTTGAAAGCCTGTGTTGGCTTCTGGCTCCAAATGAAGGCACAGGACCTTGCCTGACCCTTCCTCTACTGTCATCCCAGTGATGCAGGCGCCATTGGACCTTCTAGTGGCCTGGGTATAAACTTTATCTCAGCAGAGCCCCTCGTAACAGAAGCGGTGGGGCTCTTTCCCACTCGGGACGTTGCTTAAGTAGTAAATGGAGGCTTGTCGCTCTTGTAGGCTGCCCCTTGATGAAGCTATTGGGAAGGGATGACCATACTATTTGCCAGATTTCCAGCTGCTACCATTCCCAATAGAGGCAACTTCTCCTCCCTCTTCCTCCCTCCCTCTCAGCCCCCTCCTCTCTGAGCGTCACCACTTGCAGCTGTTCCAAATGGCAGGTCATCTTCCAGTTAAGTGCTAGTTTTCCCCAGCAAAGGAGAACGACTTTTCCTAATAGACTCCAACTGAATGAAGGGGTTTTGCAATTAAAATAATAATCTGAATGTCGTCATGGAGAAATGTGTAAACAAGCTGATTGCAGCGCAGGCCTGAATAGTTCTAATAAGCATGTGTGGGTATTAAATTAGCCATGGTTCACAACGCAGCCATGGGTGTGTGGTTATTTGCAAATCACCACTTTTCCTTAGTGCCCCACTCTTCACGCCGCCCCGGAAAACTTGGGCTGTTGCAGCACGGCACAACGGGGAGAAATCTGTGGGTGTTTAAGCAAATTGACCTCGGGAACATATTTTACACTTGGTTTCCTACACTTTGATTTCCTCTATCTGTGAAGTGGGGATAAGAAGCATTATCTCCCTAAAAAGGCTGTGCAGTTTCATGATGGAGGAAGGACTCTGTAGAAGGCCGTGCCTTATTCTCAATATTTGTTGTGGTTATTTATCACATCGGGGTGGTTAAAATTAGCAGGAAGATGTTGGACTTGGTGGTTCGGTAAATCCGGAGGGTTAGGATTTCTTCTGTAATGAACCCTGCCTAAAGAGCAGGTCTATCTTCAGTGTGAAATGATGAAAACAGCTGTGCTCTAGCCGTTGACCTTCACCAACCAAATAGTCGTGCAGACATGTCCATTCATATTGTATTCACCGGGCTCTAGAAAAGGAGTGGTTGAGGAGGTGAATTTAGGCTCCTGCTTGAGCATGTGCTTAACTTTACCTACAGTGAGTTGTTCCACTTCAGGCTCTTTTTTTTGGAAATCTCTATTATGTGTGTGCCCCACCACTAGTCTTATGGGAGTCATTGTCTCTGGGAGGAATCCTAAGACACTTGAGCGTTATACAGTAGTCATTTTGTAGGGAAAAGACCTCTGTGTTTTTTAGTTATTGTGAAGAGAGTGACACGTGGAACTGAAATTAGGGAAAATGCATGCGTTTCTTTTTAGTGCCAGGTAGCTGTGGCTGGCATGGACAAGGGGGTGGAAATCCCTTGATACCTCCTCCCAGAGCTATCCTGCTCTAGCATGTCCAAGCTTGGCCCCTGGGCTGGGTGCTTTTGTAGGGTCAAAGGGTACAGACCTGATTCTGCATGTGGCTGAAAAGGCCTTTTGTGTTGGGTTATGTGGGATCCACGTGGCTGCTGTGGATTTGGGGTGGGTCTCGGGTCTCTTCACTTACCCTAGTTGAATTGCAGACTTTTTAAGTGGAGTCACACCGTTATAACACTCTGTAATGCACTAAGCCAACAGGCCCCACAAGCCAAGTCAAAAGGGTTTTCCATGGGTTGCAAAAAGCATATTTTGGTAGAAGATCCAGCCAAAGAATAGGCTGAAATTGTGCCTTCAGATAGTTGTCCGCAGGCTCCACCAAAACCAATTGGAGTAGCATGCTTGCAAGAGGTTAAAGGTCATAGATTAGCTCATCTGTTGCTCCCTTTTGGAGGAATTCCAGCCAGAGCTCCCATTTTTGGAAGCAACTCGTCCTCCCTTGCCGTCCTCTCAGGATATCGTGTTATGTAGTGGAAACCCAATGCCTCCCCGGTAGCTGCTGCATCACTAAAAATAACCTCATCCCTTTTAAGTGTGCCATGATTAAGAAGAGATTTAAGAGGGCGTTGCGAGGGAGGAGGGGGATGCTAGATTAGTTACACTGTCAAAGGCAGCTGTAGTTCTTTGTTTCAGCAACTGAGTTGTGATGTGCAGCTCGACAAAGGACTGTACGTGCTCTTTGTTTCTCTTCCATTGACTCCTTGCCATCGCTGATCCTTCCTTTGCTCTTGGACAGCAGTGAGTGTCCCCCATGGGGCTAGTCCCTGGAGACTACCTTGGGTGACGGGGCTGATTTAGTTGGCTCTGTCTCTGTTTCCCTTTCCATATATTGACATGTGCCTTGTTACTGTCATGGGCCACGCTACGTGCTAGTTGATTGATGTTGGCTCACAACGCAAGGACAGCCAGGAGCTGGCAGATTGTGGCTCTGAATGACCCGCAGGTAACTCGCTAACTGCACTCCTTGCCCTTGGGCTGGGGTAGGCATCAAATGAAGGTCCTGATACCCCCTCCCTGCACCAAATCCATGCTAGCGAATGGGCTATGTATATATTGTGGTCTGCATGGCAAGGGAGAGACTCCTGCTCCATGGCTGAAGCTCCTTGTGGACGTTGCCCCCCTGCACCCGGACCCATTCTCTCCTTGCTGTTGGTCTCTGGGGACATACAGGTTACGTTTGCTGCCCAAACAGTCTCTCTGCATCCTGGATTCGCCAGTCCTGTGCCCTTTTCCTTTCTGGTGTTGCAAATCTTATGCAGGCCAGGGGTTTTGTGTTGGCTATAACAGGCCCTGTTTCAAATCAGGGGTTTTGAACAGGTCGTGTTGGAAGAGCGTAGTTTCCCCAATAACCGCTGGGTCGATCCTGTCCCTGTTGGTCACAGACGTAAAGGCAGTAGTGGCCTTAGGGGTGGGCAAACTGGGCGACCACACTTGAGGGGGACCCAGAATTTTGCAGCAACATTGAATAGTTGTATTATCAATATTGCACAAAGATGCTTTCATTGCAGTTTCATGGATAGGGCAAAGTGAAAATTGAAGTGGAAAATGTCCAACTTGCTTGTAGGTCATCAAAACCAAGCCTCTAAGGGGCCCCAAATGACTCACTTGGCCAGGACCCCAACAACCCTAAGGCCACTACTGATGAAGGTGAGGAAAGGCCCCGCAGACGAGCCTTGCTGTGCCTGGTGCAGTTCTGAAGGCAGCTGGGTTGCCCTCATCCTTGATCTGTGCGTCCTTGTGTCTCCCTGTGCATAGTTCATGGAGAAGATGAGTCTGTTGCATCCCACAACCAGAGCCAAAAGACTTATGCTGTCAGCTTGAGGGGGTCCTCGCTTCGGTGGCTGATGCATCATCCAAGGTGGGGCCATCAGATACCACCGACTTTAGCTTTGAGGGGAGCAGGATCTTTGCATGGGTCGGTGCAGCGGGCTTAAAGCTCATAAATAAATGTAGGCATATCTAAACCGGGCAGCAACGGCCCCCATCACGGAGGGACCACCAGAGGCTTGCTAGGGTGGTGCGGCAGCCGTGGAGCAGCTCTGCCGACTCCTCGCCCCGATGGGAGGGTTTCTTATCCACAGCCTCACAGGAACGTGGTTATTCAGGCCATGTGCTGGAGCAGGCTCTGGCCTTAACGCGGAGAATCTTAAATCAACACGCAGATGTGATAAAATCTGACATGGTGAGATGTTTTCAATGAAACCCAAGACTACCTGAAATCCAAGCGCTTGCACATCTTGATAGGAGTTGGAACACGGGCCCTTTTCGGGAGGAAGCTTAGCGAAGGGGCGCACATGTTGCAAACAGTGCCAGACCCATTTCCAGATGAATGCTGCGCCAGGATTTTTCAAACAAAAGTGTGGAGGAATGTGACTTTTAACAGACTTCCCCCCCCAGTTCTCAGAGGCAAAAAGGGTGCAGTTTTTAGTCCAAAAAATGTAAATAAAGCAAAGTCTTTGGAAGGGCAGAATAAAATCCTCAGAGATGAAATAGCGGGCCTTGTCAAGGCTCCATTTTGCAGTTCATTTCTTTTCCACAAAGGCACAGAGGAAAGGAACAGAGGTGGGTTACTTTATATGTAGGGGTGTGTGTGCACACAGCCTCGAGCGTCTGTGCAAATTTTGGCCCAAGTGATAATTGCTGAAATGGTGAGACTGCCTGGATCGCTAGAGCCCGGTGCTTCGTTGGTGGCGGCAGGACTTGTGCAAAATACCACCTTGAAAACAAAAGCAAGAACGAATTGGTACTGGTCCATCAAACTGGTCACTAGCTGGGGGTAATGGGATGGAAAGGCCGATGCTGAGCCTCGCTGCGGCGCAGGGGAAGTGAGATCCTGCCTTCCAGGAAACGCAGGACTCCAGAGAGCTTCTCACTATCAGGGGTGGGATTTGTTTTTCATCTGCTGGAGAACTTTAATCCTACGGCTTTGGCCTGGGTTGGCATTTTACACGGCTTACTAACTACTAGCAGAGGGTCGAGAGGATGTGCACGTGCGCCATGTAATTATTAACACCAGGAAATTCTGCCTCCTGAGGCTATAGGGTTAAACTAATGCATATACCCATTAAACTTGAATAATAAGAGGTTAACTCATTAAGAACAGAATACTCTTGCTGGCCTTGACATAAGGGGAAGAGTCTGAGATGGCGAGGGAGCCTTACCCCTACCTCCCTTGTGAACCTTTGAGTTATTTTAATTTGCCTGCTTGTGTGCTTATTTCCTTTATATTGAGTAATTGAAAATAAACACTAAAGCAGCCTCCTGTGCATTATATACAGTCCTCCTTTAATCTACTGATTATGGACCTGACTCCTAAGGTTCTTTACAGACCGCAGTGTCAACGGCGGGTTACAGGCTTAAAAATAATATATATGCCCCGCAGTGTTTTGCACGTTGGTATGTACGCCGAACAAAGACAAAAGCTCCCAACTACTGCATTTGAATGCACAGTGGTAGCATCTTAAATGCTTGCATCTTGTCTATTTTATTTTTATTTCCTTTCAAAATATCCTAATAGCAGCAAAAGCCTTGAGGCACTAATCTATATTAAAGTCAAATGGACTGCAAATGGAATGCTTTGCATCAAAGCTGACTTTTTTTAATTGCAAAAGCACAAAAGAAAACAATCTAAACCCCCCTTTTATTTATTGTTCTACAAAAAAAAAAAAAAAAAGAGCTAACTAATCTCAAACAGATTGACTTAGATTGTGAGCTGCTGCTTGGACTGTAAGCTTTCTGGGGCAAGGACCATTTTATTAGGACGTCTCTTGTCTGATATAGCAAGATTTAGACCCGTCTGCACTATTTCTATCATCATAATAGTGATACATCCGTAATGGTCTCCCAGTGGGGGACTCAAAATGCCAAATTTCAGATGGAAGTAAATGATGTGCACTTCATTTATTACAAACAAAATGCCTGAGCACTAATCGGATTACATCCTTAATAAAAAAAGGCTCTAGAAAACCCCATTTCAATGGCCATAACTTCAGTGTTCACATTATTTTTCACTGTTTTTTTTTTTTTTCTGGTACCGAAATGCACATCAGTGGCCAAAACCACCCCTCGCCTCCAGGTGATGTGTCGGCTGTTCCTATTTTTGGTGATTATTTAACGCCATTGTTTCTGCTTGCAAAAGCACCTTTTCAGTCTCAGGGTGCAGCTGCTGTCAAGGTGTTATGTTGGTTGAACATTTTTTTTTTCCCCTGGATCTGTAGGCTTTAGTGTGTCTTGGTTATGGGTCAACTCATTTCCAAATTTCCTATCGGAGGAAAGTTGAGAGTCCCTTGCATACCACGGAGATGCCAGCTCTACAGTCCATACCCTTGGTGTCTTAAGCTCTGCTGTCTTCTCCCTGGCTTCAATCCTTGCTGAGAACAGACCCTCTGTCTCTCAAGGGGTCTGGGCACATTTTGTTCCCTGTGAAACTATGCAAGTATGGAGCGTACAGACCCGGCATCCTTCCCGTGGTAGGAGACGGGGCAGAGATGCATCCTGTCCTCCCTGGTGCTGTGACTCCAGGACACCTCCACTATGGACCTCATCCTTGTTGCAAACCTCCTCCATTGCCGTCTCATTTCGGGGAGGGGATGAAACTGGCTTCTCAAGCTCATCTTGCCTTCTGAGGACAGCATCACATTGGCTCTGCTTTTGACGCAGGCTGTTCTCATCCATGAACGACACTATTGCATTTGGATCCATAAACTGTATTAAACTAGCCACCTGCCCAATAAATCAACTTGGGTCTGAATAAAGTGCAGAGAACAACCCATGATCATTAACAATAATAATAATGATAATAATATCAATGAGAACCGAGAGGCCTCATTCTTTGATAGTACTGTATTGAACAATAGAAGTAGTTTGGATACTATAAGTAAATGTGGACTTCTGGTAAGGTGACTATGGAGAGGCAGTGATTGCAGACGACATCAAATTAAATGCTGTGTGTTGTTTCGTACATCGTGCAGTGTTAGTATGATGAATACCAGGATGTCTCTGGCCGTGGACTTCCCAAGTGTAAGAGTTTAAATCCCCTTTAGATTTTTTATTTTTTTAAAATTAGAGGTGGCTGGCGGTGGTGTGGGGGGAAAGGCAGGAAATATTATCCACGGGATGCACAACTTTGGAAGTGAGACTCGCCAACAGAACAGAGCGTTTGAGGTGGCTTTATCCAGGGACATGTCTTGCTGGAAGTGAGAGAGACCCAGCGTAGCCCCAGCCAGCACGATCACGTTTTTCAAGGCAGAAATAATAATTTATAATGCACACAGCTGTGCAAGCTCTCAGCAGAATCAATTAGGGAACGTTTTACTTTGTCGCCCACCTGAGAATAGCCTGCCTTTCCCCAAGCTTGTACAGAAGAGATACGAGAGGTCTGGTAAAAGCTTCTGAGCAAGGAGGCTTCCAGCAGCAAATAGTAAACCCGTGATGTCAGCCGAAGGCAGGAAATCAACGGTTTGGCTTCTCCATCCTCCATGGCTGCGCCTCCCCTGTCTATAGGGGTGCACCTACGGAGCGCTCCCCAGAATCGTGAATCATTGCGTTTCATGCGGTTGCGGCGCTGCTCGTCAGCCTGCCTGATTTATCGGACGTTTAGGTGCTCAACGCACGGTCTCGTACGCTCCGAAAATGCAGAGCCCCCTTCTCAGCTGTGCTCCGTGGAGTGAATCCCAGGATCTGAATTGTTCCATATGTCGCAGAAGCGCGGAGGACGCAAAAGAGCGTCTCTGTTGAATTTACTGGCCGTTTTATGGCAGATTAATCTCTGCATTCTTCGTCAGGCATTTCATACGGGATTCCCGTTGAAGAAGCAGCCCAAATGCTGGCGTATCTCTTTATGGGCCCGTGTTCCCCTTTAGCAGACTCATGGGTTGTGAACTCGGGCTATGGGAGCTGCGGCTGAAAAGGTTTTGAACGTGTGAACCGTTTCACAAATACCAAGTATTCTTCTTGCTGTCATTTGGCCTTGTCTTTATGCTTATTTCTGTTGTAAGATGCTTGTATGGTGGCCGTACGGTGCTGGGATGATGGCCTTATGGAGGACCCTGGTGGAGGCTGTGACCCCATGGTGCTAGGAGCTGTACAAATGCACAGAGACTCTTTTCAAATGGCTTGAAATCTGAAATAGAAAAGACAGACAGAGGGAGGGAGGGTTAATGACTTGCCCAGGCCATGTGACTGATTGGGAGCAGAGCCTGGAATTGGAGCCAAGTCTTCCCTAGGACATTTAATCACATTTAAATTGGACTTTTAACCAGTGGAATCGGCTGTCCCTCTATGGAGAAGTGAATCCAGGCAAGGAGAAGTCCTGGCTCTGTATTAGCTCTGCAGGGGGCTGGGCTAGATGACTTTGTGAGGTCCCTTCCTCTCCTACTTTCCTACAATGCTCTGATGTGACCTGGCTCGATGCTGATTCTCCCGTCTCCTTCTTTACCCCGCCTCGTCAGAAGGTCGTGCGCTAACCACAAGTAACTTGATGGCTTTCACTAAATTGAATTCACTTGTTTGTTAGTGAAGCCAAGCCCTTGGGGGGCAAAGAAAATAGACTTGGAGACTTACTGAATGTCCCTGAAATCCTCTAACCTTCAGTTCATCGCCTTAAAAACAGTTAAGTGTAGCAAAAATGCTGCTTGCCACTGCTCACTGGGACGATGGTCGTGGCTTTGGGAGGTGGGGATTGCCTTGAACAGAGCCAGCGCATCAGGGCAGAGAGGCAGATCCTGATTAAGAAAAAACAAAAGAGGTGAATGAATGCAGACTTTCTCCTCCTCTGTGTGTTTACCACCCCGCTAATTTTATTCAGTAGCTCCACATAATAGATCCCTGCTTTCCATAATACATATTTGAGAAAGGCAGGCAATACTGTAATGCAGCAATTAGCAATATTTGCCTTTGCTAAGTGTGAATCAGATTAATATACTGGAGTGTTCAACCTAATTGATCTATGATGTGATATGGACTTGCAGTCACACTGCAAATTACGGTTTCGCCCCCCAAAGGGCTAGACTTGTTTAGAAAATGTGCGAGTCTTTCCGAGATAAAATTAATAGAGCTGATAGTGACCTATATATGCTGCGTTATTAATTGTGCCGGGTGCTGTAGCGGGTGGCGGCGAAGCCTGTGCATTGGGAAGAGAGAGGGCTGCCGACGGCAGTGATGGGAAGGGCGGCTAGCAGCAAGCAGGGCAGTAGTATAGACGGGGGTTCCCCGGCCCAAAACCGATCGGGGCAGGACATTGCTGTGGCCCTGCTCTTTGGCGGGGATTAGACTAGTCGCCCGTGCAGCGCGCCGGGGAAAGAATGGCTCGGTGGGAAAAATGTAAATCAGGGTTTTGTATTAATGCAACCAGTTTAATATGGTTTTAATGACCCATTTTTCAGTCTTCACCAGAAAGTAATTACCAGTTAGATAGCAAGTGCTCTGGGCTTTCTGCCGCCTCTCACAACTCCTGGAGCCAGCCACCATGGGGCTGCGTGGGGGCACCGCTTGGGACCCCAGCGAGACAGAGGCGCTGCAGTTGTGTTATGCAGCCGGGGGGAGGTGGCGTTATTTGTTATTCACTATCAGGGGAAGAGGGTGGGAGGGGGGCAGCCCTCCCTGAGCTGTGGAGTGTGTCTCCCAGGAGTCCCTGCCAGACCTGGGACTTTGCAAATTCATTGGTTATTACGTGAGGTTAAAACAGCCATGAGGCAAGAAGCTGCTGTGTTGCAGGTCCATGACCTGGGATGAAGGATTTGACCCCATCACATACCCCAAGCCTTTCCATAAGCCCTGACAGTGGTGATTGCTAGGGTTAGTCGCAGCTGGGAGCTCCCCACACAAATTAGGGCCCCTTAGGTCCTGGGCAGACACCCAGCATGAGAGCATGCTTGGATGTGGAATACAAACAGGCAAAGAGCTAGAGAGGAAATAAGAGCAGAGAGGTTAAATGATCTGCCCAAGGTCATGTAGCGCATCAGTGGCAGAGCTGGGATTCGACCCCAGGATTCCTCTCCTGTGGGTTTGGCCATGCTGCTAGGAAGGGGAGAGCCTCTGGGTTGTCCTCCGTCCCCGAGATCTTTACCTTGCTGCAGCTAGATGCAAGGCACCAAAGGAGAGACAAGTCGTGGGCCAGTTGATTCCTAGAAAGAGCAGGAAGCCTTTCTAGGAACGGCTGCCCACTGCTTGTCTCTCCTTCTGCACGTGGCTCCAACTTATAGGTAGTAGAGAGGACAAGAGAGGTATGGAGAGGCAGGTATCTTTGTGAAACAGCGTTCTTCCAGCTTCATTTAAGAGCTCCCAGCGTGCCTCCGAGACTCTTCCCAAAAGTCTTCCACAGAAACAGGGAAGAGACGCACCTGACATGGCTGAAATAAATAAAGCTGAGGCAGGCAAGGGGGGAAGAGGTGAAAAGACTTCTGGATTTTAGGGGAGAACGCCGAGGTCTTCCTTATGCACCGACTCCATGTCTAAAAACCCTTTACAGGTCACCCACGAGGGAAATAATGTAATGCAGCCCAACACCACACGATGCCTTGCCTTGCAGATGCATCAGGAATATAACAGCACAGCTGCTTTATATCTCTCTCTCTATATATATATCTCATATAATATTAATAATATTATCATATTACATATTACTATTTATTATTATAGATTAACATTTCTTATTGCATATATTAATATTTATAACATTGCTTCCAATATCATGTGTACCTATAATATGTATATGTGATAATGGAAGCAACATTATAAATATTAATATATTCAATAATAAATATTAATGTATAATATTATAATGTATACATGATATTGGAAGCAATCTTGTCAATAATAATATATGCAATAATAAATACTAATATATAATCTATATTAGGTATAAATAATACTGGGAGTAATATTGTAATATTAATATATGCAATAATAAATATGTATTTGTAACATAATACTAACACAATATATATATATAATGTATCAATAATATTGGGAGTAATATTGTAAATATCAATATATGCAATAATATTTGTAATATAATATATAAGAATAAAATAACATATAATTTTTTAAAGTGAAAGTGGCTCACGAGGTCTACCAGGGAGATGATTCAGTGCTTATCGTTATTATGACATGTCAGAGTCTGGTAAGCTCAAAGCAGGCTGTCTTTATTGTTCTTTCCTTTTCATCTTGCAAACACGGAGGCCTCGTGTTCCTATCAATTTCCCTTTCCACACGATGAAGAAGCACATTATAAACACTGGTGTTCTTTTGATACGTTACATAATTCAGGAGTGCTGACTTGAACAGCAGATCATAACTGGCTGCTGATAGGCGTAGGAGGTGCTAATGCTTTTGGCTTGACGTTGTGGAAGTCATTCCCACATGGCTGTTTGGAGCAGGGTGATTGCCAGCAAGTCTTTGTCTGGGATTTTTTTGTTTGCTTGTTTGAGCACACAGTGTGCCTCGATTCCTCCCTTGACAGCTCACCTGTGCCTTCAATTATGCTGCAGCGTTTTAGGAAAGAGATGAAGTCAACAGAGCACGAGGAGTTTCTAGGAACTGGTGAAAGCATCTTCTTGCTCAAGCACATTTCTTTTTTCATCCTGCTCTTGCCTTTGGAATAGCAAGTCTCCAAGCGTGCATGCGTGTCTGTCCGTCCACACGCATGTTACAAGGCAGCTGCCCAGAAAGGTTGAGTGACAGACCTCATTACCTCTCCCAGCTGTGGCAAGGTGGCCACTCAGAAGACTGGATCTCAGGTCCTCTGCCCTGGAAATGAGGCTGCTTATTCACTTGTGGGTGTCCCAGAGAAACTCACCACTGAATGCTGCCTCCACACAGGATGCGCTAGTGTGCACCATAAATATATGGCTAAAGGCACCATGATGAAAAGACCCTCTTGCACGATGCTGAGTAGGATTTGCCTACCTTGAATGAGGCTATGAGATGAAGCTGAAAAAGCTGATAGTCCTTGGTCTTTAACAGTGTCTGTTTCCTGACACCCAAGATGGGAGGTACTCATCCCCTCTACCCTGCAATTCCAGCAACCAAGCAAATGCAGACTTATATGAAACAGAAATGATGGGCTTGAGTCCAGGGGTTGGTGCAGATCTTTGTAGGAGGTCTAGCCACCCTATGCAGCGCTGTTTTTCACTTGCTCTTTTGTGCACGGACTGTCCGATTATTGCGAGTGTCTGCTTTGTCTAGCATAATGGGCCCCTGATTTTCTGAATGATCGCTCTGCACATTACTTCTGTGCATGTGCCGAGTAATGAGAAGCGCATGAATGATCACAGGCCTAAAAGAAAGTTGGCTCTTCCTCCCCATCTAGCAACTGCAGGGCTTCAATCCCGCAAAGCCCTGCCTGCGGGGGGAACTTCCCAGGCTGTGACCCAGCTCGTGGAAGCCACTGGCGTTCCTCAGAGATAATCACGAACACCAGCATCAGCTGAAGCAGGACTGAACCCTTCACTGGGAGCCTGGTTCATGATGAGTTTGGAAAGTAATGAACCAAGCATTGCAAAAGGCAATTCCTGATGTTCCAGCTTCTGTTGAAGACGTCCTGGGATTTTCTCAGCTTGGGATACAGGTGTCAGGTTGGTTATTTCATGTGACGTTCCCCATTCCTTTGTCATTCAAGTGTGCTGCTGTCACAGACATAAACTGAGGCTGGACGTTTAAAGGAGGAAAGTGCCTTGCTCTCATTGACTTTTAGTGGGACGTTGGTACCAAAGTCTCTTGGTCTAGTAGCAGAAATTGGCTGTGGGCGAGTTAAATGGCAGTAAAGGGGCTGGTGTTTGGGCAATCTAAAGTGAAAAATCATGGCCCACATAGACTTGTCTCTACCACCTCCATGCCGTTGAGAATTGAGTAGCGCCCACTCACTCCCAATCAGCATGCCATAAAGCCTGTCAACTGGGCAGAGAAGATGGTTTAGAGGGGTTTTCTCATCAGCCAAGTACAGACAGCCAAAAAGCTTGAGGCTGAATCTTTTCAATCTTTGCAGGTTAGTCGAAGCTGCATAGATTGAACCCGTAAGTGAGTGAACAGACATTCACTTTTGATTCCAGAAATGCAGCCACATGCCTGCAGTGGTTCAGGCCAGAAGCCAGGGGGCGCTAGAGTACGTCTCCCTGCTTGGCTAGAGCAGACAGCTTGGGCCAAAGTTATCCTGCCCACCATGTGAGGGGGGGGGTTGTGGGGGATGTGCAAAGCATCCTGGGATGCTGGGGGACTGTAAGTGAATTTGAATCTGGAGGGGATCTGGGACAGAAGCTCAAAAAACTAATTTAACCTAAATCAGTGAAGCCTCATACTACATCCACCCAGGTTTATCTTAAAACTGGTTTCGGCCATTTGCAAAGCGGTTTATGTCCACTGAACTTCTGTTGTGCTGCAGATTTGAACTGGTTTCCGATCTCTTATACCGGTTTGTATGTAACTTCTGTCCCTAGCCATAGTGAAAATCCTTGTCCTCAAGAGGAGGAGTCGGGCAACGGAAGAGAAGAGATGGGACTAGATTAGAACTGACAAATAACGTTTGCCGGAGTCTCTGCATGTGGGCAGTGCCAGAGCTTTAAATCCATTTAAGTGCAAGTGTATTCACTGTATTATATAATACTTCCACATCCCAACTACGGCTCTCATCAGTAGATAATACTGTAAACTCATCCGGGTCCCTTGCAAATTAGCCTAAGGAGCAAGAGTGGTACCTGGTTTTGTACCGTGAAAGGCGATCGCTCTCAAGGCCCTATTCTGCCTTGAGAAATGGAATGAATTATATGGTTGAAAGGCCTGCTGAACAGCTCTTGCACTTCAGATGTGATCTCCTGGCACTTCGCCATCAACTGATCTGCCATGGGTATGACGGCTGGTCCCCCGAAAGGGGGTGGTCAAAGAGGTGGGCATCTCCCATTAGGACCTAAGCACAGACTCGTGCTACCGTGAGAAACCAGCCCGTATTAGAGCTCCTTTTAGCAACATAAATTACTGCTGACCTGAGCTGGAATATTTTGTCTTGCATGCTTGAAGTGGCTTGGATGTGTATGCATAGGGAAAGCTGTCTGGATGCATATTATCACAGAGCTTTCACCTAAACCAGAGACCCAAATACAAAATCCAGTAGTTTGGGACACAGTGTGGATTTTTGTAAATAATGTTTCCTGTAAAATTTGGATCTATAATAAAGCTATGAATGAATGAATGCCACTTTGCTGTTTACAGTTCATGATGAATTCAATTCTGGTCTTCGTGTATTAAGGATGTGGATTTTCGTACAAACGTAATGTTACAGTTAAAAAATACTTCATTTTACTAAACTGCCTGGATCACGTGTAAGGGAACTCCGCCGAGTGGAAAGCTTGTCTGACACCGATAAATGCATCTAGCACGACAACAAGCTATTAGGATTTTTGTCTTGTAGCCCTCAGAAACGGGATATGTCCGCAGGGTGATGCGCTCTGTATTTTTGAATTGTGCATGTGTTTGGTAAGCTGTCTGGACCCTGACTTTTCTTTCAGCATGTAATACCAATTACTCTGCCTAAGTTGGTTTCATGTTATGTCTGGCGAACAAATGACTAGGAAGCCTGTTCCAGGTTAGAGAACGATGCATCCAGGAACGTGCTTACGGTAGAGATCAATGAATGGGTTAAGCGCCGATCATGTTCTCTAGAAAGATAAACATGAAAACCCTGCTTTGAATTAGATCTGCCCAAGCAGATCCATGAAAATCAAAGGACGCGATATGGCTTTTTAAAAAATGTAGAGGGCAGAGACTAAGCAGAGTATCTTAAGCACACTCTCGTTTCTCCCCCCCTCCCTTTCCAGAGCAGAGCTTCATTGTAAAGCCATGCCTAATACTACAAGACATACTGTTTCAAGGCAATAATCCATCCATACATACAAGTACATCATTCGCTCGGTGTCTTTGTTTTTAGCTACCATGAAAATGAAGAGTTAATGACTCGATTGGAGAAACGCTTTAAATTCTTTTTGATAACTTCAAAAAATGTTTCCACTAGCAGCCGAGTTGTCAGAAAATATTTACATAAGTGCATCTGTGAACCTCGCTTGCAATATCTTAAGATCTGGAGCAGCTTTGTCACTTCCTTACAAATAGCTGTGAGCGATCTATTATGTAAAAAGGTTCAATTTAATTTAGCAGGAAGCCTTGCGTTTTTTCCCCCCCGTAAGTGCTGAGTTTAGAGCATTTTTAAATGCTGTTTGCAAGGGTAAGTCCGTGGGTTTTCTAAAGAAGCATTTGTAAAGGTGTGTGTGGGGGGGAGGGTTGGATTTACCCTATAAGCCTTTTTTCTATAGATCCTTTATAGAACTAGCCCAAAGTCCTGGGGTCCTTATAGAAATGAAAGCTCATGTCGACAAGATGAGGGGTGCTGTGTGCCACTGGCTTTAACAGATTTGCAAAAATGATGTTTATTTCCTACATATGGGACTTTTTACCGTCTTTAACTTTTCCTGAGCCTGAATGAAGGGTGAACCTGAAAGCTTGCAGAAAAAGATACTTTTTTTTTTATTTGCAATTTCTCAATTGGTCTGATAAAAGGTATCTTCTCTGAATCACGAGTTCTAGATTTTTGCATGACTTTAACAGAGATACTTGTAGAGGAGGGAGCTTTTCAATGCAAGGAATCTGGGCCTCACTTTTCCCTTGGCCCCATTTCAGGGAGGAGGATCTCATGGATAAAACCACTCCAGGATGTCTTGAGAGACCTGGGGCTGATTCCTGGCTCTGTCGTAGCTTGTCCTGGGACCCTGAGCAAGCCACCTTGCTTCTTTGGCTTTCCACCTCTCCATTTGTGAAATGGGGTCCTGCCATCCCCTTCTCCCCGGGGCAGGGGTCCTCTATGTAACGTCCGGCACAACGGAAGCTCGATGTGTTTCGGGCCTCGGGGTGCGACTCGTATCATCCAAATCTGGCATGTTTCCCCAACTTCATTGTGCTTTTGCCTGTGGAAGAATGGGGGATTTTAGCCACCGACCCTTGGAAAAATGCTGTGTAGGCAAGGGCCTTCTTTGGTCTGCTCGCAAATGGGTAGTTCTTGAGCTCCTGTGCATAAAATACCAACATAATGCAAGTCTCAAGGATATCACTTGTAGCTGTGTTGCTCTAAAACGCAGAGGCTGACAAAACTCATGGGCTAGAGGCGATGTATTTTATTAGATCAACTAAATACTAGCCAAAAAAAAAATGTCTGTCTTTGCAAGCTTTCGGGTCCAAACACCCTTCGTCAGGCAGGGGAGAATGCAAAGATTGTAAAAGTTCTCCAGGGTAGACAAGAAACTTCACCTTGCACAAGGGAGGGGAAAGGATATGGGGGTCCCCTGAGTTTCAAAGACGTCTCAACCTAGGCACTTCTATCTCAAAATGAACGGGAAGGCTGATTTCAAGTTGGTGATGGTGACTTTCCGTCTCCCTCGTGCTGAAAGGAGCAAAATACTCCGGCTCGTGCCTCTGTGAACTCAGCCGGTTTTAGCTGACACCTCTTGCTGCTTCGGTGCTAACAGGCACGTAGACCAAAGACTTGATATTTTAATCGACTGATGTCGACTCTGCATATCCAGGTTGAGAGGCCTCCCCGGGACAAGGAAAGACTTGTTGACATACGGCCTTAATCATCTGAAAACAATTGGGGAAATTACCTGGGGTTGCCGTGTCCCTTTCACACTAGGACGCGTATTGTGTGTGGTCGTGTTCGCTAAGTGTGCGAATACTTATCACCGCAGTGGGAATGTTTCCCTGCTCCCTCCTTATCTGCATTGCCAGTGTAGCTATCTATTCGGACATATTTCCCCCCTCAGTGTAAAGCTAGAGACAAGGATGATAATGGGAACAATTATTTTTTTCCAGCGTGGTGTCCCAGATCTGACTTTTCCTGAGAGAATACAATCTCGCTCTCTTTTATTCTTTCCCCCAAACACTAACTCACGAATTACCAAGGAGATGGCCCAGGGAGACAAATGATCTTTCTCTGAAATGCCGTGAAACTTGCAGGATCATATGCTGACATCCGGACTGAAATAAGGTGCAACAAAGGCAGGGAATGAAGCGATGTAAAATCCCCAAAAGAGAGTGGGTGAGGGATCTGAACTGGACCCCGTTGGCAGAAATGCCTGTTGAGGTCGATGGCAGACGAGGTTCTTTGGGTAAATCTGATATCTTTTATTAGACCAACTCAAGTAGTTGGAAACACGTGACTTTCCTAGAGTAGAAGCTAAACTACAGAGATCACTGTAAGGATGGGAACATTTGGGTAGCAGCTGGCATCTGAAGAGTGGGATTTTCAAAACCGGTGGGTAGAAACCGATGGAAATTTGACTAGAAAATATTCCTGGGGAAATATAGAGTTTCATGAAGTCAGGTATCCAGGTTGTAGCTGTATTGGTCTAAAGAAAAAGGCAATCAGGACTTCTAGTAGAGATATGATACCTTTTATTAGACCAACAAGATTTTTGCAAAAAAAAATGTCTTCAATTGCAAGCTTTCGGGCACAAACACGTTTATCGGGCATCGGACAGTTTCATGAAGGCTTTTAGCGGTGAAAATGCTGGTTTTGAAGAACTTTTCTGACTCGTCCACCGGACAATTTGAAACAAATGACTTCATCCCAAATGACCGCAACCGAAGTCGGAAAAGCTGATCTTTTGCATCTCGATGTTTCCAAAATGATTTTTTTTTTTTTTGAACGCGTTGTTCATGGTAATGTTTTCAATGCTGGCTTCTTTCTTTCAATTTTTCTCCTGAAACTTAAAAATCAGGTGCCAAGATCAGAATTCCCTGCAGGAGAGAGGTTCTTCCTTGGGTGTTAACCTCACTCAATTTGAAGTCATTGGGGCTTTTACCAGATTGAGGCTTCCTCTCATTCTGTACTTGAAAACTGTGGGATTGAAACCATCTAACTTTGCCTTTCCTAGGGCAGCCCGTGGGAGTGGATGGTGCCCCTGGATGTCATGTACACGTGGAGCATGTGAAACACCTTCAAGGTTACTCATGAGAAAAATGCTCCATCCTCAATTTGCATTTGAACATTTCAGGCAAGATTATGCAGGGTTTTTCCAGTTCTCTTGATTATCAAGATCCGTTTTCATTGTCTCCTTTCCAGGAACTCAGCTGTGTCCAGCTGCAGAGCACCGTACCCCTCCGTACCTTACTGCTCATGATCCTTGTAACTGCTTCTTTAGCCACGGTGCTCAGTGCTTTTGTGTTTCCTAATCTGAATATTATTGCATATTAGTATGAAGATAAAGTTGATACAGCTTCTTGACCTGGGTTTTGGGGGTTGAGCTTCTGGGACACCCAACTTCTTGGCTGGTTAAACGTTTCCTTTGCCTCTTTGTGTGTATGACCACCCTTCTTGCTCATGCACCGAGCAGTTGCACATAGGCCCAGCTGCCCTGGCAGTGCTGGCGTGGGGACTTGTGTTGCACTGATAGCGGTACTTCCCAAGTCAAAGCCTGCATGCTGCATTACCAGGGCTGGCCTGTCGCATACGTTCCCCCATCATGAGCCATTTTTTTTTTGCAATTTAACCAGACATTTAACTTTATTTTTTTACAATGAATTCTTTCCCCATTTGGTAGTAATTACATGGCAAGGAGCAATTAAGCTGGGACTTCTGGAATGTAAATTATCAAGAATTGCTTCAGACTTTTCCTCTTTGCTCTCCCCATGCTATAACAAGCCAGCCCATGCCCACACCCCTTTCCAGTCCTGATGTTTCTCCTCACCCTCTCTTCCAACTCTCCCTTTTGCCATCTCAACCCGCTCTCTGGTTTGTGTCCCTGGAAGCTTCCCTTTCCCAAGACCCCCTAACCCGATGATCTCGCAAGGTCTCTTCCAGCCCTAATGTCTATGAAGTCTATGGACAGGCACTGATGCCTTTACACCTCTTGGCTACTGGATCATCTTTGTGCTTACACATGTTTCTGAGGCATTTTGCATATTCTGCAAAACCATATTCACCTCATTCAGGCTGGGTATATGCATCAGAGCTGTCCCTTGGCTTACAAGAAACCAGGCAGGTCCCCGGACGTATATATGTGCATGCACTAACCCATCTGTGTCCCAGAACTCTTTGCACTTGCAAAGCATTAGACATAAAGGAGTATAGGAGCTGTCAAACTGGCAGAAGCTGCCTCCAGATGCATCTGTTTGGAGAATTAATACATCCTCAAGTCCCTCTGCGGTCAGTTCAATGACTTTATGCCCAAAGGCAGCCTTGGCACTTAGGAACATGGATCTGTTCTTTATAAGCACTTGATAACAAGGGAATAAGCTGAGGTGAAGACTTGTAGGACTCCTCTTTGGCGCTGGTTTGATGCCAAAGAAATGCCCATACACAGGAATCTCTTCAACAGAGAGGTAGGATGCCCTTTTGGGCCAAAGTTTGACCTAGGCTGTAAACCGGAGATCCCGTCATACTCTCTCATCCTTGGTGGGACTTCTTTATGGGACGTCTTGGTGGGACTTCTTTATTGACACTAAGTTTGTTGGGGTAGGACAGAGTCTCGATCAGGGTGCCACGAGACCCTTTGAAGGGTGCCGCGTAATATTAGCACTGTTCGGTGTACAAGCACCTACATGTGATCCACAAGACGAACCCAGAGATGCCAGTAGGAATCCAGAGTACCCAAAATGTTGTGCCCTGCCATATCTTCCTGAGTCTTTTGCAGCAGAAGAATGGCTCTATTATTTTTCTGTGGTCAAAAAACAAGGAAAAACTAAGAGCTGGCATTTCCCAAGGGGTACCTTGAGTCTAACAAAGTTGAGACCCACTGGGGTAGGAGCACACCTTGGATATGTATGGTGCCTGTCACCATAGGGCCCTGATCCTGGTGATCCTGTCTACAACAGTCATCTAACATCAGGTTCCCAGTGTATTTCCATCATTGCAGCATTAAAAATGGGGCAATATTTGATTTTTTTTTTTTGTCAAATACAAGCAAGCTTTTTTAAAAGCTTTTTCTCCTGCTCCCACTGGAGAAAAGAAGTGGCGTAGGATAAATATGATGGTACAGTATGCACATTTTTCTGAAAGGTCTCCTTAAGGAGGCTGTCAAGATGACTTACCAGTTTCAGAAAACCCTGATAAACCGATTCAGAGCAAGTACTCAATGCGATACCCAGGGAAAAATGCTTCTGAATTTCATGCTGTGGCATGTGCACGCGTTCTGGAGGGAGCGCCTCGGAAGAGCATCTTAAGCATTTTCAATTCCCGAGTACGGGGTATTCTGGTTTTTCTTTAAAAAAAAAATAATTACGCTAGCAAAGAGGCAGCCTTCGGAAATAAATGGATCTGCAATACAGGAAGGAAGTGATTGTTAAAATCAAATCAAACTGATGACTATAATATATCTTACCAAATCGGTCTGTGTTATACAGATCAAACGTGGGAGTCTTTTTCTCATAGACGTATAAAGCGGTGGGGGTGGGGAAAAGGGAAGGAGGAGAAACAAGACTTGCTCAGCGCTGCTACTGTTCACGTCGAAATGATGCTCTCGGTGCTGTCTTTTTGCACTTCCACAAAGCGGGGCGGGATGGTAACTGCCGGCTCGAGACCTGCGTAGGGCCATGTCCTGAATAAGGAAGCGGTGTCGAGCTCTAGGAATCATGCTATTTAATATGGTGAAATACAGCCCGCCAGCTGATGCAGAGCTGCTTAACGCATCAGAAACACATGCCAGCAGATTTTAAAGGATGTACACAGGAAAAGCTGCCTTTCATCAGCCCTGTCCCTCCCGCCATAAGGACTTGTGTTGTGAAGTTAAACCCGGTGCGACGGGGAGAGAAGTGCTGATGACTTGGGTCCCTCCATGACCAGGACAAAGGACAATCATTAGCTTCTCCTCGAAATGTCGAGGCAGGCTCCCTGGCTAGACGTGATTGAACTTGTGTGGATGTGAACTGCTGCATTTTTGGGGGGTGGCCTCTTCTAGACCATTTGCTCCAATGAGCGCTTACCAGACACGTTTTCAGCAGGTCACTGGGCTGAGTAATGGGTTGCAATGCAGGTAAGGACAATTTTAGCTGCACGTTGGAATAGGTGGGAAGACTTCTTGAGATCCGTTTGGCTGTGGGTCATCTCCACGGGAATACTGAAATCTCCAGACTGGCCGAGACCCAAGGTCCATCTGGTCCAGTATCCTGTCTTTGGGGGGGCGGCGCAGTCCCAGATGCTTCAGAGGTGCAGGAGCCTGTTAGGAAAGTGTGGGATAATTTGCTCGGATGAAGTCCCACGCCGGTCTCAGACAGCTAGAGAATAAATGGCCCGAATCTTGTACCGGGGGGTTTCATATCCCTGGCACAATTTCGATTGTTATTTATAATGGGATGTTCTTGTTGTTACCGATATACACGTCCACTCCCTCCTGGAAAGGAATGTATCCCCGTCGTGCGAGCCGGCTGCACATACGGCGGAGAATAATCTGTTGGTGGCAGGTAAAGAGATTGGATGATCTAATTAGACATCTGCTATCTCTCATGACTGACTTTTTTTGTGTGTGTGTGATAATCTCTCTTGGCTGGCTTCTCAGCAGGGCTTAGGTCAGCCTTCCAGTTTGCGCACACATTGCTCATAAATGAGGTATCCGGCCTCCTAACATCCTGAGCTGGGTGTGCAAATGTGCTAAGAGCGCACGTAAACTTCTTGGAAAGCAAGGCCGGTGCCGTGCTTTCGGTCGGCAGCGAGCAAAGCGTTGCTGTTCAGGCATAGTTGTAATTGTGTGCAATGTGTCACTATTCAGTACGAACGGAAATGGATGTGGCAGATCTCGGGCTGTGACTAAGCGTGGCTCCAGATGATCATTCTGCTCCCGTGCCAAAAAAATCGACTCCATCACGTCCCCAACCTCAGGGAGCAGCTCCGAGCTGGTGTGTTGCTAGCATGTACGGAGTCGTTTTAGCCAAAATGCAAGATTTAGCAGATGTTAAAAAAAAAAAAGAAAAAAAAAAAGGTCCAATTCTTTTTTTTGCCACAAACACATGTGGAATTGGCAGGAGCCTAGTAAAGATTTTACAAGTCTTATAAGTCATAGTTTATAGAGCTTGGGAAAGAATTTAATATGTCTCTGCCATCCCGGAAGCTGGGGTTTGTTCAGGGTTAAGCGCTCTGTTTTTGTCTATCTTTTACCAAAAGGGGTTGTGCTCTTGTGATGACTAGGAGGAGGGGAGCTAAGTTCACCCCTGGTCCACGCTGCTTCTCTGGGCGCTCCTGGAGCACCTGGCACCACGTCCGCCTCTAAGAGCTGTTGTATTTTCCTCTGACGGCAAACTCCCCGCCGGCTGAATCAGCACTTCGAAACGGCTTGCGTTTGGTTCAGCTTCGCTTCGGAGAAAGTTCGTTGCCCCGTCTTTTAACGCTCCTGGAATGATGCAAACAGATAAGCTGAGTTCACCGTATCCGAGCGTGGCGGGTGCTCAAAGGACGACAGGCGCGTTAGCTCTGGGTCAGGGAGGAGGAATTCATGCAGCTCAACGTATGAGGTACCGTGAAAAACATCTAATTTGGGCAGGAGGACACTGCATAGAGGCTGATGCTTCTCACCCTCAGTACAAAGCACAGCGCCATTCCAGTGATTCAGAGGGGTTAGTCACAGTAGCAAGCGTTTGCAAGATACAGTCCGTAGGCCACTCTGCTTTGTGAAGTCTGCAGCGGCCATTGGCCAGCGTGCTGCAGCGGTGTCATTTCCAATTGAAATTCTCTTGATCTGGTTAAGTCACACGAAGTTCACTGCCGGCGTCGTCCGCGGGAGACCTGCATGAATGACTGCACCTTCCATCAGTGTTATTGATGTGGAGCTGTAACAACAGCGCGGTAATTCAGGTGTGAAGTGAAAGGAAACTGGTTAGTGGCGGGGACTGGAGAGGCACGTAAGGGAGATCAGGAAGCAGCGGCAGAAAGGTATAATGATACCTGGCACTTAGGCTCTTAAAAGCACTTCACCAAGACTGACCCTCGCAGTGCTCCACCCAGGTAATAGTAAGTAGCATCCTCGCCGATCCAGCAACGGGGGGAATCGGTGGGGAGATGATGATATGTCACAGGCGCAGCATCAAGATGAGGACTGTGCAGCTCTGCCGTGACCGCCAGGCCGTCCAGCTCTTCGGACCTGTGACACCCCCAGAAGGGCTGAAGCTCGTATTGCCAATTGAAATGCTATCCCCCCACCCCCAGCATCATCACTGGGCACGACGGCACTCATAACTCACCACCTTTAGCTGTGCAAGGGTCAGGAAAGGAGGAGTTCAGAGCTACCTGCTCGTCACTTCTAGCTGGGATGCACTTTTCCACAATGAATATGCTGGTGGTTGGCACACGGGCTGGCATTTGCATATGTCAGATCTCCAGGCACTCGCCTCGCAGGGGAAACTGTTCATTATGGTTAAGTGACTGACATCTGCCAAGCAGGAAACGGCAGCCAAGATAGCAAACTGTGGTGCTGCATTTCTTGTTGGGCCCTAAATTTGGAAAGGACCAAAATAAACAAAACGCTCAGGGCTTGCCCGCAGCTGGATTCGGTCCTGGCTTGCAGGCTATAAACAGGCTGCTGCCGATAGTCGGGGGCAACGTTGCGGGAGAGCGAGATGGGGCCGCGTGCTGTGCACAGACAGCCCAGGCCTGGGCCGACGCTGCACCGTGTCACGAGGAGGGACGAGGTTGTGTGTGGCTGACACCAGACTGCCGTGGAGTTGGGGCAGTTAGTGTGGAGAGATCAAGCCGCTTGCCCCTTGCTTGTGCCTACTTGCCTCCACTCCCCGCTTCCTCTCCCTTGCCCTACCCTTGCTCCATTGCTGTTCTTGCCTGGATCATTGAGCACCGCCCCAGCCCAGCCCCATATTAGCAGTGCCAGCTGCGCGCTGCTGCTATGGGGCCAGGCTGCGGCTGTGGGCAGTGCCCCAGGCTGCGGCGTGGATGTAGCCTGCCAGCATGGAGCAAAGGTTTATAATGGGAGAGGGCAAGAGGCAGCCCCGGAAGAGATGGCAGGGTGCAGAGGCAGTGGATGGGGGTAGGCATCATCCCAAATAAACCTTGTATCTGGAGCGAGATGAGCACCAGCTGATTATAAATGCCATCTGCTGGCGGTGCAGTTAGTCTCCACTGTGCGCTAATGCTGCATGGGACAGCTTGCGTGTGGGTATACAAAATCAGGCCAGCCTAAGACATTTGGTCTTCTGGCATATAGAGGTTGTCAACTGGGGGTATGGGTACACCTAGGGGTACTTAAAAAGGCCATAGGGCTGCCTCCACCCCAGACACAGATTGGGGGGTATGTGCCCCCCCCCCCGGGTCTCCACCAGGATGCATGCAGTGGCGGGACCCCCCCACTGTGACCCTGGATGAACCACCCAGGCTCCGATTGTCCCAAGACCTGGCCTAGCTGGGGTCCCATTCATCCCCAGCTGGGACCCCAGATAGGGGCTGGAGCCTGGGCCACAGTACCTGCCTGCCCCTGCTGCCCTCCTATGCAATCCTAAAATGAGGGGCTTCCCCCCTTCCTCTGTTAAATATGGAAAACAACTTAATCTTAGAATGGAGTAAATACGGTATTTTGGGGCTATACCCCATGAGGGCTTGGCTTGACATGGATGAATCCATAAGGCAGAGTTGCGTGCTTCCAAGGCAATGGGTCTCCCCCACTCGCGGCACAGAACTTGGGGGTGGGCGAATCCTGTTGTGTGCGGATGCAGTTCCCTGGCAGTGGTGCAGTGAATAGTCAGGCCTTGCTCAACTGGATTCACTGCAGTCCTGAGGACGGAAAAGCCCCTCTTGCTCTGGGGAGCTCTCCCGTGGTGCAGAGAATGGCTAGACTGTATAATCTTGCAAAGCAGGGCTCGATTGCATGGGTTTCCACTTCCTGGCAGTCTTGACCACTCATGAAAATACAGGCCCCAATGTATGCTTGGAAAATCTGCCTGTTCTCATCACCATGCTGTCTTCCTGCACGCTCTATCTAGCGAGCATGAGCAAACCTGAGATTTTTTTTTCAATGACTCATAACTTGGTCATTTTGGGGGCAGCTTTCACAGCAACAGCAAAGGCCCCATTTTGGCGCATACACCCTCCCTCTGCCAAATTTGAAGTCTCTAAAGCCTGCAAGCACTCAAATTTTAGTATAAAGCATTTGATGACAGCCTCCTTAATGGGGCTATGTGTGTGTTGGGGGGAGGAGTGGCGGGGGGAATGGAGCTTGGTGTTAGGCAGAGACTCATGGAAAATCTCCCCTTGAACTATTTAGTTTGGCAAAGCAAGACCCAACTGAAACGGGGATCTTAACGTAGGAAGTGCTGAGCCACTGGAATTACTGGTACTATCTATATTGTGTTTAATGTCTATGATGAGGAGGAAGGCAGGGTAAATTTGCACCTTTATAGACTAACCGTGCTTATGGGTAAGCCTGCTGCTTACAAGAGCTTATATTATGCATCCCTGATTGAATTAGTCTAAAAGATGCAAATCTAGTCTGCCTTCTGCCTGATGTCAGACTAACGTGGCTAACCAGCTCCCTCTGTTTATGGTGAGGAGACCCTTGCTGTCTAAGCATGCTAGTTATTCTTATGAAGGCTGCGTATTTTCCAGCAGGTGCGCTCTTGCACGCGTGTCTTGTACATTTGTGCTATGCTTGGGGTTGTAGCATGTGAGGGTAGCCTATATAAATTGCTGGGGTGAAATCCCAACCTCTATTGACTTCAACAAAGCCAGAAACTTACCCTAGAGATACAGACCAAACCGATGCCTTGCACTTAGAAACAGTCATGTGCTTCCATTTAGCCCTCTGAATAGGGACTGGTTTTAGGCACTTAAGAGCCAGATTTTCAAAAATGCTCCATGCATCATGCTCTCAGGCTTCCTAAATCTGCCTATTTATTTTGGTGGCTAAACGAATGCTGAGCTCTTTAGTCTCTGGTGTGACCCTGTACTTTTAGAAAGACTTATACTGTGTCCTATGGGCATTTATATTTATTGCTTCTTTTCATTATTGTTGCAACTGAAGGTAACTGCCAATAAATCCTTTTCACAAATGGCAGGTCTCAGACTTGGCTAAGGCATTTGTTTCACAGAGACTGCCTTTAAGTTATATTTCCGTTTTCCCCTAACAAGGTACTATATATGCATAAATTCTCGAGAGACTTACTGTCCTCTCCATAAATGTGAGTAGCGCTCATTAATGTTAATAGGAGCTACATGTGCACTGAGAAGTGAGTCAACTCCCATGTGATGCCTTGAGAAGGCAGACTAATATCTAAATGATGTGTAATTATTTGTGTAACGGGTGTAATGTGTGATGTCTCTGTTCAGTCGCATTTGGCGTGAGAAGCCACTTGGTAAACTCCTTGTTAAGGAAAATGGCAACAATGTGGTGCCAGGTTGCATTGGTTTCCACTTTGTCACACCTAACCCAAGTTTGCCCCTTTCCTGCTTTCTAAACAAGAAATCCGTAGGTGTGGGGAAACCAAGACTTTAACAAAAATGATTTGGGAAATGGCTGTTTATTTGAGAAGTGGAAAGTGTGTGATGTGTCCTACTCAGGGGCTCCATGCAGCCAGGACTTGCCATGGACACCTCCTAACAGACCTAGTTGGACTGCGGCCTCAACAAATATGCTGAGCCCAATCCTTTACAACATTGCAAAACCAAGTGTTGGAAAGCTAGGATGCGTCAGCGCTAAGCTGGCTGAAGGCACTTTGAAAAGAGGCACTTTGTGTTGGTTTCTAGTGTAGTCTGTTCAGTCTGTAGCAAGGGCTCTTTTGAACGAGGCTACCTCGGGCATCCAGCACAGCACAAGGAAACTTTGGGCCTGATTCCTCATTGCAGTTACATGCTGGTGTCCTTGAATGGAGCTGGATCAGCGCAGGGGTGAATCTCCCTTAACCTAAGTACAGACAGTCAAAAACCCAAGGCTGAATCGATGCAGTCTTCGCAGGTTAGTCTAAACTGCGTAGACTGAACCGATAAGCAAGTGAACAGATATGCACTTTTGATTCTGGAAATGCAGCCGCATGCTGCAGAGGCACAGGCCAGAAGCCGGGGGGCGCTAGAGCATGCCTCTCTGCACAGCTTGGGACAAAGTTAGCCCACCCATCCTGCGAGGAGGAGGGGGGTTGTGGCGGAGGTGCAAAGCATCCTGGGATGCTGGGTGACTGTGAGTTATCTTGAATCTGGAGGGGATTTGGGACAGAAGTTCAATAAACCACTTTAAACTCAATGAATGTAGTCTGATACGACATCCATCCAGGTTTATCTTAAACCAATTCCAGCCATTTTGAAAGTGGTTTATGTGCCCTCAGCTTACACTGTGTTGCATATTTGAACTGGTTTCTGATCACTTATACTGGTTTATGTATACTTTCTGCCCTAGCCCAGTTTGGCTAACATCAGTGAAATCCAGTGAGCCCTGACCTCTGCTAGAGGCTGCCTTAGAAAGGTACCATCATACTGCCATTGAAAAGAGGGTTATCCAATTATTATGGGAGAGACCCCCCCAAATAAAAAACCTTGTATCTGGAGCGAGATGAGCACCTGCTGATTATAAGTGCCATCCATTGGCGGTGCAAAGTTAGCCTCCACTGTGCACTAATGCTGCATGGGACAGCTTGTGTGTGGGTATACAAAAACAGGCTAGCCTAGGATGTTTGGTCTTCTGGCATAACGGTTGTCAACTGGGGGTATGGGTACACCTAGGGGTACTTAAAAAGGCCATAGGGCTGCCTCCGCCCCTGACACAGATTGGGGGGTATGTGCCCCCCCCACCCCGGTTCTCCACCAGGGTGCATGCAGTGATGGGACCCCCGTGACCCTGGATCAGTTACCCAGGCTCCGGTTGTCCCATGACCCAGTCTAGCTGTCTGGGCCTCGATCTGTCCCCTCCTATGGTCCTTCCCCCGCCACTACAGACTTACCTGCTGGTGTGGGGTGGGGCGGGGTGCGCACATGCTCAGTTCCCCCCCCCCCCAACAATTTTAGGAAGAAACTTTTATTCAGAGGGGGAGAGGCTGGCAGTGAGGGACAAGTTGCAGCATAAATGCGGGATTTATTGCCCCTTCTTCTGAAGCTTCTGGTAGTGACCATGTCAGAGGCAGTCCACTGATGGGGTCCGTACTCTCAGCCCATCTAAGCTTGGCATGTAGGTGGGTTGTAAAATTTGGGTTTTCTTTCCCCTCTCCAGCTCTTAGTAAGAGAACTGGGGTATCCGCTGGAGAACCCTAGTCCTAGTCCTAGTCGTCCTCCTCCTCCTGCTGCAGCTCTGCGGGTTTGGGAGGCACGTGGTGTTAGAATTGCAGGCAATGCCATTTGGCCAGTCATGCATTGCTGATCGCCATTCAAGGTAAGAGACAAAAGAGGGAGCTTAGCAGTCAAGGGAGCACTAATGTGATGGGGAAATTGCTTATTTGAAAGGCTTTCGAAGCACTGTTCTCCTGCTCCACAACAACAGGGTTTATCACGATCCTTTTGTTCCTCTCCATTGTCAGACAGGCTGTCCATTATTTACAAGGCTCTTGAAAAGCGGCTGCTCTCCTGTTTGTTGGTAATCTCCGCTCTTGTGGTTTGTGCTCCTTGCCTGGATGAGATGGGTGCGCGCACAGCTGGACGGCAGGAGCTACCTAGGCCGCGTCAGGTGTGAGTTAAAACAGGAGGAGAAGAAACCCCAGGTTGTCCTGGCAATGATGTTGCCATGGCATGTGCTGGCAATTTTAATCAACAGTAATGATCTGAATCAACATTAGGGCTAAGCTGGAAAATGTAGGGCAAAAAAGTTGAAAATTCCCCTTTTCAGCATCATTCTGAAAAAACCCCCGTTGACTTCCAGTAACTTTTAGTTTTTTTCCATTATTGTAAAAGGGACCAGATTTCTCCACACTAACGCTGATCAGGACAGCAAGGTGTGGAAAATCCTGGGATGTCATGGAAACTAGGTAAATCATTCCCCTCCTTTATGGCATCTTAGAGGTTCATATCTATGAGCACGTGATGCTAGTGTGATCATTCATAGACTCAGGGGCAACTCCTGGTTCTGGGTCCTAGTCCCAAGCATTGTGGCTTTGCATAGGGGAGAACATGGGGTGGATGTAATCCTAGCCAGCGATGCAGAGCAGGGGGGGTAGATGCATACAATTTTCTGTGCAGTGGCTGCACCCCTGGGTATGTGCTTTCTGGTAAGGCAATGCACGCGGTCCCGGGGACTTTGCTTCCCTGCGGGTGCTGTGAAGAACGCGGATGATGCTGGAGTTGTCCAACTGCAGGCTCCAGATGGCATCAACTCCGCTGTTAGCAAAGCCCATCTACATCTCTTCTGTGGGCCACGGGTCCTCCTTGTGCAAACGGGATGCAGGCAGCAGAGCAAGGGAAGTGTACTTCTCATTTGGAGCAGAAAGAACGTGCTGTGAGGGTGTCTTAACCTGAATCGCTGTGCTCTGAGGCCCAGCCGGGACCCCGGTGTTGAGAACGGGCAGATGGCAGAGCACCATAATCCTCACTCCCAAGTCACTCCTCAAGGAGACTCCGTCTGAGCTGCCCCGGCACACACAAATCTGCCGGGATGTGCTTTGAAACAGCTGTCCTTTCCCCCCCACCCTCCTCTTGGCTTGAGTATCATTTTAAACAGTTTGCACCCTGGCGCTCTTTACTTTGCAACAACAATTTTATAGGATTGCTTTATTAGCTGGTTGGTCTTTCTGCAATAATAATGGTTGCTTTAGAAACCCGAGGTTAAGGTTTTGATTCCTGAATGTAATTTTTACAAGGAAAGACTTTATCTAAGTTCTTGTTTGGGTCCAATTCTACGCGCACAGCAGGACTCCGATAGCAGGACCACAGGGTCAAAAATATGGGCTAAATAAGCCTCCGAGTCAGAAATACAGGGTATTATAATTGCAAGCAACCAGAGTAACAATTGAAATCCTGCCAGTGAAGCATCAATCATTAATGGTAATCACTGTAGCCCATTAAATAAGGATTTGAGGCTGTAATACCATGATCCTGCGTTCCTATATTGTAAGGACTACAATTCAGCATGTTGTTGTTGGAAGTTAGTGAAGGTTTAGTTTAATTGGCTCCTGTTTAATAATTCTGTCTTGTCCCATGTACTCTGAATCAAATGTTGGTTTGACTACATATGTAGCTTTATCTTCGTCAAGGAGACTGGGGTTCCTTTAAGAAGGATCCGTAGTATCAGCCAGTACTGTCAGCTTTGGAGTTAAGCTATTCAGGGCTCATCCATCGAGTCTGATACTAACACGTCTTTTTTTTTACATATTTCCTCCTGAATGTTTTCCCTCCCCCTTCTTTTAGTTATTTTTGCTTGAATATGATTGAAAATGTGCACAATTACAGAGCTGCAAACACAAGCAGCCTCCCCCCCCATCCATGACCATGACAAAACTCCGCACTGAATGGGACATGAATTATTGAATTGAGTTGTGTTCCTCCTTACAATTTCACTTTTAGTTATTTTACATAAAAAAACCCCTCTTCCATATTTTTCATTCCACAACACGTTAGCAGCTTGGAGAGACCTGCGTATTGAGCCATCAGATGAGTGGATTCACGTACGGAGAGATCTGAAAATACTTTGGCACCTCTTGATCGATAGAAATATAGTAAAAAATATGTAGGGCAAATATAGTTAGAGCCAAAACAACACTGAAACTAATATTATATTTCAGCCTTGTAAAATGTATTCTAACTGTGGATATATTGGGATACATGAGAAGCGGAGCTGCTTGCTAGAATAAACAGATCTTGCTTTTGACCGACAGGTACAATTTCATCAAATGAAATGGATGGGGTTTCTCTCTCTCTTTTTTTTTTTTTAAAAAGCTTGACTTTATTCTGAATTTTCCTTTTTCTGCTTTAAGAAACTTTTTTTTGTAAGAAAGACTCCATGTCGGTGCACAACAAGTGGCTGAAGATTTGCATTCTTTTGCCACAGGAATAAATGAACAAAGTTTGCAACTGAAAAGGCATTTTTACACCTTTTGTTGTTTAGGCACATTGAAATCCCATTATGCTTCGCGCATAGCCCTAAGGAATGTGCAAACAACTATTAGATCAATGGCATGTCTTTACAGCTTCTTTTATCATGAGTATTTTAAACTGAATATTCAAACATTCATTCATATTTCAAACATCTGTCTCAAATAGTGCATTTGTCTTGGCGTATGTTTTATGGCCAATAGATAGGTTAAATGTGAAGGCTTTTAAAACAGTTTATAATGTGCAGATGCCCAGCTGTGGCCTGGAAAGGTGTGCTTTTTTTCCCTTTTTAAAAAAAAATAATAAATGCACACACATCCTTTAAAAGAGGGTTGGTGGCCAGGCAAGAATGGTATCCGGATAAAACACACAGGGATCAGATTCTCATTTATAAGGAAAGCCTTAGTATAAATAACTGCTTTGGCAATCCAGAGGAATCTGAAGATAAATAAGGTTTATGACTATCCAAAATACTGACAACTGAAATCTAGTAGGGGAGGTTTTTCATCCTTGAATATCTTCCATTCTTGCTATTAGTAATTATAGACTTTTAACCCATTACACTCTACCCACCTCCAGTGGGGACTGTGAGTGTGTATGTGGCAGCAGGATGTTGAAAAGTCTTCTGCAAAGTACTGAAATGTGGCCTATTGTCGCCAGCATCGTCCTTTCCAGAGAGGCAAAAGACTGTGGCAACCTTTCACGCCCTTACCCTATTTTGGTTTGTTCAAAACTATATGGTTAAGGACAGGTGGGATGATATAGTTAGGTTTCATGATCTAAGAGATCAAGCACAGGCATCTCGGCTTCAAGAAAGAAGACTCCTGTTTCTGAGATCTTCTCCATTTAAGGAGCTTGCAGTGGGGTGATCGCACTACTGAAACTCTTGGTGTGTATGTAGTCAACACTGCCATAAAGTAAAGCTTGAAGTATCATAGTTCACGGCAATAAATCATCAGACCGAGTCCCTTGGGAATAAACCCTGTTTTGCATCTGTGCTCTGCTTCTACATTAAGGGTTTACATTAGAGCCGGCTTTAATATTGAAGAGATGTTTGATATTTTCCAAAGTTCAACAAAGGTTAAACAAAGATTTTTTACATTTTTTGGGGGTAAGGAAATCTCCCAGATTTACCAGGGGTGGGCGTGGGGAAAGGAAGCTTGTTCTCCATTTAAAAAAAAAATTTTGGACCAGATCTATCATTAGTTGATTGAGCAGAAAGTAGAACCCGAGTGAGGCCCTGATCCCACAAAGACTTATTCATGTGCTAAACTCTTCCTACTGGGAGCCCTGCTATTGAAGTCCCTCAGGCATAGATTTTGGCTGGCTGGGGTTTTAGTCTCTCTAGGGGAAACCCAATGCAAATCAACAAACTTTGCAAATGAGTAAGTGGTAGTACCCCGTGAAAAGGCAAGGATTATGCAGCTCTCACATGGTTTGTCCCCTTCAGTTGACAGGAGCAATTTAGTTGCCATTATAGCAATATTCGGTGCATCATAATATGATTTGTAAAAACACTGAAGACTGAGTTAAGTGAAACTTTGCCGGATGGTGCTCAGCGACAGAGAATTAGATTTCTTAGACCAGTGAAATGGACCCTTGCTTTTGCCGCTATCATTGCAACGGTACACAAAGCTAAGCACCCGGCCACAGGCATAAATTTGGAGGTGTTGGTGTCTGAACATATGGCCTTATATCTTTGGAGCTGAGGAAGGGTGGAAACACTGATCTTCTGTGTGGTGCTGTGTCTGTACACCTTTTCACCATTTTGGTTGAGCTAGTACAAAAGGCTCTGAGAAGCGGCTTCTCTGAACGGATTTGAACTAGTCTGTTTTAAGATGAAACAGAAATATGACCTGGTGGGCGCATCTACATGTGCATTTACTGCGCAGTAAGTGGTTTTTAGGCCAGCATCTATGCGTGCAGCCATTAAAGTGCAGTAATGCTGTGTGTGGACTGACTGGGGGCTGAAGTTGGGCGTCTACATGTGCGTTACTGCGCAGTAACTAATTGGGTGTTAAATTTGCTATCTGCACGATGCAGGTATCAAGTTTATGCCCACAGCGGCATAAGTCACCATAGTTACTGCACAGTACGGGTGTGCACATGTAGACGCATGCCTGTACTGCACAGTAATTTTCAGTTACTCTGCAGTAAATGTGCATGTATGGATGTGCCCATTTAAACCAAAACGAGTGCCCACACATGAAATCGGCTTAAATACAACACACTACCCCACGGGACTCATTGCCCCCAGAATCTGTTGAAACAAATTCAGTGAGGATGAGAAAGCTGGACCTGGTACTGGCCAAAGGGGATGATCTAATCAGTGACCTGAGAATTGAAGGGAAGCTGGGTGACAGTGATCATGAGTTGATCATTTCCACTATCCATCGCAAAGCTGGCAAGTCAGCCAGCAATGCAGAAGTCCTCGACTTTAGGAAAGCTGACTTCCATAAGGTCAGGAGGCTTGTCCTTGAGGCCCTGAGAGGCCATGATTTCACATGGAGGGGAGTTCATAGTGAATGGTTGCTCCTTAAGGAAGCGATCCTAGAAGCACAAGGGGAGTCCATCCCCACCCATAGGAAAGGTGATAAAAGGGCTCAACAACACCCTTGGCTCAACAGGGAACTCATGGACCTCCTACATCTAAAAAGAGAGGTGTAAAATGGATGGAGGATGGGAAACACTACTAAGGAGGAGGATACTGAACTTTATCTGGCTACACGAATCAAGGACAATAAAAAAGTCCTTCAGATATGGGGAGTTGAAAGAAAACAAGGGCAAAACTGGACCCCTGCTAAACCAGCTGGGGCAGCTGACTACAGACACCCAGGAAAAAGCCAATCTGCTTAATGATTACTTTGCATTGGTTTTTCACCAGCCCAATGAGACCGCCCTGTCTAACATGATGTGGGATGACAAGGGTGAAGCCCACCATTGGCATGGATCGTGTGAGGGAGCATCTTGAGAGGCTGGTCTGGACAGGTTGCACCCAAGAGTGCTAAAGGAACTGGCAGACATCATAGCGCAGCCACTGGCGAGGATATTTGGAGAACTCATGGTGCTTGGGCAAAGTACCTGAAGATTGGAAGAGGGCCAATGTGGTGCCCTATCTTCAAGAAAGGGAGGAAAGACAACCTGGGAAACTACAGGCCAACCAGTTTGACCTCAATCCCTGGGAAGATTTTGGAAAAAATTATCAAAGAAACCATTCTTGACAGGCTAACAGAAGGCAACATCCTGAGGGACAGCCAGCATGGGTTTGTTGCGGGTAGGTCTTGCCTGACCAATCTCATCTCCTTCTAGGACCAGGTAATGTATCACCTGGACAAAAGGGAAGAGGTTGATGTCATATATATGGACTTTAAAGCCTTTGTCCCATGATGTCCTCATGGAAAAATTGGGCAACTGCAGCTTTGACTACTCCAGAGTCTGATGGCTGGGGACCTGGCTCTGAGGTCGGTAGTTGAGTGGTAGTTGACTGAACCGAATCAACGTGGCATTTGGTAACTAGTGGCATCCCCCAACGCTCCATTTTCGGACCTGTACTCTTTAATGTCTTCATAAATGATCTGGACATTGGTGTCAAAAGCGGATTGGCCAAGTTTGCTGATGACACCAACATTTTGGGGACGAGTGTCCACACTGGAGGATAGGCTGGTGATCCAGGCCGCCCTTGATAGGCCTCCAAGGTGGGCGGAGGAAAACCTGATGGCATTCAATACAAATGCAAGGCGCTCCACCTTGGGAATAAAATCCCACATCACACTTACAGGCTCGGCAGTGCTACACTCGCCCTGTGGTGATGTAGTGATGAAATCTAACTACGCGCCGTGCGCACGGTGCAGTAACCGGCCATACTGTACCGCGCTTTAGTACTAAAGCATGGTGCTGTAGCGTTGACATGTAGATGCACCCAAAACATAGGAAATGCCCAAGCTAAGGTTGCCTATGACATCTTAAGCAGATGTGTTAGGATGCAGTTTTTAATTCTGCTTGTGGTCGTGCGTTGGTGCACGAGTTCATGTGTTACTTCTAGCCCAGACACCTGGCCTTTTCTCCCAGATCTTTATAACAATCCTGGCCACTGCTCCTCCAGCCCAGCTCCACACTGCTCCTCATCACCTCTTCCCACCCTGAGGTTGCTCATCCAGTCTCAGTGCCCCTGCCCAGTGGCTCCCAGTATCTTTCCCAGCTGGTCCCATCGCCTCTCCACTTCCCTGCCCAGGCTTTTCACCCACTCTGCCTGTCCCCAGACTTGGCTCCTTCCTCCCTCTCTGCACTTTTCCCCTCTTGCTTTCCCTTCCTTGGTCAGTAGCTGCCAGCTGTAGGTGCATTTCAAGCACAGCAGAAACCATGTCCTTAGTCTCAGGGCCTGGGTCTGCTGCTAGGAGGACCTACTGAAGGAGAAAATCCAGGTCCACTAGATAGCTCTAGACCTCGGTGCATGTGGAATCGGCTCCAATTATGTAGCTACACTCCTTCAGACTGAACATGTGTAAAGCAAGACTCTCAAAGGTTTCTAGCCTGCGCGCATGTGGGTGATGCCTTTTATGATCCCTTTGGGGATCCCCAGAGGGATCATAAAAGGCATCTCCCTCACCCCGGAGCGGCTGCCGGCCAGATTTCCAGCTGCAGACCCTCGTCAACAAAAGGGTTGCAAGACATTTTTCTTTGACTTGTGAAAAGCAACCTCCTTTCCCCCTCCCCACGGTCTTAGAGCGATTCGGCTCAAGGAATGTTTCTGGCACGAAACGTTTCAGCTCTGAGCTTGGCCTGTGAAGATGGTGCCTAAACAATATGGCACGCCTGGCTCCATCTGTAACAACTGTTAATGCAAATGTATTAGAGAGATTGAAACTCTCGAGAGAGATTGAAACTCTTGCTTCAGGTTTTAAGGTATTCGGAGGGCAGATTATCTCCCATCTGCCTATCTCAGGGTTTCCTGTATCTTCAGCTGAAGCATCTGGAGCTGGCTTCTGTCAGAAGAAGAAATACGCTGCTACGTCTTTATTCTGTGCATGAGCTTTTTACAGCTTCTCAGGCTGTGCCAGGCCCACAGGGGGGTTTATATGAATCCAGGCCCTGATTCAGAAAAATACACCTCTATTTAGTCACATGCTTTCTGCGCTTTCCTCTGCATAAACAGAGCGTCGCAGATAACTGGGTTTTCTCTCTTGAAAGTTTGTTGGCAGTATAGGAAAAAAATAATAATAATGACAACTGCATTTCAAGGCAGCCCAAAGCACAATCTTTTCTTTAAGCAGAAAGGGGAAGAGCGTTGTAGTTTGGATCAATCAAAATTTGTTGGCCAAACTATTTCAATTGGAGGCTTTTTTTTTTCAGAATATTTTTACAAATAAAAGGCAAGGAAAATGCAAAACATTTTAAAAGAACCAGTGTTGTGTTTAGAAACCCCAAATATTTCACTTTGAAGGGTTTGGGGGTTTCAGTATAACCAGCGAGTGACCATGACATAAAATAGCAACGTGCTTTAGCATGGCTGAAACAGCCTTTATTTTCCTGAGTGTTTTCTGCCAGCTCTGATTTTTTTTCAGCCCATACTTAAGCATTTCGGCTTAACCTTAACCTTAGGAACGTGGCTTTGTGTTTTGCTGAGCAGGGACGGACTCGGTCCCAGTCCTGGTAGAGAAAGGTCATCGGCCGTGTCAGCCTGAAGTCAGGCAGGAGATGGGGCAGGATGGCACCTTGGAGACTAACTCCCTCAGAGAAGCATGGATGTGGGTTGTAGCCGTGTTGGTCCAAGGACATAGGCAGATAAGACTCTTTGGGTAAATCTGATCTCTTTTATGGAGTTGGTTTAATAAAAGCTATCAGAGAAGCATGAACATTTGCAGGTGACAGCCTAGGCCATCAGATGTGTCCTGTTTGGGGCTAAGTGCTGCTGGGAGTCGATAGCAATTTGGATGCTCAGCACCTCGCAGGGTCAGGATCCAGAAGTTTGTCTCCACCTGAGACGTATCCAATATATTTTTCATTCCAATTATTGGGACTCTCCATAATTATGGAAACTGGACTAACATTCAGCTTCGGATCCTGCCCCAACGGAGAGTAGCGGTGATCAAATCCCAGTTCTGCTGAATCAAGGAAAAAGTCCCCATGATCTGAATTAAGCCAGAAGTTTTTCCCAGAGAGTTTTAGTACCAGCTTCAGCAGGGGCAAGGTCGGGCACATTTGGGAAAACCAGCCCCTGAGTTCAGCTTTCACCTGGTGTTACCCTGGGCTTGCATTGGGCTCTTTGAGCCACTTTTATTTTTCTTTCCCTCTTTAAATGTCTCTAGTGATATTCATCTCTGCTGGGACTAGACATGGGAATCCAAAGTAACAAATAGTAACTTTAATTACAATCAGCTACTTTTCCACTCTTCCTTTGTGCCGAGGAGCGATAAAGCCGAATATGAAAGTACAATCTAAAGGCCGTGAATTAAAACAGTACGAGGTAATGCGTTTTCCTTTTTCTTTAAAAAAAAATTAAGATCTTCACATAGTGTATTTTTTTTTTAAAAGCTTTAGTTTTGAATTTGAAAGGGCAACCTATAGTGGGGGAGAATCAAACTATTTAGTTAATACAGACGGAGGAGCTGAATTTGAAAGCAATCAAAGAAGGGCTGGAACATCTAAGGCAGGCGCTGTCATTAGTTTTATTTTAGTTCGAATGATTGTACATGTTTAGTTTAAAACAGGGAAGGGGGGGGAAGTACTTTGAAATATAATTACATTTAACAGTCTTGTAGCTTTGTACTCGGTGCTATAAATTGCATTCCCAGCTGTTTTTCATCTCCTGTAATTTAAATACGTAAACCTTTTGTTCTTAAAAAACTCACTTAGCCTCTTCTCAGTCTGTTGATGGACATCCATTTCTCCTGCCTTATTTTATGTTAATATTTAACAATGGAACGCAGTTACCCCCCTGCAGGTCAAGGCTCCACCTCCTTTGTTTTTTGGAGGCTCTCCTTTTTCTTGGTTTTCCCCCTTCCCCTTTGCCTTTACTTTTATGGAGACTCCCAACTTCCTGTCCCTGCATCCAGGCAAGAAAAGGGTTTCTGCAGAAGCTTAAAAAAAAAAAAATCCTTTGCCAACGGCGCGAGCCCCCAAGTGAGGAAGGTGGTGCTCAGCCGTCAGGCCTCTTTTGTTACCCGCTCAGATGGAATTATGAAATGTATGTTGCTTTGTAGGTCAGAGCAAATTTATGCCAAGGGAATGCAAATCCGCTAGGTGTGCCCAGGTAATTTAAAGGGCTCACGCTGGCAAGCTTTTCTGCATGAGTAAAGCTGTTTAATTAATACGTTTCCTCCTGGTTTTTTTTTTTTTTTTCCTTTCCTCCCCTGATTAGTTGCTTCAACTAGCTTTTGAATAATTTAAACTGTCTGTAACCTGTTCTGCTTGGCTCTCGGGGAACGGTAATTCCTATCAGGAATTGCGTTTCTTCCGTTCCTGGTTCTGTGACCTTCGCTTTTCCTAGAAAGCCCATGGAGAGGCGGGGGGAAGGCAATGGCCTGATTGACAGGGGCAAAACCACCGGTTGTAGCAGAGATTCGTGCAGGACGGAGGGGTAATTTTTTTATTTATTTTTTTTTAGTTTGATGTACAGGGAGATGGACATAATCTTCCCCTTAGCACTACCGGCAGCTGCGGGATCATCTTTCTGCTGCCCTTTGACCCAGGGGGACTGGAAGCTACAGGGGTGTTATGTGCAAACCCAGTTAGTGCCCCTGCCTTCCCCCCCAACCATGTCTAAAAGCTCATTTTTTAATTTCCTCAGCTTCGGGCTTTGACAGGCAGGAGACCTGAGTTCAGGAGCAACAAAAGGCAGCCTCAAGAATTTCAGCCGCTGCCTTTGAAACGGGCCGTGACAATGAGGGAGTGGGAGTCCTACTGTTCTGCTGTCTTTATAGTGTTAATATACTGTCCAGGAAGACGGGAGGCAAGACATTGCTCAGATTTCATCTCGCATCCGCGGGGCCGCAACAAATCAAACTGAAACGGGCCCCTTCCTGCCTCCGGAGTCGCCGTGCCAAGCGGGCTCGTACCCCCTTGCTCCTTCTGTTTTGCAGCGTCTAGCAGACCCGCGGGAAGCGAGAGGGAGAGAGAACAGGGGGTGTTTGAACGCTGGTACAAATAAGCTGCGTTGAGGGCAATCGGCTTGGCCCCCCGGCGCTAGGGGCTGTACAAGTAAATAGCAAACGCTGAGCCTGCGCACCAAAGTGCTTATCCTCCGGGGTAACAGGTAGGTGAGGTACACACGTGCGTGGGGGAGGCGGGCTATTTGGGAACGGTTCTTGTGTGCGCCGTTTCTGTGACAAATGGTATCGAAGGGAACAGGCCGCATCCTCGGCAGTTCAAATAAGTGATGCTGATTTTTTTTTTCCATTTTTTTTTTTTTTTTTTTGGTTGGTTAGCTAGGGTTTTCTGAGGTGATTTGCCTTCGTCATAAGCGTGAGTTCAAATGCCGAGTGACGTCTCTGTTCTGCTGGTGCCTGCGACCTGCTGCTAATCGTCAAGCCGGGAAAGCCTGCAAAGTGAGGAGGAAGGCTTGTCTCAGGCCCGTGCAGTTCTGGGCCGGCGGATTAATTTGGCCACCTTCATGCGTGGTTTCTGCATCGAGCCAGCAGTCCATCCTGGACTATCCCTGCACCGACCCGAGCGGGAGGTTTTTGGGAAAGCTGTGCTGTCCCTGCACAGCAAACTCTCTCCTTGCTCTTTTGCCCTTGCTCAACTCCATTCTTGGCTTCCCCCTTTCTTGCCGCACTTGAGTACCAGGCCTCCTCCTCCTCTCCTGATCCTCCTCCATCTGTCCTCTTCCCACGGCAGTTCTGGAGATGCTATGGCAGTGCTAACGCTGCAGATCACCGGTGACCAGTACTAAGATTTCTGTAGCAGCCTTTCAGTAGAGGGCAGGTGTGTCCGGTTGAGCAGATATGGCTCCTGTCCTTGCTGTGTTACAGCCTTAAGAAGGAATTTATTTTTGTTGAATTCTTCTATCTTTCTGATAGCCATTTTTGGATCGAGGGGGAGAAGGTAACTAGTGGGTGAGGGAGAAAAGTGCCCATGGTGCAGGCAAAGGTTAGTGGGACTCGTTCGTTTATTCACTTGGGCACACGCTATTTAATTTTCGAGCCGTGCCAATGAGCACAAAGGAAGGAGTCCATGTACCCGAAGCACCCTGCAGCATGCATGGGTGGCAGAACGTGCAGCCCTCCCTGGCTGTTCCTCCCAGGTTTTTGCAGAGAAGCAGCAACCTGCATTAATTGGAGAATTGCTCCTCTTCGTCAAACCCCTTCCTTCCAAAACATGCTGCGTAAGCTGGAGTGGTGAGCGTATGTGGAAGCGCATGGAGAGATCTTCAGCCGTTTCCTTTCCACCTTGCATCATTAGTCAGTGGAATCCATTGTCATAATCCTTTTGCATCCCCTGATGGTCCAGAGGGATGTGTTAGTGCACTCTCTTTTTGCCCCGTTCCCCACGGGCTCTGAAGAAGATGCCAAGTCAAGGTTCCTGCAGGACCTAAAGCGCCTGCCTCAGCCTTTTGCCATTTCTTTTTCTACGTGACCCCTTTCCAGAGCCTCACCCCTGCCTCTTTCTCGAGCCCAGCCCGGAGAGAGAGACCGCACCTGCTGTCATGTCCACATCTGGCCTTCGTGCACAGCATTGCGGCACGTAAAATTCCCAGACAACCTGTAGCATGAGGTAAATGGGCAAGTACAAAACCTCCAGCATGGGAAATTTCTTAAATGGTTGCAAATGTTTCTAGGCAGTAGAAAGCAGAGACTGAACTGCCTGGGACAGACATTGCATAAATGGGTTTGACTCAAATCCTATAAGTCTGATGCCACATTCAACCAGGTTTATCTCAAACCGGTTTATGTGCGCTGAACATCTGTTCTGTTGCAGATTTAAACCAGTTTCTGGTCACTGAAACCGGTTTATGTGTAATGTTTCGAGCCATGCCAATGTGCACAAAGGAAGGGTGTGATATTTGTCCCTAGCCCTGGAAGGGCCTAGTGTCGGAAAGAGCAGACTTGCTTTGCTGCTGGTGCTCGGTGCTTTTGGGAAGCGGGCCCTGCAGCACTTATGCATGCCTTGCTTTGCATGTCAATGGCTTGTTTGCTGCAGCTCCAAGGGCAGGTCGCGCAGGCTTGCAATAAGCTGTTACTCCTGCGGAGAATAACTGGTGCTGGAAGGACTGCCCCCAGCACAGACGTGGACGGGCCGGGTAGACCCGCTCCTGCATTAGGGCTGGGGTTGCAGAAGGGGACAACTCCCCTTAACCCTGGCAGGGACAGCGGTGTGCCAAAGGCAATCTCTCGTGTCCCTTCCCTGTCCACGGGGCTCTGGCTGCTTTGCACAGGCTTGAAGCTATGTTTCTGCTTTGCTCACTGGGTCAAGCTCACAAGCCCAACTTTATTAGCAGTGAGCCACACCTTTCAGCCTGATTGCAACCCACAGATGCCGGCCCGAAGGTTATTTCTCCATCTGACTTCAGCATGGCTGGATCTATGAGCAGCGTGGCCGTAGAGCATTAGCGGCCCTGTCACACATGTGCGGTCCTGTATTTGTGACACGAAGGCACTTAGAAAGATGTGTTTCTGGCTATGGAGACACCACCGATCGATAGCTTTTACATTACTCTGTCGCTAAACGGCTGGCTGGGGCAGGGAAAGGCAGCGGCACTTTAGGGCTGGTTGGGTCTTGGAAAATAAATTGAGGGGGAATATAGGCAGAGTGGTTTCCAGTTCAAGTCCAGCTCAAGTTTCCAGTTCAAGTCTCCTTCCAGGAGACATGGAGCTTGGGTGCACTTGAGGAGGGAAAACACAGCTCTTGGGTTGAGAAATGGAGGATATTTGCTCTTTACCAGGGCAGTGCTATTGAAGCGGCTGGGCAGGGGGGAGGAGGGGAGGATGTTGGGCTGAGAATCAGGAAACCTGAATTCTCCTCCGCGGGGTTCATGAAAGCCATTTTCTGTCTCTCTTTCTCAGTTTCCCCACTGATCAAATGGAGCTAACAACCCTTCCTTTGCCTAAATATATTGCAAGCAATGTGGAGCTGAAGCTGTCTCTTATTTTCTGCTCTTACAGCAGGACAAAAGAGCACAGTGGGGCCCTGGTTTCCCATGGAGTCTCTAGGTGACACCGTAATGTGCGCAGTAATGGGGGGAAACATCAGAGAGGCTCTTAATGTTGGTAATTTTTGCTTCCAAAATGCTTTTTAAAAATGCTCGAGTGGCTGCAGACTGGAATGCCGTTAGCAGCAGTCAAGAAGCAGCCCCGCGCGGGGTGTTTTGCACACGGATGCGAGGTATGGGGGGTTGTGCAAGGGGTTTTACGGTACAGTTGCTCCCCATTGCAGGGGCTGAACGTGGAGCAGACGGTCCCTTCCCATCCTGCATCCCTGGGGTAGGAGCTGCGGTGAGGTTTTGTGCCGGAGGGCGTGCCTGCAGCTGGGTGACTGGCACTTCAGTCTAGCCCAGAAATGAGTCCTCTGTGGTCCTGCCTCCCCTGCTTCCCCGTGTGTGTCTGCATTTGAGGGCATGCCTGCTGGTTCCTTGTCCTGAGATGCTCCCCAAGTTTCTCCTGGGGGGGATGGGGGGTATTAAGTTGGTGGTACTCGGTCATCTCAAGGCCCCCTCAGAAAATGCCAGTTCTTAGCTTTAACGTATTTTTTTACTACCGAGCACAACATGCCCACTTTGTGGGTGCTGCACCCTGAAACAGGTGTCATATAGGTACAGACGGTCACAAAGCCCGAGGCTGAATTGATTCAGTCTTTGCAGGTTAGTCTAAGCTGCACAGATTAAATTGAAACAGAAGTGAACAGACATTTACCTTTGATTCAACAAATGCAGACACATGCCCGCAATGGCTCAGGCCAGAAGCTAGGGGGTGCTAGAGCACGGCTCTTTGGGTGTGTGTTCACTTCCTCTTCCTGCTGCCCCACAGGTCTCTGGGATTTGCAGTCCAGAATCACAGTGGCAGGACTCTGCAGGGTTGCTCATCACTTCCTCTTCTGGCTTCCAGATGCCTCTGGGATTTGTAGTCCACAGTCACAGCTAGCAGTCAGTTTGAGTGGGGGAAGGGGTGTTTAACCCCCACTCCCTGGCCCCAGACCATAGCTGGGGTTTGCGTGGGGGGGGCAGTCCCCCCCCCCCCACCAATCCCCTTGTCAGCCAGCCTTCACTGCTCCAAGTAGAGAGCAGAAAGGAGGAGCCAGCCCTGCTCTCTGGAACAGACAGCCCAGCCCAGTGCTGAAAAGCATGCTGGGATGCTGGGGGACTGTGATCTAACTTGAAGCAGGAAGGGGACAGAAGTTTCATAAACTGGTTTGACCCAAATAAGTTAAGTTTGGTACTGTATTCAACCAGGTTTATCTTAAACCAGTTTCAGCCATTTTGAAACTGGTTGATGTGCACTGAACGTCTGTTCTGTTACAGGTTTAAACCAGTTTCTGATCACTTAAACCAGTTTATGTGTAACTTCTGTCCTTAGCCTTGGAGGCATCTCAGCCTGGCACCATTTATTTCCAAGTGTGACCTGCGCAGAGCTCCCTGGCACAGATAATGCTTGAAGGGCTTAGAAGACCCAGGCCTCCGTGAGACTCTAATGCTTGAGTCTCTCATCTTAAAACCTTCCCACTGTCCAAGTTACGGTGAATCACTTGGAAAGCTTTTGGGGGCAATGTGTCTTAAATTGCCCCCAAAAGCTTAAAGAAGCCCGTGTTCAAGTTCCTGTTCTGCCATGTTTCAGGGGTGTAAGTTGTAGCCGTGTTGGTCTAAGGACATAGGCAGGCCAACATTGGGTAAATGTGATATCTTTTATATTGTGTATACTTTATATCATATATATTTTAAATCTAATGTTCTGCCATTGACTCTTTGACTCGAGTAAGTCCCTTCGTCTTTGTGCTTTTGTAGGGCTTGGGAGAATATATGTCTCCGGTATGGGGGAGATCTTGGGTACCAAAATAATTGGAGGAGGGGAGAGAGAGATCTCCCATTTCCATCCAGGGGAAGACAATGTGAGCAACATCAGAGCCCTGGGTGATAAAGAATTGCATCTGGGTTGCACAGGGAGCCCCGTTTCCACACCTGAGCATGTAAAAGTCACTCTGTAGCTGTGTTCAAAACTCAATGTTCAGCCCTTCCATTCCCAATCCGCCACCAACTCTTTCTGGTCTCAGACTAGCCCCTTTTTCCAGGGGGAGGATTTGGTCCAGACTCCCATAGAAGAGGAGACGGGAGGTCTAACCCAGCCATCAGATCCAACACCCCTGGACTGCAGCAGGATCAAGCTCCAGGTCACCGCTGCTGCCTTTCAAATGTCGGCCTCCAGACCAGGCAGCCCACTGTGGGCTCAACTACATGGCTGTGCCAAGAAGGAGGGCAGGTATCACCCCTGAAGCTTGTTCATGGGGCTGGGATGTGCTGTGATGTACCTGATTCATGTGAATGTGGCATCTGCTTCAGCTACTAAGATTTTAGCACAGCTGCATAATAATAGTACCTAGTTTTGCATTTGCTCATGCATTTAACCTTGGGTTGTGCTATGGTTCAAAGGGGGACTAAGCATGTGGGGAGCTTTGTGGCGGAAAGATGAACCTTTAGTGTGCAAATGCACTTGGTCGCGGCGCTGGGTTTGTGTCCCGAGTAACCCTGCCCTAAACTAATGCTCATCAGCTTGAGCTCCTCTGTATTGAATGGGCAGGTAGCACATTGCAGCGGAGGGTGTGGGCAGCACCCAGCAGGGAGGAGGAGGAGGGTCCTCTTGTACCAGGCCAAAAAAGAAAGAAGGTGATTCCTGAATAAAAATACGTGCAAAGGGCAGATACCTGAGGCCATGCATGGGCCTGTGCCCCATGCCCAGTGGCAGGAAATAGTCCCCGAGGACGCTGACCTTGTCAGCAGCCAAGTCTAGAGATAATGCTTTCCTAAGGACGAGCTTTTCGCGCTCGGTGGCTTCTGTGTGTTCGGCTGAACGGTGATCTCCATCAACCTGCAAGCACGCGAGCCTCCTTATCCTTCCTCTGTGCGTGTGTGCTTTTAATTTGGAACGGGGTTATTTTAGGAAATACAAAGAAAACTCCTCTCAGTGTGATGGAAAAGTGCTGTCTGCATCGCTGGGGAAATGGGTTTGATCCTTCTCTTACAGGCAAGCCAGGGGGGCGGGGGAAGTAGCTTGTGTTTTTGGCAGGGGAATATTCCCCTTTAAGAATCTCGTGCCAGCATAAGGCAACTGCTAGTGTTTAGTAATCTTCTGCATCACCAGATCCAGCTACTGCTGACTGAATTTGGTTTACCTCTGCCTAGCTTGTGACGCTTCAGTGTATGCCCCTTGACACATCACCCAGGCATCTGAAGTAGCAAGATCAGCAGAGTATGTCAGGGCAGCTGCTCCAAAGGCATCAGCTTTGATACCGTCAGGAACAGCCAAATGAGCAAGCTGGAGGAAGACCGTTCTTTGGTGCAATACCGCAAGGCCCAACCTGTTTCCAGCACAAAAGTGCACGCTGACAGCCCCTTTCAGTGTTGACGAGTGTCCGACGGCAGGCGCGCTGTCCCCCAAACGCTCGTCCTTGTGGCTGCGGTGTGCAGACCCTCCAAGCGCACACTCATCCAAGCCCAACCCGGAGGCCGGCGCACAATCGTGCATTCAAGAGGATCGCTTTCATAAACACCATCAGGGAATTTGCTTCTCCGGCTGCTGAGAAGAATTGCACAGGCACACTAGTGCACGCAAAACAAGGCAAAGCCAGGGAGAACTGTTGAGCTTTAATCATAGCTAATATTTTCATCTCCCCTCTTCACTTCGGAAGGATAGCTAATTGATTATAAAAACTAGGTCAATTGCCATTGGGCTTGGTGAGAGAGACTCTTCAGTTAAATCTCCAGGTTTTAGTGGAAAGTTACTGTCGGAGAGGCTTAGGAAGAAAATAAATATACCGCAGCCTTGCATGAGAAACTTGCGGGCTTTACCGGGAGGCTCAGAGACATTTTCCTATTCCTCCAGCAAAATTCAAAGCCATTGTTTAAAAGCAAGACCGTCTGCACGTGTACCCTGATCGTTAATTAGACAAAACTCCCACTGACATCAACAGGAGTTGGGCTTGACTAAAAACTGCAGGATCAGGTCCCGTGGTTTGCTTCCTAGGAACTGATTAAGCAGCTAAATGACTACAGTGGTTTCCTCAGGAGCATAATTGCCTAATTAATTTTTAAAATAGCTAAGTTCAGCCACGAATGTGGTGTACCTGTTTTCAGCAGACAAAGCCCTTGAAGTAAGCCAAGCCAATATCGGCGTTCGCAGATGCCTGTTGCCTTTCTCTGTGCGGGTAGTTGCATTTATTTAAAGTTTCAAAATGGTCATTGGCTTGTGAAACAATAGCAGGACAACAATCCAGCTTCGCTTAGCATTTTTAAAGACTTTAAATGTGCTGCGTAGGCAAAAAGAAATGCAAAACTCCAGAACTCTTGGTTCAGAGATGATACCTTTTATTAGACCAAGTAAAAAAATCACAAAAAAAAAATAAAAATCTTTTTCTGCAAGCATTGGGGCACACACACGCCCTTCCTTAGACTCAGAGAAAATTAAAGATGGTAATGTTTTGCATTTCGTTTTGTCTCGGACCACCACGGCTACCAAACACATCCCTAAAACAGCATAGGCAAATGCTTTAGTACCTATCTCTCCTAATTCTTGCAGCCTGGCTACTAAATTGTTGGTGTCCATGTTATAAGAACATAATTTTGAAGGCTAAAGTAAGCCCATTTTCCAAGCAAACGTGCCATGTTCTTGGAATTGAACGTTTTGCAAGGATTTTTCCCATCTAAATGAGTGTTTTTGTTTCTTAATCGGACAAGTTTCTTTGGGTCCATGTGATATCTTGTATTAGACCAACTAACTAGTTGGAAAAATTGTTCTTTGCACGCTTTCGGGCACAAATGCCCTTCTTCAGGCATTGGGAGAGCCTGCTGGTGTTTTGTGTGTTCTCCTGAGTGGAGTAGAAGCCAACGTGCAAAATGCAGGTCTGTGAAAATGCAAATGCATGGCAGTGAGGTTCAAAGGGAACGGGAGACAATAGGTGTGGGAGGGTAGTTGCGGGGTGCAAAGGGAGAGACGGGGATGGTATGTAGCTGGTAAAATGAGGACAGGTTACCTGGGGTTATCAGATAGTTATAATGAGCCATAAATCCAATCCATTTGTTTCTTAGCCCACCCTTGCTTTTTATTAAAGTTCCAGATCATATCCTCCAAGCTATAACAAAAATAGCTGCTGCTGCAAAAAAGCCTGACTTTCATGATTTAAAGTGCAACTCTCTCTTAAATAGAAATCTCTGGTATGTGTTCAGTGGTAAAAGGATAGGGGAACTATAGTGTGGCTTTCATAAACAAAGGGAAGGGCGGTGATGCTTGAAAATACTCTACTGAAAACAGAGGCTGTTGGTGACCCGACGCATGCATCTCCCAACGTGGTGCAGCTAGCCTGCGGGGCACGTGGTTCTGATTGCTCTAGCTAAATCCTTAATGCAGCATCCTGGGGCTTTGGGGATTTCTCCTCTCTTGAGTGGGACAACTCCAGAGCTAGTTGCTTTGGTGACATCTGTTTGCAGATTTGCCCTGCATGATCCTAATGAAGGCTTCAGGGCAAGGCAGGGAGCACTCCCTGCAGAGAGCTGAACCCTCTCTACTGTCACTATGGGAATTGCTTGGTACTTTCCCAGTGGTCAGCAGCATCTTGTAGCATCAGGTTCTGCACTTCCACCACAGTGCTAGAGTGCCAGGACCTCCGACTTGGGCCTCATTGCGTGCAAAAAGCACATCCCACCTTGTAGATATAGTTCATTTCAATGCTGTTGCAAACACCTTTAAAAGACTGGGACCAAAGGTGCTACTAACAGATTTAGGCTGAAGTTTTAAGGGGCTGCCTTCTTCCTTGGCAAGACCAGGGATGCTTAAATCAACACTTATATTATTTCTGTTGAAACTTTGTGTAAGCCCAACAGTAGCCAATGTTCGGTGGTGGTGGCGGCTCCCAGTAGCCCAGGACCCCAACCTCCAAATGGCCTTGACAGATGTGCAGCTGTCTAGTTCTGCATTTTAAGAAGGATGTGGAGAATCACGAAGTGAGCAGTAAAGATAATAAAGGAGCAGATTAAGCCGGGACTAGAGAGAGCAGCTGTCAACTATTGGCAAGTTGGCCGTAACGAAGAGGGAGAACAACTTTTCTCCATTGCCACAGAGGGGCAGGTCATGAAGCAAAGGGCTGAACCTGCAGAGCTAACCTAGGTCAGGTATCAAGAGACGATCCCCAGGTGCAAGAGCAGGAGGACAATGCAACAAGCTGCCCGGGGAAGTTGAGGAATCGCCATCCTTTGATGTCTTCCAGAAGGGGTGGGGTGGACACCTGGAAGGTCATCCTGCATTTGAGAAGGAGGGTTGGCCTTTAAGGGTCATGGCTCTGCAGGGGTCAGCCCCTCTCCCCGGGCAGGCTGTTGCAGGATGACCTGAGTCTGCGGCTTGCCTGGAAGAGAGAGGCTAGGTGCTTTCCTCAGGGAACTAGTAGCTGACAGGCTCAGGCAATGGAAATAGTCGGGCACTTGGGATAAACTGAGCTGCGTTCTCTTATGGACCGCAGCAACGTCCATCTCCCTTGTGCCCAGAGCATGGGGAGAGAGGTGCCTGTGGGCACCATGATTCATACCCGGCTGCATTATAGCAAACTACATATCAAAGGTGCTTGCAGATCTCGACTATAGTGTTGGCATGGGAGGAAGATGGCTGTTGGCTCTGATTTTGGGGATATTCAAGGTTGGTGTTCCTCCCTCACTACCGAAGCAGAGCAAATCGGGAATAGCTGCGCTGACATCGCTGAATATTACACAGGGTTAAAACCAGAATGAGAGCAGAGATGATAATGTCCGTGGCCCAGAGCCTGATTGTGTTCCTGGCCCAAATTCGTGCCTAACAGGGCCAACGAATATCAAGGGTGGGAGCTATGCAGGCGAAAGTTTAGGGATGAATCTCAGTGATGTGACTTCTGAAAATTGAATCATGACTTCTGAGACTTGCTCCCTCCCGCCCTTGAAAGTCCCAGCTCTGACAGCATGGAGCTGTAGGGATTTCACAATAAAAAACCAGGCTGAAGAAGGGGAAGGCACATGTACTGATTATATTAAAAAACCCACACACTTTTTAGCCAATCTCCTGATTTCTAGGGGTGAGAAGTGCAGTTGTGGCTTCTGAATGCAGTAGCTCGAGCACTTCTGGAATCTGGCAATGCAGCTTGATATTTCTTCTTCTGGTGCTCGGTCTGAGAGAAGTGGGGCTGGAAGGGACCTCCAGAGGTCATCTCGTCCTGAGGCAGGATCATCCCTATCCAAACCATCCTACACTAATCCAATCTACACGTTACATAAGACAACCGTCAACAAAGTCCCAACAGGAGCCGGTATGCATGCATCCTGCGTAAGGACTACCTGAGAGCAGGCAGCGTAAATCAGGACCAACTCCTCTATTCCACTCATTTCCTAAGATATCCAGGTTTCTTGCCGGTAGCTGACCATTCAACAGTAACCTAAGGCAACTGGGATTTTGATGCATAGGATGATGGGATGAGAAGTTGTTTGCCATTGAGTCATGTTGGAATAAATGATCCCCCCCTCTTTCTGCCCCATTGGTGAAGTGCATAAAAAGACAAAGCAGAGACCCCTTGATAGAAGAAACCTGTTGTGAATTTGCAACCAGCCAAGATGAGAGAGAGAGAGAATTTATCCAGCATAAACCCTGCCTATTCAGAGCACTTGCTTTTATTTTCTTGGGGATCTTTGATATTTGGGACTAGCGAATGGTAGGGAGGAAGTGGTTGTGGGTGCCCTGCAGATGTTGAAGCATCAGTGCATTTGGCTCATGTTCCTTGAATAGCAGAGCAATTCAAAACTAAAATGTAATTAAGCAAAACCCCTTGCAGTCTGAGGGACAGAGCACCTCTGCACCAATCACAATGGCATATTGTGGTAGGCTTTATTTCTCGTGGCTCTCCTAGTAATTTCTCCTCCATCTTTCCCATCCTTTATTCACCAGCTCCCTATTTCTGAATGCGATCAACCTTTTGAGCTCAGAAATTGTCATACTTAATTCCCCCCTCCCTGCGAAAACACTGTGCTTACCTAGGCAGGTTTTCCCAAGAACCCGCTGGCTCTAATTAAAATGCACCTAACTCATTTCACAGCCCGTCCCTTCTGGAAACCCTAGGCCAGATCCTCAGCAGGAACGAATCCATGTGGATGCATTGGTTGCAATGGAACAATGTCGATTTTACACCCGGCCTCTCGTCAGGTCTCATCTCTTAGGTTCATAATTGCAGCCCTGCCTGATTTTACCGACCCGATCTTGGAAACCTCTCCATTGCCCCCACTGCCACTGATGCAGATAAAACATTTCAAGCATGAATGGCCCTGTCCTGTGCAGGGTGTCATACCACCCACTCCTGCTGATACTGGAGGACTTCCCCAGACTCATTCGTCTTGGAAGCAGAGCATTTGGGTGGGGAGTGGGGGCCCCTTCCCAACTTGAATTGAAAATTGCAGCAATGGAGAATCCACTTGGTCCATTACTTGCCAAGGATAATGGCTCTCACTGCTAAAATAATTTGGCTTTCTTCCTAGCCTGAGTTCATCAGGCTGCCTTGTCCAGGATTGCATGATACCTTTGTCTGGGAGGCCTGTTATCAATGCTTTGTTAGGTGCTTCCAGACTGTCATCAACTCTCCCCTCAACATCCTGCTTGATAAGCTAAGTAGATTAAGCAGAGGCGACTGTCAAGGAGACCCTTTAATCATTTGCATGGCTCTTCTCTGAACCCTCTCCCCTCTGAAGGGAGCATGATTTTCATTCCCTCCTCCATATCCTCCTCCAGCTCTCTGACCCACCTCCTGCTGATGTCTTCTTGTTTTAGGTGGTCGCCTCTTTGGGAGGGGAACTGGAGCGTATTGAACAAGGAGGAGAACCATTTAACTGTAAAGGTGTGCTTTGGACTGTCGAGTGAACCATGTCGGTCATGAGGCAGCTTTGCAGAGGCATTTATAGATATAAATAATATTTTTGCAAAAATCCCCCCAAATTAACCCCAAACCTGGAGCTTCCTGAATGCTTGTGGGCCAGTTGGTGTTATTGCAGGAGAAAGATCAAGTAGGAGACTGGAATGATGTTTGCTTCCTAAAATGCACGGCTAGTTCAATGGGGTGGCCCTCGGTGTGGGATTTTTCTAATGGAAAATATTGCCTTATTCTATTGCAAAGCTGGGAGCCTTTTCCAGGAGCTTGCCAGGCAGAAAAGCTCTCGGAGGATGCTGCTATCTTTCTTGCTCCCCTCCTATAGTATCTATCTTTTTTTTTTTCCTCTTTCTCTTGCCAGCCAGGCACTGTGTGCACTCTTCTGTGAACCTTAGTGGACCGGATTTTTTCCCAGGTGCCTTTTTTCCTCCTCAGTAGCTGCAGAAGTGGCAGCAGGTCTGAGGAGGAGACGTGTTTCCTGATTTATGACATTTCTAAAAAAAAAAAAGTGAATTGCAGGGCTGGATTGACAGTGCCAGAGACCCAGGCCCAGGGCTTCTCTGCAGACCAGAGGCCACCCGTGGGGTAGGAGGAGCGGCTTCGCATCTGCGCTGGCTCAGCCCTGGGCTTTCTTGCTGAAGCAGCTGCTGTGCTGCATGGGGTGAGAACGGGATTAGTGCCAAGGAAGAGGACCTTTTCCCGCCAGGAACAGCATCGAGACCTGGAGCCGGTGTCCCAAAGACCGTGGGCGATCCCGGTTTCACGGGCCGGGGCAGAGCTCTGCTTCCTCCTTTCCCTGTCCCCTCATCGGAGAGGCAGGAGAACTTGTATTTACACCAGTGCCAGGCTGGTTTGACTCTGGTGTGAGCAAGCAGAGACTTGTTCTCCCCCTCCCCTGTTCAAACCTGGCTCTCTTCCAGCATGCCTGCGTGCTCCTCTTCCACTCTCCTGTCCTAGGGCCTCTGCGGGGGGCATGGGTATTCTCATTTGTCTTGGTTTTTCTGGCACTTATATGGCCCCTATTAACATAGGATGCAAGTGGCTTGAGATCCTTAATCTATTTACCTTCACACACACACACACACACACACACACACACACACACACACACACACACACACACACACACACACACACGCACGCCCCACTCCTGTGAGCTCAGGAAGGGGTGTTATCCCCTTTGTAGGGATGGGGAGCACGGGATGCAGCACACGGAGCTGGGGAAGGTGGTGAGAGTAATGAGAGGCTCCTTATATCGTTCCCATTCAACAAGCGTTCAGTGAAATAGATGCTTCCTGGAGCGGGGACCACAGCCCGGGTCCTGGGCCAGCATCCGAAGCAGTAGGTTGCAGAGTCTCCCGGTTGTACGGGCTCTCGGTGAATTGTGAGCTCCTTCCTGTGCAGTGGATCAGCTGCCACAGGAGGGGTGCAGAGAGCAATCCCTTTTCTGAGCAGCTGGGTGCTTTGTCCTCTCTTCCAGATGAGAGATGCATGGGTTTGAGCCCCTGCAAGCAGAAGAGGGACTGCATGCCCAGGTCAAGGGGGAGTGCTTGGGCCATGCAGCTGTATAAAGGGCTCCGTGGCAATGGCACTACTTGCCCCTGGAGCCCCAGACTGCTGCCCTGCTGGGCCATGCCATCTGCCTAGGATCTGAGCCCTTCATCCCCAGCAAGGAAGCAATACCTCCAATTTAGAGACCTAGGACCTGGAGTGACTTACTTAAGGATGCACAGGCAGTCTGGGAGCAGTCTCTGGGATCCTGGAGTCTTATTTGAGGCTTTCCTCCCACCCCCCCATCTTCCTTTTTGATTCCCAGGGAAGTCTGAGCTTAGGCAGCTTGAAACAAAGCCCTGGGCTCAGTTTTTTGTGAAAATGTGGAGCGGCTGGCGTGCCAGGGAAGAAATACTTGGCAGCGAGCATGCTGCAGTGCCGTTCCCCGGCACAAATGTGCGGTGAGCGTTTCCTGAAGACGATGATAATGGCCAGCATATCTCCACCTGCTTTGTATGTACCAGCATCTTCAGCCCAGAGAGGAGCAAACTTGGAGGCTCCTGAGATTTTGTGGGACTAATCCAAAGCCCTTTGGATGCCAATGGGAATTTACCTCTCTTCGAAATCAGCAGGGCTACTTCTATGCTTAAAGCTAGGCTTGTACCAAGCTGCACTGCACTCGAAGCCACATGCACCAAGTCACGTGTGTCGGTGGCCCCTGGTCCAGTGCCTGACTGATAGACCACATTGCCTCCCATGCTGCTTAATTAGCACTGCAGCTGTTCTCGGATTGCTGCTCTTTTCCTTTCCTTAGGCTCCGATTGCTGTTGTTCTTGATATTAGCTAAGGAAAAAAAAAAGAGGAAATTGCATCTATATTTAATTAACGCTGCATTTATATTTCATTGCAGAGAGCCCCTGGGTGGGGAAGGTTCTTAGCAGGAACAATTGTTATCAAGAGCTCAGAGCTGCTGCACAGCACTCGGGAGGTCCGCGTCGGTTTGGACACGCAAACCCAGACCCTTCCAGTGACCCCTGGGTTGGGGGGGGTCCTCAATTGCCTGCCCTTCCCCACTTTCCCAGGGAAGCAGATTTTCAGTAATATCTGCTAATTTATAAGCCAGAGAGAGGTGCTTGGTGGGCCCAGGGCAAATATATTGCAGTTATTATTCTCTCTGCCCTTTTGCCTTTCCCTAAGCTTGCAGGCTTGACGTAGCCTCTCACGGCAGCGTGCAGAGCTGGCTCGCTTGTTCTGGTGGCACACTGCACGCTCCCTCTTCCAGCACTGACTTGTGGTCAAGGAGCAAAACGTACTGCTGAATGCACTGGAGCAAACCAGGAGCAAAATGTATTGTTGAACCAGCTGCCAGGTTCCCTCCCCAGAGGCAGCTGCATTTCAGCAGTGGATTTGGTGATGTCTGCATATGTGGCACTTGCCGGACACACTGTTTTCTGCACGGAAGGCATCGGTGTGTTTTTCCGGTGGCATTTTCATTTCATAGTAGGGAAACCGCTGAACTAAACAAGTGTGGGGCCAGTGCTCCCTTTACATCAGGGATCCTTGGAGCGCGCAGCAGCGGCTGCTGTTGCTATCTTGTACTTTCAAAGGGCAGTCCAGTGGGGAAAGGTTGTGGGAGTTGGCCGTCTTGAGGGCTGGGATGTGGAGGCATGTTAGCATCTCCAAGAGGCCTTGGCATAACCGAGCCGGGCCCACGTTGTAAAGCCTTGAGCTTGCAGCTGACTGAGCAGGAGGGACTGGCGCCCACCCAGGTCCCGTTGGGTTCAGCGAGCTCTCTGCGGCCATCAAAGCCCGTCTGCACCCATCCGACTCTGGGGGTTGGACTGGATGACCTCTGGACGTCCCTTCCAGCCCCACTTCTCTATGACTGCAGGTTGGCTCACTTTGCTTCAGACCCCTCTGCTCCTTGTCCCCTTTTCCCCTCCAAGAAAAGCCCCAGCTGAGGGAAAGGGGAGAAGGGAATTGGCTGGTTAGAGCCATCGTGTCTCTAGCTGAGGCTGCTGCCAGCTGCCAAAGGAGTCGTGCAGCGAGGAGTCGTGTGCATGTTACAAAAGGGCTCACGGCTGGCGGCCTAGAAGCTCGGCCCATTTGTCAGGACTGAGACATAATCCACTTTCAAAGCACCCCAAGCTCTGGCAGTGCACGGCCGGCGGGACCGTGGGCCCAGGGCATGTCTGCCTGGCTGCGGCTGCTGTGATGGCAGGGTATCACAGACACGTCCAAGCTAAATTTGGGTACGGCCGATGGCCGAGCCATGCCAGCGCAGAACAGAAAGGCCTGCCGAGAGGCTGAACAGATGCCTCGGTGGCCAGCCTGCAGTGAAGTCCGGCCACGATCCAGGTTGCCCGTGTACTGGGTTGTGGTGCTTCAGATACCTTGCTCAAAGCTGGCTGGGCTTTGAGCAGCCACTGTGGATGCATGCTCTGAGTAACGCAGTGCTCTTGCTGGTTAACGAGGTGGAATTGCAGCTCTGTCCTATATGAGACCCCAATCTTGTTCTCCTTGGGGGTTTTTTTTTTTTTTTGTAAAAAATATTTATTTCTATATTTATAAATAAATATATAACTCCACCTCCAGCTCTCTGCCAGCTGGCCTTTGTGGTTCACTTGGCACCTCAAAGCACACTTAAAAGCCCATGATACGGTTTGCACCGTGCACCCATCTCCATGCCCGTACCCCCACCTGCTGCCCACCTGAGTGTGTCTGCTCTTGGAAAAGGCTATGCCAGACCCTAGTCCACCAGATGAGGTCTGCCATTTCTTTCCCGTCGGCCTCTTTTGCCTTGGTGCCAGGACACTCCTGCCGTTGGGAGCCGGCTTGAAATGGCTTTGGCCTACAAGGCAAGGGATGCAAACGTAGGGTGCAGTTTCTGCTCTTGTTGCCTTCTTTACCAGCCCTCACCCAGGAGCCTGACTGGGTCAGGAAAGGAGATGATGGTATGTGGAAGTAAGAAACCCAAAGCCTCGACTGAGATAATGCTGTGCAGTGCTACAACACACCCACCCCCTTTAATCACTACATACACATCACTTGCATATCGCTTCCTACCATCGTTGCCTAGCTGGCATGCCGCACAATACTGGCTTGCTTTTCTGCAAAAGCGCGGCCCGTCACATCCAGGCATTGCAGACTGTGCCGTGTCTTTCATTACAGCAAAAAATACGTGGACAGTTATTCAAATAAAACGAAGCATCATCCCACTTTTAACTCCTCCTCCTGTACTCGCCCTCCTGAGTTTCTTTGGCTTTGTCTAAACTGGAGAAACGAAAGGCAAGCTGAAGTCCTAGATGGGTGTTGACAAAAAGAAGGCACATTTCTGCCTTCCTCCAACTACAAAAGAAGCATTTGTTGCCTCAGATAACTCTTAAGCAAACTGCTGTCAAAACAATTAGTGTTATTTTTCTATTATCCTCCTATTTGAGAGTAAATAACCGTTTCATGAATATGCTAATTACCTGCGAGGTGCTGAAGATAAGTAGGGTGGTATATCTCCACCGAGGATGATAAATCATCTATTGTATACAAAAATTCATTCCCAACACCAGATTTTTCCAAGTATTTGGGGTCATGCAATCCCAGGAAAGCTGCTCAGAAGTGAGCACAATTCACTTTGCTAACTTCAAGCCAAGATTTAAAACAACAAAAAAAAAGAAGTAACGCTAAGATGCAAATGAAGATACCATCTAAAAAAACCAGCGGAGAGCAAGAGGGACTGAAATGTTTCAGTATCCAAAAGTTAATGTTAAAATGTTTAAACTGTAAGATAAAAATTATGAGTTTACAGATTATGGAAAGCTTGATAGAAAAATGAGAACTATTTCAAGGTTCATCTTTAAATGCTATGTGTTGACAACTCCATAACCTTGCATTATTTAAAGTGGAAATAGGTTTGAAATTAGAGTGGACTATTCCATTTAAATGGCTTGAATAAAGTTTTTTGGACTAGAAAGCATTTCTGAGTCTGTTTCTGGCTGTAGACCACAAACCCCTAGATAGGCATGTTTGGATTTTTTTTTTTTTAATTATCTAAGGATACATCTTTTTTTTTTTAATTGAGAAAATGTTTGGAGGGTGGATCAGCTGCAAAGCATTGCTTTTCCCTTCGCGGAGCTGTGCACTTAAAAAACAAATTCAATATTTTTGGGAAGTGGACTGCACCATGGGGCCAGATAATTAAAATGTAAATGTAAGTATCTGTGCCGGCTTTGTGATTTGTTTAATACTTTTAAGTTAGTTGTCCTTTAAAACATGTGGTCAGCTGTTGCATTCACATATGGCCAAATGATCAAAGTCTGAACTCTTCTCTAATTGTCCCCTGCTGCTTGTCTGCTCTGTCCATGATCAAGGCCTCAGCAGGTGATAAGAAAGGCATGAGAACAGGCTGGAAGGAGAATGAACTAGTGAGGGGCCCAAGTGAAAAGAAATAAAGACTTCCAGTACATCACCCTGACAGTAAAAAGCCAAGGAAAAGTGAAGTCTGGTGAGGGCTTTTTTTTTTTTTTTATTATTATTATTCGCTTATCTGCATATATATTTGTTTTTCCTCCAAAGACAAAATGCAAATGCAGGAGTCGCTCTGTGTTCCCAGCTCCTCTGAGAACAGCACCGAGCAGGCCCACGTAGCCCTGTGTTTGTTTGCTTGCTGCGGGGAGGAAGCTGCAAAGTGGTACGGTTTACAGCGTTTCACATGTTTGTGGAAATCATTGCCATTCTTTTCACTGGTCCTTGTCATTGTTTGCCGGGAGTTCACTTGGCCAGATGGCCTCTTTTATTGTCACGAGTGTCCACACCTCGCTATTGGATCGCTGCGAGACCAAATGGTGTGAAGAGCTTTAAGACTTAGAGGATTTAGGAAAAGTAAATCCACACTTTTTGTGGAACTTTCATTCTCAGCTATTCAAGCCAGTCTAGCACTAATTCAGGGCTGGGGGAGCCAACCCAAGAAATGGAGAGGAGAAAATGGAGGGACTTGGCTCTCTTTTTTTGTTGTTGGGATATATATATATATATTTTTTTTTTTTATTTTTTTTTTTGGTCCCCTGTTCGCTGACAGTCAAAGCCAGGATGGAAAATGAGGGATGAAATGTGGATTGAATGTAAAAATGAGTGATTTAAAAAAAAAAAAGGGAAAGCACCGTGTGATAGCATGGGTCGTCCCACCCCTGCCATCAAGTTAATATAACTTTAAAAGTGCTCCTGATGGCATATCCTAAGTTAGATTTCTGACACCGGTGTTAGGAAGCTCAACGTGTGCGTGCGTGTGCATGCATGTGCATGTGTGTGCGTGTAAATGCCATGGCAATTCCTGTTTTGACTCACTTGCATGTATATAAGGTTCTCTAGGACTCCCATAGGCTGTTTTGTCCCAGCACTTATGACACCCCATGTCCCACAGGACCTCAAGGAGCGGTGGTGATATCCCCTTCTTACAGATGGGGAAACTGAAGCCTGCACCCATTGTCCCACTGCAAGCATCCTGCACCTCTGGCTTCTTTCCTTTCACTGGTGCTAGCTGTGCTCTCAGGGAAAATGTTTGCAGCTTGGAGGGTGATGGCAAATGATGGCATCACGCGTGATTCCTACTGCTTGGACTGTTTTAAGGGAGACTATTTCCTGAATCCCCTGCACTTAGCATATAGGCTGTATATGCTGACTTGTTTTGTATTTTCAACGCACTAGGATAGGGATGGGCACAGGAGGCTTTTGAAAGGTCAAGGTCAAAGTAGCCCAGCGGGCTAGAGTTGGGCTGAGCAGGCCAGATTCTGGAGTAAGTGGCACAGGATGGAGGGATGCGGCTAATCTCACACCCGACCATCATAGACTTGCTGGGTGACCAGATCCCCTTTACAGCTGGGTGGACTGTGGGTATGTTTGGGACCTCCAGCTTGCTCTGGAGGAGGGTAGTAAGGCACTGGAACAGGTACCCAGAGAGGCAGCAAACCCTCCATCCTTGGAGGTTTTGAAGACCCGGCTCGACAAAAGTTTGCCTGGGATGATGTAGTTGGGGCTGGTCCTGCTTGGAGCAGGGGTTTGGACCAGATGTGACCTCCTGAGGTCCCTTCCAGCCTTCACTTCTATGACTCGAAGACGTACGAGGCATAAGACTATTAAGTGATGGACCCAGGGTCACACTGGAAGCCTGTGGCAAAGCAGGGACCTGAAGGAGTTTCCCTGAGGCCTAGGCCAATGCTCTAACATCTAACAAAGTCCTCAGCCTTTTTTTTGGACTCAAGGCACCTTCACTGGACTCGAGGTGCCCTTCCATCAAAATGGTACCCTGTTTATTAAATTAACCTAATTTATATATCATAGCACTTGCACAGGGGCTGGGCAGTAGGGGTCGGGGATCATCCAGGTGGGGACAGCCCTGAGCCTGGCCTATCTGCTTAGCTTATCTACTTATCTCCCTGCATCTTGTGGCACCCTTGAAGGATCTGGCAGCACCCCAGGGTACCCTGGCACCACTCGTCTAACCCTTCCCTGGGATCGGGGGTGTCCTTGGAAATCCTGCTCTTGGGTAAAAAGGGGCATTCCCCATCCTGCAGCCGTGAGCAAGCATTTTGCTCCTGGAGTCCAGCATTAGGACAGCATAAAGAAAGCTGAATGCCTGAGTTACTTGGCGCACACATGCTGCTAAGTGTTTCCTTCCCCTGAGCAGCCTGGAGGGTGGTTTTTGGGATATGCCTCTCCTTGGCAGAGGTGTCCCTAGCGGTTTAAGGCAAGACCCTCTGCAGCAGTTGGATGTAGCGTTTCCCTATCTCTGGCCTGACTCCACTTGGACAAGCCTTGAGTTATTGCACGCCCCAGCTGCAGCGTGCAAGCAGGGGAGCACAACTGATGGCGGATGGGTCCAGTTAGTTCTGCACTCCTTTGGGGTCCCTGCCCCTTTGATTCCCTCCACCTTGCAGAAGGGGAGCTGAGCATTTGACCCAGAGCTACACCAAAGGGCCTCAGAAGAAATTATTTCCAAGTAGCATTTTAAATGAGGTGGGTTTTGTCAGCTGGAAGGATGGATTCCTGCTCTGTGGGGTTCTTGGTGTCCTCTCAAACTGTGCCAAACTCCAGATGCTCGTTTTGGGATACAGGAGCATCAGGAAGGACCTCTCAGCCTTTCCTGCTCTGATGTTGCAACTTCCACCTACTGTATTTTAGAAGTTAAAGCTGATATGTTGGCTTTACCCTTGAAAATGGAGTTTATCCCTTCCTGCTCAAAATGTTTGATACACCCTGTATCCATCTGTGTTGGTGCATATGGAAGGGAGAAGGATGCATTTGGTAGCTGTGTTGGTCTGAGACAAAAAGAAATGCAAAACTCTACACCTCTTGGTTCAGAAATGATACCTTTTATTATTTTTAAGATAATTTTTTGCAATTTCTTTGTTGGTCCTAATAAAAGGTATCATCTCTGAACCAAGAGTTCTAGAGTTTTGCATTTCTTTTATGGAAGAGAGACCGCTTCTTCCATAGGCTTCCCACTGGACGTCGAGTGATAGACTTACCCCTCTGTCAGGTTTGCCCTGCTCTCTTGACCTAATTTTAAATATTTATTGTGCAGAACATCTAGAAGGAGAACAGAAATTCTTCTGAGAAGGGACCGACATGTTGAGAGCAGAGTTGGCCAAACTCCACCAGCCCAGGATTACAAGGCAGTTGGGCCTGGACTTCTTGGGGCATGTGAGTGAGGGGATTTATAAAAGGAAAGTTGGTAAGAAACTATCCTCCACAGAGGCTTTTCAGGCTTTTCCTTGAAGGATTTTAAGAGCTGCTAAGAAAGATCCAAGTCCCCATGGGGGGAAAGGCACACGCCTGTGAAGGCAAAAGCAAAGCCCTCCTTGGGCAATGGTAGTTTTAGAGAAGGCAGGTTTTGATGTTTTATAGCCGATTGCATGATTGTTGCTAAGGGAGAGGAGGCCTGAGCGCAAGACTGGGAGCCAGGAGCTCCTGAAGGTAATCTCAGCTCTGTGCATTTCTGTGTGGCCATAGGGGAATCCTTAGAGTCCATCTAAGTGACTCCTCATCTACGCTGCGGGGCAGAGAGGAAGCATCAAGCACGTTGGGCTGGAAGCCAAGTAGCTGGGAAGCCAAGGAGGGGATGGGTGGGGGCACTAACCAGTACCGCTGGGCATGCACCTGGCACAGGTTTTTGGGTAGATCTGGTATCTTTTATTAGACCAACTCAAATAGCTGGAAAAATTCTTCCAACTACTGTGTTGCAAGGATGTGTTGCAAGGACGTGACTCCATGGCTGGTGGTTTAGGCAGCTGCCTGCCCAGCACGACGCAGGGTGGACGCTGCATACACCTCAGTGCCCAGCTTCACCAGGAGGACCGAGAGGACTGATGAGGATGACTTGCAGCTTGCTTAGTGTTTTTGGGGCACCCACTCTCTTGGGTGAATGGATAGATGCCTGCTCCAGGGCAGGGTATAGCCAGTATAGGTATAGATGGATCCAGGATCCCACCGATGCCTGAATGACTTCATGCCAGGGTCAGGATGTAAATCAGATGCGTCGTTATGGGAAGGGCCCTGGAGTAGGCCGGCACAGGGCGAACCGGTGCTGAACCTCAGAGAGCTGAGATGCACCGAGGGATGTCAGGGCTTCTAAGAAAATGAGTCGGAGTCCACAAGTCAGCCCGGAGGTCAGCCAGAGACAGCGGGAGCTTCCCCTCCTGCTGGCTTGGTATGTCTGAGCACCGGAGTCATTCAACTCTCCGACCGCAGGCATTGCCCTGCCTTTGTTGTGTGGGAGGAGAGTCCCCCGGCATTGTTTCAGGTGATGTCTCTTCTATCTCGCATCCGATGGCTCTGCTAATGCTGCTCCAGGATGTCACACCTGGACCTGGAGAGGGCTATTAACTGTCTGTCTCTCATAGGTACCTATCACCTAGCCTCTTTGGCTTTAATGAGCCCTGCAGGGTTTGATCTGGCTTTGGCCATTCCCCAGGTTCAGTGTATTTCAGCATCCTCCTTACCCCTGGCTGGGGGAAGAGCCTGCACAGAGTGGCTAACATAGCAGGGCTTCAATTTGTTATTTTTGTGGTCTTTTAACCAAGGGCACATCACTTTATTGGGATTCAAACTCCACTCGTGGATGTTTCTTCCTAAAATGTCCATGCGTTACAAGGGAGAAGCCTTTTAGAAAGCTCATATAGGCCAAAGTCTAAGGCTATGATGGCTGCAGTGCAATTTTCCCTGGATTTCAGTCCATAGCAAATGCACTCTGTCGTAAGGTGAAACACGGTCTTTAGCTAGCTGCCATCCGTAGGCCCTGTGATTGCACCTGGCCACTGGGTAGGAGCGGAGCCAGTTCAGATCCAGGATGACTTTGTCTTTGAACAGACACGCAACCAATGAACTGGTATAACTTACCCCGGGCTCTAGTTGCAGGGGTTTGGGTTGTAACCATGTTGGTCCCAGGCTCTAGTGACTCTTTGCTTTCCAAGGTGTAACCTCACCCGGTTGTGAAGCGATTTTAAACTGGTGAAGAGCTGTCAGACACATGTCTGCTCCGTTTTTGCTACAGGGATTTAAGCTTGGAAGTGGGGGAGCCCCAGTGACAGGCTGGGTAAGCCCATGCAATGCGGAGCAAAGGCACATAAAAGGAGAAAAGCTCAGCTTGGCAGGGGCAATAACTCCAAAGGGATCAGAAAATCTTAGGTCAGGACTAACCAGAGCCACCTGAAGGTGATGGAGGGAGGAACATGGGGGCATCCTCTAGCATCAGAAGTCCAAGGCAAAGTTAACGAGGGAGCAGTTTTAATGCGTACCGATGCTGCACGTCCAAAAGGGTTTTCCTCCAGTGTAAGGTGACTTCAAAATAGTTGCCTGTGTGGTACCCTGAAACACAGCCAGCAGTTAAATAGTAAGGTGAAAACGCTACGTTTGCCAAAGCCAGGAAATGGAGAGTCTCCGCAACCTTAGCTCTGCCCCCCTGCATTTACGCTCTATGATAGAGCCAGTCGGTACATGAGAACGCAGCCTAATATATACATAGGGATACAAAGCACTGCCAGTGAGGTATCAAAGGTGGTAGAAGAGGTAATAAAATATTTACAATACGAGTCAGCCTTTCATCTCGCTTTACAGTGGGGGCGGAGGAGCGGGAGAATAAAACGTACCATCGCGCTCGGGAGAGAGCGGCGAACATGCCGCTGTAGAAACAGGTGGAAGACCCCGTTGTGATTAATGCATGCCGTCCGGCGGGGGAAATAAAGTTGACTGTTTCAATTGTTATTGAATCCCCCTCTTTCTAGCTGCTCAGGGCATGTTGCTCTTCGTGACATCCTTTTCCTCATTAGCAGTTTTCATCCTTGACTGTAGCAAGGAGCAGCCTGGTGCACGCAAGACGGTTTTGTTTTACAGGTCTCTGTGCCCGTGCAGATCTGCTCCATGACCTGGTCCAGGCAATCCGGATAGCATCACCTTGGTCTTTTGTAAGCTCAGCTGATACATCATCGGTTGCAGCTTCCCATGGCTCTTATTCCACGAGACCCTTCTGCGCCTGCAACAGCATTTTAGGGAGGGCGGGAGAGCTGGGGGGTGTCTTTAGGCTTGCATACTACTCTGGCGAGCAATGAAGTCTTTTGTTGCAGGAAAGTATGCATTGTCTGCTCAGGTATCCAGGTTGTAGCTGTATTGGTTTAGGGGCAAAAGCAACTGGGACTCGTGGTAGTGGTGATATCTTGTATTAGACCAACTAGATTTTTGCAAAAAAAAATAAAATAAAAAATCGCAAGCTTTTGGGCACAAACACCCTTCATCAGGCATAGGAGAAAAGATCTACCCAGGAGAACACATGCATCTGAGCTTGGGAGGCAAAATGGATGGCTTGCTCCACGGAGAAGGGGAGGGGGTTTGCTGGCCACCAGTCCGCCTGCAGTGCAACCCCTGGGGACTGGTCTGAGGATGCTCCTCACGAGGCTTTGGGCTGTTATACTTCCCTGCCAGAAGGCAGACCCATTTGGGATCTGTATGGCGGAGCAATGCCAGCCCTGCCTTCTCTAGATGGCTGCTCCTGTCCTGTCCCCTCCACCAGGAATGGGCTGCAGGGAGCTGTCGGGCAGGAGAGGCAGCGTACAGCCTTAGACCAGCTCTGTGCAGGGAGTATAAGCAAGGAGCTTTTCATTTCCTAATTTGGGACTCAGCAGTGGTTCTGGGGAGGCGAAGGAAGGGCTTCGTCTGCTTTGGGAGGTAGACCGTGTTCTCCTTTTCAGTATTTGAAGGGTTAAACCAGGCATCGATAAATGAGTCTGAGTGCAAGGCTGACCCTCCTGCCCTGTGTCATCATGATATGCCCATTGTCTATGGGATTATTTGGTAGCTCCGGTCTGATCCCTGGAGTAGGATTGCATTGGGGACTTCTCCCCGGGTGTGAGGAGGGCAGATGGTCTGGAAATGACACTGCTAGCCAGGCCCTCCGGAGATCCAGCTCGGCTCCCTCCTTTGCCGCAGACATGCAGGATGACCTTTGGCAAGTCACTTAGCCGCTCTCGGCCTCAGCTCCTCACCTGCCAAATGGGGATAATGCTTTGGGTTGAGTACATTAAAGGTTGGTAATGAAGGCATCGTTAGCACCTCAGACAAGGGTCAGCTTCCAGCTGGTTGAATCTAAACTTGGTGTGACGGTTGCGTACCTGGGCATTTGTGGGGTGCTCGGGAAGCTGGCACTGAAGTGCACATGCTTTAAATGGGCCTGGAGGACGTTGTCTCTTTTTCAGCTCTGATTGTATTTTTACATGCTGGTGGCAAACTTGCCTGATGGCATCTCTGAGAGACAGCGGATGCCAATCCCATCTGAGAACCAGCAGACACCTGTATGGAGACGGCCGCACGACAGCTTCATTCGCCCTCGCCCTTGCACAGACCCTCAGCAACGAGGCTGGAGCATTGCTGCCGGCCCTTTCAAGGCCACCTGGATGCCCGTGACAGCAAGGCGAGGGAAAACGAGAGATGTATTTCCTCCTTTCGAAACGTAGGCGATAGCCAACTTTTCCTATGTCGGGCTTCAGTGTCTCCACGGATCAACCGTCACCTGGGGATGGGGCTTTCAGAAACGCTATTGCAGCGAAAGGATGAGCGTGCATCTTTCAGAGAGATTAGCGACCAACACCAGCATCACGCTGAATTGGGCAGCTCCAAGGCAAGATGGGCAGCCTACATCAGCAAGGACACGTCCTTATGCCGATGGTTCATAAACTTGCACGGTAAAACAAGGAATCTACCTGAGACCCACCGGCGTTTCACGAAGAGACAAACACACTCATGGAGTTAGATGGAAGCGTTCAGACAGTCTTACAAAGTGAAATCTGGCTCAGCCTGGACGTCTTCATGAGAGTTTCTTATCATTGTCCCCTTTTTTTTTTTTCTTTTTAAGGAACATGTTGATGCATAAAAAAGATGTTTGCTTCAACGCTTTTCCACGGCAGTCGGATACCTTGCTGCACCAGCTCGAGTAAACTGCGGGGGCTTGCCAAAAGGGAGTGGGTTGGGTCTGTAGCTAATAAAAACAGATCCACAGCTGGGATAAATCAGAGCCGTTCCACTGAGGTCAGTGCCGCCCCACCAGCAGAGGATCTTGGCCTGACTGAGCATTTTTCTGTGTCTCTCAGCAGGTAACATATAGTTCAGGAGGGGGAGAAAACCCCACTCTCTCCGGTGGAAGCTCCATGATATCGCTGCACCCAGCTGTGGGGCATGAGGCCAACCAGAAAAACCAGTCTTGAATGCTGCTGCTCCTTCCTGCAAAAGCAGAGTGCATGGGAGGAACGGAGCGAGGGAAATAAGGAAAGCTCGTGCAGCTTTGCTTGCTTGCATGGCCCAGGCTGGACCCCCTTTTTCACCATGGGCTCAAACCTCTATAATGCTACCTTGCAGCATTGCCGATGCAGAGATCCCTTTTTTCTTTTTTTCAGGCCCGTCTTCTCAATCCTCACCAAAGCAACAGCATCTCTCCAAAGCCGATTACATCCCCCTTCCCCTCTACCTTTTCAGAATAGATTAATGTTTAGACCTGGTGGTGCAAAGCAACTGAACATCATGATGTTGGCTGCTCCCTGGCAGATACCGGGCATCTGCATGAAACGCTTGGCTCACATGCTGGTTACACCCACCAAGGGAAAGCGAGGCATCGGAGCAAGTGAAACGCACAGCGAGCCTCTCTCTAGTCTGCAAACTTAGGGCAAATGCCGTATTTTCTTGCATACGGTATGCACCTTCCCCTCCAAAATGCAGCTGCTGGAAATTGGGGTGCATGTTGTAAGCGAGGAAATATGGTAATAGCAGGGTCCGAAGCAAGGACATATCTCATTTTTTTCCAAGCCAAGAGGCAGATCGTATCGGGGTGATGTTGTATATGAGGAAATACAGCAGTCTCTGCTCCTACAGCCAGTTCTTTATGAGAAGCAGTGGGACAAGGAAGGGTATGGAAGCACTTGGGCCTGACAGTATTAGTTTCAGAGCAGTGCAAATGTGCATTTTCTCTAACAAAAGGATGTTGGGTTATGATAATATAATTCTGGTTTCCCTGGAATGCTGTGGCTCTCCGAGGCAGGAGATAAAAGGCACAGAAACAATATCGTGGTACATTTCAGGGGTTTTATTTTATATTAAAACATCATTTTTGGAGCAAACACATCCCGAATGCGAGTGAAAAAGCCTATTGTGTTAGCAGGCATCCAAATGAAAACACTCGCAGAGATCGTGCCCTTGTTTCCGCCTGTGCCAAGAACTCATCTGAGTATCACTTTGGTTTGTTTGAATAAATTACAGCTCTTTTGGCAATCCAATAGTAGCAATTTGACATGAGAAAAGTCAGCAAAGGTGCATGATGACAATACCATGAAAGGCAATGTTTATGGAAAGGAAATATTTATGTACCATCGTTCAATGTCGAAACATGTTTCTTCAATTTACATTCCTTTTTTTTTTTTCTTCTTTTTTTTAAAGGGTGCATAATAAGTTAGTGTTGCACTGGGATCTTGGGACAGATATAACTTAAGCAGATTTATCTAACTATATACAGTACTTTGTTGTTCGACACACAAGCGGCTGCCATAGCAACAGCTAGATCACAAACGGTTATGATACCTCTGAGAGACGGGCTGTCTTTCAAAAGAAACACAGGCGCATGGATTTGCATCTCAACTTTGTTCAACAGTAGCGATGACTTTTAAGGAGAAATGACTCCTTAAAAAAAATAAGCATTTTTTCCAACCCCCCCCAGGAACTTTGTTTTATTTTGATGCTTGCCTTGTCTTTATTTGGCGGCACACTTTTCATTTTACTGCATATTTTTTGTTAAAAAAAATGTCAAGGTTCGATGAAAGTTTCATTATTATTAATTATTTATGTGCTGGCCTTAAAATGGATGTGGCTCCTCTTGGTAACCCCTTGTGAGAGGCAGCGACGGCTCAGAAAGAGCTGAGAATTGAAGCAGAAGAGGCAAGTTGAGGAGGGACAGTGGTGAAGTGACTCCTGGTAGATAATGCCTGGCAGAATAATTGGGTAGTAGTATTTCTATATGGCTGTCACAAGAGCATCTGCTGAATCCCAGATGTTAATGAGTGTATCCTCCTAGCACCTTGTAGAGAAATATCTTCTCCGTCCTAGAGAGAGTTGGTGTCTCTGCCCTGCCATGGTTTACTTAAGTCCACCAAGAATGGGACAATGAATTTGTGGCAATAGGATCCTAGGATCAAAGGGAAGTAGGGCTGGAAGGGACCCCACAGGGCCCTGTGGTTCAGCCCCCTGCTTAAGGCAGGATGGTCCCTGACTAACCGATCCCAGCCAAGTGTCTGTCCAACTTGCTCTTGAAGACTTCCCAGGATGGACGGTCAGCAGCTTCTCTCGGCGGCCTGTCCTAGTGCTAACCACCCTCAGAGTTGGAAAGTTCCTCCTAGTCGCCAACCTAAATTTCCTCTGTTGCAGCTGGAGGCCATTGCTTGTAGTCCTGTCCCCCTATGGCCACAGACAAAAGCCCATCTCCATCTTCTCAGTAATCACCCTTCAGGTATGTGAAGACTATTATTGAATCCCCCCTCAGTCATCGTCTTTTCTCCAGATTACTAGCTCGTTCAGCCTTTTCTTGTAAGTCTTGCTTCTCAGACTCCACTTACTTTTTGTCACTCTTTGCTGGACTCTCCCCAGCCTGTCCACATCCTTCTTGACATGCGAGGCCTCATCAGTGCTAAATAGAGTGGAAGAAATACTTCCCTGCAAGTGATGCTCCTGTTGACCTCACTCGGGACGCTGTTGGCTTTTTTTGCAACAAGGGCACACTGTTGGTTCACATTTGGGCTATGGTCCTCTGATAACCCCTAAATCCTTCTCTGAAGAAGCCACAAATTCCTCATTTCTGTACTTACAGCACCCTGATAATTTGGAAAACTGTCCAGTAGTAATGATTTTGTACAGGCTCTCTCAGCTTCCATACCCATCCTTCTGTGCCACCCAACCTATGGTGCTGGTGGTTGCAGAAGTTTGGCCCGTAGACACCAGAACTGTTTTAAAAAGTTTTAAAATCCAATTCACGCATTACAAAGTGATCTGTCCTGAGCCAAGGCCCCATGATTTGTGTTTAGGCAACAGCGCACACCCACGTAAACTTTCCTGAATGTTTTCCAGATTTCATCTTCCACGATCATAATTGCTTTCAAGAGCTGTGCACAAGTGCAGGGAACACAAGTCATCATTCGTCCTGCCTTGTATTCTTCTAATGCCTCGGAGCCCTTTGCCAGCGAGGGATCGGGATACTACTAATACATAACAAAAACAGTCCCTGTCCCAGAGTTTTAACAAGCTAAATATACAACAGGAGGTAGATAAATGGAAAGCAAACCAGTATCCGCACCGCTGTCACGCTGCACTTCAAACTAGGTGGAAACGCACAGTCAATGGCACTATGTGGGTTCCCCATGCCCCGTTCCTCGATGGTGTGTAGAAGTAGTTATTCATCAGCTTCCTTCCCCCTCCAGAAAACGATCCTCCTGGATTTTAGGGACTTATCCTCTCGTGGGTTGGCACTAAAGATCATTGGCACCGCACTTTTCAGACGGTTTGCACACTATTGCAAACCCGACCTATTCCAAATTCACGAGCCGGGTCCCACAAAACATGTTTTTATTTGGCTCATTTGCTTTCTCCCCTTGCTTGTGAGCTGACGAGCCGTTCTCAGCCACCTTTTCAACTTTCCAGCGCTGCTTGGAAAATGAGGCTAATTCACAGTGCACTTTTATGGATGGTTTGGCTGATTTACAGCTTCCCTTTTTAGGGGTGGGGAGGCTGGTCCCCAGGGTGCTTTAACAGGGAATTTGGTGGCGTGGTTTATCCTGTCCTCTTATATATTGTTATATATTGTGGGCATCTCTTCCCCTGTGCAGTTGCAGTCAGTACAGTGTGGTTATGTTTTGGGTGCAGGGCAATTGGCTGATGGTAGACTAGTGACACACAATAATAACCACTTTGCCTTCTGCTGGCAACGTGTATTTAAAGTCTGCCTGTCCCAGAACGCCAGTGCGAAGCCACACAGGTCTCCAGCTTGCAGGTGCAGGTTGTACTTCACATCCCTGTTTTGTTTCTAAAAGTAGAAGCCGAGTTCATATATGTCTCTAGACGCTTCGTCCCAGACGCTGCCTGCGTGTCTATATACGGTGAAAACGTGGGTGTGACTTTCTGTGGTTTGATATAGCTTTTCCCATCCAGTTTCCACAAACTGAAGCTGTTGGCGATGGCTGCGACGTTAAGCCTCTTTACACGATAACATTTTGAAATGCTGAGCCAGTTGTGACTTCTGTGAGAGGATCTGGAAGGAAAAACGTGGGCTCTTGACATTTCCCAGGGGGAAAAGAAATAATCTTGGTGATCCAAAGCCACAGGAAACCGGTGAACGCTGACTTTTTCCCTTTTGAGAAGCCTGGGCTAAGAGCTGGTTGGAAATTTGATGAATTGAGCAATATCGATATTCTGATCAAAGCTTGCTTCCTCTAAATCCATGTGTTGCTCAAATATCGCTGTTGCCACCAGAATCTCTTTTGCAGCTGTGTTGGTCTGAGAAAACAAGAGATGCACAAAACTCTTGGTTCAGAGGCGATATCTTTTGTTCGCCCAACTAAATAGTCGCAAAGAAAATTCCTTCTTTTCTTTTTTTTTTTGGGGCCACAAAGAGTTTCATGGAAAAGTTTCAGAATGAATTCAAAATCCTACGAACCCGTTGTTTGGACTTTCTCATTCTGTTTCAAGTTACCTGAAATAGGTCAGCTTAACATTTAGATCTTATATGATAAAAGTTTCAGCCTCAGCCACATGAAACACTCGAGCGTTAGCACCATGAGGCATTTCAGGAAGGCTTGTTATCACGTTACCCAATCCGAAGTCTGACTTTTTATTCCAGATTTTGCAGTGTTTGAATTTTGGGTAGAGAGGAAATCCTGGTTGCCTACCAGGTCTCGTCGGACTTGGGTCCTGCTGCCTGGACCCTGGCACTGCTGCTGAGCCTCGTGGACTTGAATGAGCGTTGCGGTGGGTACCGGGGGGCTGACCAGGTGGGCCGGAGGCATTATTGGATCACAGAAACCAGGAAAGCTCCATTAAATCAGTTTATAGCCATGGAAGTGAATGATAGAGATGTTTTTATACTAGGAAACCAAAGGGATAGCAGTTGGATGGATGACCAAGCTCCATTAGCTTTAACACTACCTAGGCATACTCAAGCTCTTTTTTAGTGTGCAGGCTCCGGTCATCGGGAACTTGACTAAATCCAGTTAGATTCTTCCCAAACCATTGGAGGCACCCGAAGAGGAAGTCCCAGCTAGTTTCTCAAGCTGTTCAGTCCTCTCTAATGTAAGCTTAAATCCTCACCTCACTTTCTTGATTCTCGCCAGCCAACTTCTGATCCTGGCGGCTCTTGTCGCTTCTAGGCGATTGCTGAGGCTTTGAAAGACCAGATCTGTCGTCGCCTTTCTGTGGCTGCTGACCCCAGAGCTAGGCAATCCTCTGCAACCCACTTCTACCGCCGCTTCCCTCGGTGCGTCTCGGAGCACTTTCCCAACCACTTGTGAGATGGGAACAGCTGTGTCTTCTTTGCAGATGAAGAGGTTCATGCATGAAGCTGCTTCCCCAAGACCACAGCAGGAAGTGCCATTGAGACCTGCCTCTGGCTCTTGTGCTTTGCAACCGGGTCGTCCTTTTTCATCGAGCAATCCCTCCAGGTAACTTCAGCAAACTCCCCCCAGGACCCTTTAGCAGCGTCTGTTTTCTGCTGGAGGGCAAAGACTTCAACAGGTTTCTTTTTTAAAAATATTTTTTTATTCTGTTTCAAATGTTACTTATAAAAGGGCGCTGGTAGGAAAGGTGCAGTTGGATTTTCCACTAGGAAGAACAGAGCGGATGCAATGAAGCGGGGTTGCTGAGCTGCTGCGGTGAAAGGTATTGTGAGCGTTTGGCATCCTTCCTGCCACCCCGACTTCTGTTTCTCTCGATAGGTGTGGGGAAAGTGATGGCAATGGTTCAGCAAGCAGCAGTCACCATGGCTCGTGCACACATTGCATGTCAGGGACTTCCCTTCCTTCTCTGGACCGAGTAGCATCAGCCAGCGGGAGAAACCCTGGAGAGGACGGCGCTCTGGATTTCATGGGAGCCAGCACAAAGGGATTGAGTGAATCTGGGGGTGAGGATGTGATGGTGTCGGTGACAGCAGGAGGAGAGCAAACAGAGTCAGGGTCATGGAAAGGAAAGGCGGCATCCGCTCGAAGCCGTGCCATGGAGGATTACCGAGGGGCCTGTGCAACCTTGCTGGGCATCTCGAAAAGAAAGCCATTCACACGGGGGTGGAAGTCCCACATCCCTGTCTCTTCCCCCTCCATCTCCTGCTCAAAAAGGCAGGAGCGGTGCAGCCTCCTGTCTGCATGAGAGAGGAGCCTGCAGAAGGAGGCTGGCCACGGGGGAAATCCTGCTCTGCGAAGACACTTGAAAAATAAAGAGCAGAGCCTGGGCTGTGTGCGAGGCATCCAGCCTGTCGTGCAGAGAGGACGGGAGGGAATAGGGAAGGAGAGACCTAAGCAACAGGGCAGAGCCTGGCACGATGCACGGGATCTTACATAGATCAGACACGGGGCGGCATTTTAAAAAAGGATGGTTTGATAGAGGATAATGCTGAAGGCAGTATGGCCCGGGGGGACCTGTGCTGTCAGCCAGCACTTCTTGCTTCCTGAGGGCTAATGGTCTCCAGCAGAAACCACCATGCAGCCGGCATGCAGGAGTGATGCTAACGCAGCATGCCTGCACGGCGTGCCCCCTGCCCTGTGCAGGAGACAGGAAGGGTTTGGAAACTCAGGGTGTCTCCGCTCCGGAGCGCCAGGTACCGGGCAATGCCCTCGCCTCCAGCAGTGGGTATCTGCCGTGGCTCACAACCTTTTCAAGCAGCGCCGCTTTAATGCAATGAGAGAGTCCGTGCAGTGAAGAGAAGGTGAAAGCTGCTGGGGACTGCCTCGGAGCAGAGGGCACGCGGAGAGGCAGCTCGGGTTTCCCTTCCCTTCGCTTCTCTGCAAGCTGGCTTGCTGGGTCCCCGGCCTTCGTGCCAGCTGTGGCTCGGCCCGGGGAGCCTTGAATCCCCCGACACGGCAGCGCGGAGGTTTGAGGCGCTTTCAGATGACAGGAGCACCAAGCGCCTTGCCCTTTGCTCTTACCCCCCTCCCGGGTGTGTCACATCGAATAATGGGCAGAGATGCAGTCGGTGCCACTGAGCACAGGGCCTTTCTCCTTGCTCCATGGTCTCTGCATCCTTTTGATTTGGGGAGGGGGAGAGGGGGGAAGCTGGCTGAAAACATCAACCTTCGCAGAAGGTCTCATCTGCCCCTGCTGCTTCCCCCAGCTCCTTTTCCACCTCGGCTCGCAGGCTCTCACGGGCGCTGGTATAGACACGCGGATGCTTTGGGCCAGCTGCATTGGGAGCACTGGAACCGCATCTCGGGGGGCAGTTTCGGTGAAAGGGCACGTGGAGCCCCTGTGTTATCCCATGGTAAGGATCCAGCATGCTCTTGTCTCCAGGGGTTATTGGAGATAATAGGGTGGCAGGCTGTGTAATGACGACGATTAACCTGTTGGGGGTTTCTGCTGCTCCATCCCCATGCATTTTGCTAGGAGCTAGGTGCGGGGGTGTAGGTAAGGGAACGCTGATCTCACGGCATTCGAAACCCCTGGTACCTTTGCCATCTGCAACTAGGCGATGTCCTGCTTCCATAGTCGCCTCCTATCTTTTCTCCCTTATTCCCCCCCACTCCTCCTCCTGCCTCCACAATTTGGTGTGTTGAAAAAAATGTAATACGTCACATCTTTTGGAGTTGCTACCTTTCCAGAGCCTTTTTCTTGAGAAATTTCCAACTAAAATTGGGAGAGATTAAAAAAAAAAAAAAAAAAATTAGTGCTAAAGAGGCAAGGTGCCAAAAATACTACTTTCACTTCTGCTTATTTGGGGAGTAAGATAAGTCATTTTTAAAAGAGGTTTGCTAGCAAATACATGGCCACACCGAACAGCATGGCAGTTATTATCACCAGGGTTCCTGGTTTTCTCTGATTTAAAAAAAATCCCCAATGTTTGGTTTAAAAAAAGTAACTCCAAATCCACATTTTTCTGTGATTAAAATGCAACACCACTAATACATAGATTATAGATATCTATGTATTAGTGGTGTTGCATTTAGATATCGATATCTAGATTATAGAGTCTAGATTATAGATATCTATGTATTAGTGGTGTTGTATTTTAGTCACAGAAAAATATGGATTTTGGGTTACTTTTTTTAAACTGAAAATTGGGGATTTTTATAATCTATGTATTAGTGGTGTTGCATTTTAATGAGGAAAACCTGTGGATTTGGGGTTACTTTTTTTAAACTGAACATTGGGGATTTATTTTAAATCGTAGAAAACCAGGATCCTTGATCATCACTGATTCAGGAGTGGGAAAGGAGACTAGAAGGAAGAGGTAATTAGCCACAACCCTCTTTCTTCCCCTATTTAAAAGGTGATCTCTTCTCCTTCAATCACAATTTTCTTTGGGGCAGTGCTCAGATAGTTGGTATTGGTAGAACTGGTCCAAAAGTGGATATATCATTTTGCAAAACAGCAACAAAATGTTGCCAAAAGTCTTTTGTTCTGGGGACTAACTCCAAAACGGGAATTTTTCCCCCCACTAAAATGAGCTTTCCCACTAAAAGGGCCCAAAGGGGTTAGCTTTGACTGAAAAATATCAGGGGTATAAAATGCCAGTTCACATTCTTCTCCCAATACTCAATAATACCCAGTCGTGCTCCCACTGAAGTCACTGGTAAAATTCCCACCGACTTCAAGGAGAGCGAGATCAAGGCATCAGGGTTCAGGTACTCGCTACAGTGAGTGGCTCCCCTGCCTCCTGCAATGTTGAAGAGTTTCCAGTTTTTACTTTGCATCTTGGTTGTTTCAAAGTGGATGTGACACAAGCACCATGCTGGGAAAGGGACCACCGCTGATTCTGCCTCATGTATTATATTGTCACTTCCCAGCGTTCGGGAGTTTTCCTTTGAAGTCTTCCGCTCGAGACCTAGCCTCATTTGCCTTGAGACTTGCCTATGACGTCTGTCCGAGTGCAATGGCTGTTGGTTACCTACACAAGCATTGCCAAAAATATTTTGTTTAAGCATTGCTGCATGCCTAAGCTGTTTTTGCAATCATTTCATCTTCGTATACGGTACTACCAAAGAACGCCAATCCCTTTTTCCCTACCGTATAGGTCATGCAACAATCTCTTTTACTTTGCTCTGCAACCTCGGGCTGATTTTATTAGGTATGATGCATTCTGCATGTGATTTGACCTGTGATTTATTACAGTTCATTTGTAAAAAAACCAAAACACAACCCCCCCCAACAACAAATCAATCCCCCTGCACAAAAAGCCTGCTTTTACCTATGAATAAATCATAAAATAAAATGAAAGAAGAATAAATGCCTTCAAAAAAACCCACCACCAAGCACACACAACATTTGCCAGGTGGGTGGGAAAACTGGTGAGGAAAGAGATGTTATTTCATGGTCCAAAACGGGTCTTACAAATACTACCCTCTCAGGTCTGCCCCTTTCATCGGCAGAGCTGTTAAGCTTGATTTTATGACGGGCTTCCTCAGAAGGCCAATGTTTCTGTTGAATAAATGGGCTTCCTATCGAATAAGGAGTCTATACAGTTCCCCCCCACTGCTGCCCCCAAATAGAGCTTTTAGTTTGAAATTTAAAGGCATTGCAATGCAGGGGGAATATCTTAAAAGTCAGGTAAAGTCTCATAAACGTAAGAAGAACCTGCCCTGGCATGGAAGGATATGATGTATGGGATCCTGCCGTCACACGGTGGCGGGATGCTCTCCAGGGGGGTCTACACTATGGACCAGAGCCCTCGGGCAACACTGAAGCTCCATTGAGCTTCAGAGAGAGGCCTAATAGCAGATTTATGGGAACAAAATCAGGAGGTTGCCGAGTGTGTTTAGTTCAGGAAAAGTCTCATTTCCCACCCCCACCCCGCTTTGCTTCTAGCTCAAACAAAGCTTTATTCTTCTCAAACAAAACCAACCTAATGCAATTTTCTCCATTTAACTTGTGCTGGAGCAGGGACATAAGAGCTGCTCTTCTCCATGTTGGGTGCTGCGTCCTTCTGCAAGGGGGCAGGGCCACTTCCGACACCGTTGGCCATTCCTTAGCAAGTCTATTATTGGAGTCCATCCGGTAGATGCTCTGCCTTGGATGTTGCTCTTGCTGTCTAGGCCATAACCCCCTTGTTTTGGAGACCGTGCCATCCTGCAGCATGCCTTCTCATGGACCTGAGGTTTCAGGGGCTTGCAGGGATTGTAGGACCATCACGTTGCAACCTTCCTACAAAAGGAGCCTTGCGCTGCCGATGATGGAAGAAGGTGAGGGGACCTGAAGCTGCATGTGGGGGTTAACAAGCATGCTGTCATCGAGCGTGGTTCAGGTTGATGGGGGTTCCCAGCAGGAGAGGAGAAAATCAGTGCAGACTTTGGCTTGACAGTGTTACAGATGGGTGTGTCGTCTATTGTCCACTTTTTCGTCATTCTGATGGCGGCCGCTGAACCAACCTTTTTTTTTCCTGATGTCTCAGCTACAGGATTTTCTGACAAAACTCTTCTCTGTAGGTGACTGCTTATCTGGCAACATTCAAGCATTTCATGATAATTATAAATGGAGTTTGTCTGGATTTGTTGAAATGCTTCGTTTGGACATCGCTCTTTTGATGCTTTGCATTGTGACTTGTGATCTGTAGCTCACGTGCACATCTAGGTAATGACCACAATTCAGGTTTTCAATGCATCTCATCCCAAAGAATCAAGTCAAGATGAAATGGTTCAACCTTGTGCAAATTAAACTTTTTTTTTTTTAAATAAAGTCTATAAACAAAGACTTTTTAAAAATAAAGTCTATAAAGTCTAAATATTTTCAGGAGGTTTCAAATGGATGCTTATCCTTTGACCCTAGCTGACTTTGACAGGGGGATGGACCCGATGATCTTATGAGGTCCCTTCCAGCCTTCATGTCTATGAATCTATGAAATCTGAAATAGTCTCAGATTTTAGCCATTTCACCCTGATTTGGGATGAAAACAAATGTCAAAACCTAGTGATTTCCCATGGGGTGACAATCTTGGTTCTTTTGACTAGCTGTAGCTATCAAATACCAGGTACGAAATGTCAGCTAGCAAATATGAATCCAGATAAAAAGCCACATTGTCATTATTTGGGCGGGGAATGAGCATTGGCCATATTATTTTCTTTGTGCTTTGAAAGCACTCTGAATGATAGCATGACTTTCAGAAACCTTGAAGGAAGGGCTCAGGAAAGGAGTGCCGGTCTAAATCACTCATCAACCAACTGGATAATTTAGAAAAGCAAAGCAGTGGTGCTCTGTTAATTGTCCTGGCAGCTGACGCTCTTGACCAGTTGGATTGTGGTTTGCAGTCAGATGCACGTCGTTTGTGTGATGGCTTCTGATATATTGAATAAAGACTCATCAGTGATCCACCTGTGGGCCTCTTTTTAATGGATCTTTTTCCTCTCTTCATCGCCTTTCGGCAAGTATTAATAGTGAGAGAGAGGAAATATGGATTTTACTTTGCATCTTTAACTCTTTTTCCAACTTGACACTTCTCAACCTGCTCGCTTCAACAGGCATCTGCCATGTGATTGTAAGGAGCTGATTATTCTCTGTCACTGGGGCAGGTGTCTCTTTCTGCGGGTGGGAAGCATCTGTGAAGATTTTTTCCTGCCATTAAGGAGGGATGCTCTGAAGGTTTCTGTATTTTTAGCAGCGGCAGTGTCTGTCCTGGCAACTCTTTCTTTAAACCAGCCCTCAAAGAGCTGTAGATTATTTTACAGAGAAACCCATCAGGTAATATATGCTGCCTCTATCGCTGACTTTAAAGAGGTGCATTAATTTTTGAGGGCTGAGGTCAGTCTCTCTCTGCTGAGATCTGCACAATGGCTGTCCTATGTTACATCTCATTTCATGCTGATAGGAGAATTAGGCAGTCATATTTACTTTTTAAGCTATATAATGACTATTATCAAAGTAGCTAATAAGTAATAACATTAATGACCGCTTGTATCTGAGCTGTGCTTTTTTTTTTTTTTAATCCAGCCGTCTTAATTTGCTTAATGAAAGACAGGCAGTGTCCATGTAACGCTAGTGATTTCAATGACGTTGCACGAACGATCATTTGACATTGAACTTGGTTCTTTTGTCTTAGAGAAGTTGCTGAGTTTGGGATCTGAAAGGGGCACGAGATGTATGAAGCCTGAATTTTTTTTTTTAACATATATATATATATATATATATATATATATATATATATATATATATATATATATATAAAACCATACTTAGATTGACTCTGATTAAAAGAACTACTTTTTTTTAAATGAAAGGAAGACTTTGGTGCAAAGTGCTCTACCTTGATTTTTCAAATCCAGGGAAGCATCTTTCAGGGGAATGGAAAGTGTTCAAAGTACGAATGTTTTCCCCCGCCTCTTTGCCTGAGGAATGAACATAAGCAGCGAACTGTAGCAAGGGCTGAGAAAGTTTAAAGAATAATTTGTCAGTGAATTTTACTTTGACTCGCTCATACATTTCCTTGCCCCTCAAATATTTAGCAAAACGCTACAGAATTTGCTACATAATTAAAGGAACAAAACTGGCACCGACACATTTTTCTTTTCCACCTTGCCAAGAAACAGATATTTGAGGATTTGCAAATTGCTTCAGAAATAGCTTAATGAAGGTGGACGTTAAAACAAAAGAAATCGGTAACGGGAATGAACCTTGTTAAAGCGATGTCAGGGGTAATAAGTAACACAGCCGTCACACGGCATGTAATCATGCCTTTGGTAAGCTATTGAGGTGCAATTATTTTAAGGCATTTGAAATGCCTATCAACACAGTACTGGTTTTCTCTAACTAAAAAAAAAAAATAAAATACCATTCTCCTGACTTAATGTTTCATACATTACATTCATCTTGTATATCTGAACGCTTCACTCCTTTGGTTTATCTAGAGAAGTGTCCTTTTGAAGTGTTGAACTACTTCGGCTTGAATGGTAAAGGATAGTCGGTCGACAAGCTGTTTTCCAGCTCGAAAGATGGTGGAGAGTTTTGAGTGGCGCTCCTGAGCCTCGAAAAGAGTGAGATTTGGTCCAGCCTCTCTTGAGAGTGGACGAGGCCCTGAATCACCCATTTGTCCCGTCCAGAAGTATGAACCTGCGATGGCACAAGGATCATCATCACCTAGATCATCCCCAACCCAACCTTTTCTTGACCACCTCCAGCAATGGAGAGCGCACAATGATGATGTTTTTTTCCCGAATATCCCATCTAAACTTTGCTGCAACTTCAAGACGTTAGTCTGCATCTTCCTCTCTGCAGCAAGAGAGAAAAGGTGTTTTCCTTCTTCTTTATGGCAGCCCTTCAAGTATTTGAAGCTCTCTTAAGCACCTTTTCTGCCAGCTGAACATGCTTAGCTCCTTCAGCGTCTCCTCCTATGATTTGCCTCCCAAGCCCTTCTTCATCTTTGCTGCCTGCCTTCGGCCCCTCTCCAACTTCTCTGTGTCCCTTGTAAAATGTGAAGCCCCAGCCTGCATGCAGTGCTCCAGATGAGGCCTATCCAGTGCCGAGTAGAGGCCCTGCCACCTCCCGTGTCTTGCACCTACTGCTTCTATTGATGAAGCCCAAACCCACATTCGTCTTTTGTGTGGCTGCATTACATAGCAAACTCGTACTGAGTCTATGGTCTCCTGAGACCACCAAGTCCTTTTCCGCAGAGCTGCCATCCAGCCAGGCACCACCCATTTTGTATATGTGTTTTTGATTATTCCTCCTGAAACATAGCACCGTACATTTGTCCGCATTGAATGTCATCCTGGTAGCTCTAACTCAACTTTCCAAACTGTCAAGGTCCTTCTGAATTGTCCTGCCATCCTCCAATGTGTTTGCAGGCCTTCCCAGTTTCATGGCATCCACAAGCTTGCTCAAGAAGCTTTCTATGCCAGCATCCAAATGGTGAATACACACGTTGAACAGTGCCAGGCCCAGGACACACTCACGTGGGACTCCACTTGAAACCTCCTACCATTCTGACACGGACTGATTAATAATTACCCTTTGCTTGTGGCTAGTGAGGCAGTTATTTATTAACCTTACAGTAGCTTTATCTAGCCCATGTTTCTCCAATTTGTTTAAGAGAAGGTTGTACAGGGCCTTGTCAAAAGCCTTGCTATTATACTCATGAAGGGAGTTTGCGCCTGAAAGTTTGCAATTATTATTTTTTTTTTGTTGCAAAAATCTAGTTGGTCTAATAAAAGAGATCACCTCTGCTATGAGTCCTGATTGCTTTTTGCTATTATACTGTAGTTTATATACCCAAGGGTCACATACGTCTTTTTAGCTACGGCATCATATTACGAATATGGGAATACCTTGTCTGCTACTGTCCCCAAAAAGCTTTCCAGGGCTATTGTTTTCCCAGGGTACGGGGAGGTCTAGCTTGCATTCCTTGTCCTTAGATGGGTAATGTTGTATTTGACTTTATTAAAATTGTTTTGGCTTCAACAGGCTCAGCTTCCAAAGAGTTTCTGATTGCTGTGGGCAAGTGCCTTGTCTCCTTCGCTATTCACTCTCCATCTGGCTTTGTATTGCTGGTGAGTGTTATCAGTGGGCACGTCTACATGAGATGCTTAATGCACATTAGCCTAATAACATTGCGCAGTCACGTGTCATGGCAAAAACCATGCTAATAGCCTACTGCACGGTATTATTAGGCTAATGTGCAGTAAGTGTCACTAAACAACTGTGCACCAGCACTACTGTGCAGTAACTTTAGGTACGGTGCATTTAGTTAGTACTTGATTAGGGAAGTACAAAGCTAAATGTGCAGTATCTAAGGTGCATTCATGAACATGTAGATGCGCCCAGTAGTGATTTTAAATTTACTTTTAGATCATCTGTGGAAGTATTGGGAAGCATCGGACTTAGTAGCAATCTCTACAGCTTTGATCTCTACACCCCCAACGATTCCTCATTGATTGCAGGTTTTGAGGGATCTACCAATTGCCCGGTTTGTAATCAACTTTGTACGTGTGCTTGGTACCGGTGTTTCGTTTTGATCCAGAATGTCGTGGGGTTCTAGTAAGACCCCCGACAGATCTCTAAGTATAGCATAGAGCTGCCTCCCTCAGTCAAACTTGTTACCTCTTCAGAGAATGAAATCAGATTTGTTTGAAACTGCCTCTTTTCCATAACATCGTGTTGACTGGCATTAACTGCATTCTTTTCCATTAACTTTGTATTAGCTGAATCCTATATAATATTGTGCGATACAGCAAGCTAAGTGGCTTATAGTTACTCATTAACTCTGCCAAACTAGCAGGACAGTATTGGCTGTCTTCTGGTATTCCACATATCCTCTTGTTTTTGTGCTACGACAGGGAATAAATAGCAGCCTCTGATTTACCTTCTCTGTTTCATTTATTCTACCACCCCTGCTTCGTTTTTATGTCAATGGCCCTAAGTGTTTCATTTTCTCTCCAGGTATGGAAGTCTTTCCAAATCAATAATCATTTGGTGACTCCTGCTTTATATATGTATATGCGTGTGTGTGTGTGTGTGTGTGTGTGTGTGTGTGTATAAACACACACATATATGCATATACATATATAAAGCAGGAGTCACCAAATGATTATTGGTTTGGAAAGACTTCCATACCTGGAGAGAAAATATATACACACACGCGCATATATATATATATATCTATAAATCTATTTCTATATATATATTCATTATTAGATGCAATGTTTAGAATTAAATGCTGTTGGAAAGGGCTTTATTAGTATCATTTCCTGCTCCATTCTTGATTTAGCCTAACGTTTTGTTGGCTTTTGAGACTACTGATATCTTTTGCACTACAATGTAAGGAAATCTGAGGATACAACATTTATAAGGAATGAAACCAATGGGGTTTGCTTTCCACCAATGCAGGAATAATCAGTCCTCTGCTATGACAGTCAGAGTTTGCTCTGTCTGTGCAGGCTGTGGTCTTTTGACTGGCTTGATATCTAGCGTCCGTAATAATTGCTACGTTTGCGGGGCTTTGCAGCGAATTTTAGGACTGGCTGTAGTATCCATGAGGTAGAGAGATTAGCTTTGCAATGCTGCAGAGAGCCTTTGGAGCAGCGAGAAGCAGAAGCACAGGAGCACAGTCCGCGCGTTGCTAGGCACTGCAGAGCAAAGCCACCCGTGGATGCGGTGGACGTGAGATACAGGCACCAAATAACACAATGGAGCCTGTATCAGTTGATGGAAATTTGTAATTAAGAAGAAGCTGCAAATCAGCAATCATAATTGTAATAACAGTAATAAAGCCTCGTGCAGGAAGGAATGGGCACCCATAATGTGTTTGCTCTCAACGTCTTCCTCTGGGTATGTTTGGTTTGATGCTGCAGAAATAGATGTATTCCTGCAGAAATTAGCTCGGGAGGGAGAGGCAGTGCAGAGCTCCCCAAGGCCCAGTTTCCTCTGCTGGTGGTCAAACCCAGCACTTCTTGAGTCCACGTGAGCCCCTCGTACTTGAGCCAGAAGACTCATCCCCGTTAGCTGAGGCCATCGTGGGCTTGCCAACCTTACCCTGAAGCCTAGGCACCTCGAGAAGTGGACTCTCTCATGTCGACCGATGATTCAGGGTTGCACGCTGTCCTTCTGAGCCATGCTCAGGGAGGTCCATTAAGAAAGTTAGCCATGTCCCTTCCTCTGTATCGGGAGTCTCCGAGGCTCCATGTGGGGAATGAAGCTCAGCATTGCTGATCAGAGGAGACTTCGCTCCCGGGTGGTCCAGCAGCGGCAGTCATTTTTGTTTGAACTCTGAGCCTCCATGTTTTATAGTTGGTTAAAATTAATAGTTGGGCATGCACAGCTGAAAACCCTGCCCAGTCCCAGGAAAAGCTCATCCCTGGATGAGTGCCGTAGCTGAGACTTCGGAGGTGATGGTGTATCACCATCGCGGGCCAGATGAGTGGCACGAGGCTGGACTGGGTCTTGTGCATCAGGCTTGGACCCTGCCATCCCACGCTGCCCCTGCCTTCCTGTCCTGCCTCTGCTTGGTCCCGTGTGCCAGGACGGGGCCCTGGAGGCCCTCACTGGTCCTACTGGTCCCACGTCAATGGGGTGGTGGAAGAAAGCCTCTGCTGCTCGCTCTTGAAACCCGCACCCTAAACTACTCAAACAAGGGGATCATCTGATGGGAGGTGTGAGCAGCTATGAAGAACAGCGTACAACACTGAATCATTGGTCAATATGAGAAATGTGGGATATCTCCCTTTCGGGTGTGATATGGGTGATGTCCCTGTCCCCTTAAAGTCAGGTCGAGCACTGCTTCAATTATCTAATTAAGTATAGATTAATCAAGGACATATGGAGCTGCTTGTTCTTCTCCCAGGCAAACAGCAGTTGTGTGCGTCTGCATGTGTGTAAAGTATCCTCTCAAAATATTCATTTTCCTGGGCAGAGTAGAATAGCTATAAAATGTCCGTGTTACTATTAAAGATTTGAGGATTTTTTTTTTCCTGAAAAGAAAAAAAAAACCCAAGGAAAGGAGGCTATTAGATTAAAATAAGTAAACAAGACTAAGGTTTGTGGCTGACATGGCCAAACCTTCGTGGTCCTGAATTTCCTGAATGCCCTCCAGCAAAGTGAACTCTCGCCACCTCCCACATGGCACCCGGACTCCTACATATGGAAGTCTTACCCTTAAATTTCCACGGCTTTTGTAGGCTTTTCTTACAAGGGTATAAAACCCTAGTGCTTCCGTGTTTCATATGGTAATAATTATGTTTTCTGCCTGTAATATGCTGGATAATGTTTAACTCCCGTTTTTATTACTTGCTACTGTTGTGCTATGAGCGGTTTTTCATTTAATTATGGATCATTTGCAAATAATTTAAGGTCCTTGTTTAACAGGGATTTCCAGCAGGTGCCTGGCTTTTAAGCAGATGAATAGTCTTACTGACCTCATTGAGACTGGGAGTCTCGAAGGAATTTGGGTGCCTATATCATCCATTGACTTTGTGCGGCCCAAAGTAACATAAGCACATTTTGGGATCAGGGCCTGTGTGTCTGCTTCTCATGCCGAATTAAGACCTAAACCTATATTAATGCCATTGCTACCATCTGCATAGGTAGAATGAGGTCCCATAGACCAGTATTTTATACTGAGTGCATTTAGGATATGATATAATGTGTTTGGAGGCATTAAAATGTGTGGCAAAATATAGGGTGAGTGAGTTATTAGTTAGCTGCCTATGCAATTACCTTGGTTTAATATTTAATTGTGTTGATTTTTGGGTCTTGTCTTTGTTCAGTGGAGAATATAGATCCCTCTTCGTGTCTGCTCACATGAATTGAGCTATTGGTTAGAAGGGCTTTGCGGCTCATCTTTCTGATTCGTTTGAATGTCACCATAAAATATTTATCATGCTGCAAACTCTAAAGCTAACACAACAGATTGGATGGTAACAATTAAAATTCGAGTAACATCGCTAAAACAGATATAACAAAGAGTGATGCTTGTTAAGCGCTTAATGATCCCTTTCTCCAAGGAACTGCATTTCGATTTCTTTCTGCTGTCTGATTGCCTTGCTACATCCTGCAGGTTTTCGTGGACTACCACCCTGTGCAATACATATTCAAATGTCTCTCCGCAACGCTCATCACGCCAATCAAGGATGCAAATACAGAGCTGTTTGACTGCATGATTGGAATTGCTTGCTTGTTTGCAAGGACACACGTAAAGGGGGGAATCAGGAGCTGATGTTGGAAGTGTAAAATGAATCAGCCGCTCCATTTGCATTGTAGTCGGTATTCAGTATGGTCCTGATCCAACAGCCATTCAAATCAATGCAGTGGGAGTTGGACTAGGTTTTGCACGTTGCCTAAGAATTCGGTTGCAAATGTTGGGTCAAATCCTCAGCAAATGTCAAGTGACACCACTCCACTGGACTTGATTCTGATTTACACCAGATGGGGCCAGAAATACGTTACTGCACCCTCCTGTTTGACTCGTATTCCTATTGACTTCAGCTGTGCTTTCAGTGCAAGGAGGAATGTTGCTTTTACTTGGGCGTTTCTGCTGAGTTAAAACTGATTCCCAGTTTAACACGGCATCAGCAGCTCTGGAAACTGTTGAACATGAAGTCATTCTAATAATTGCTATTTGGGATTTCGGTACGACGCGGTTCCCAGCGTTTCAGATTGCGCTTTTTGGAGGAAGAGCCATGGTAGCAAACAAATAAATAAATAAAAATCCCCTGCCCACGTCGATTTGATTCATAAACTCGCAGGCCCTGAGATGTGAATATGGGTGTGAAGTATCACACAAGTCTTATGCTGGCTTTCCACCAAAATCCCAAAGCTGGGGAGCTCAACAGAGTCACTGTGAGTGCTGCACAGATGGATTTTGGAGCGTGCTTCTTACGTTCAAGGCAATCAGGACTCGTAGTAGAGACGATATCTTTTATTAGACCAACATGATGTTTGCAAAAAAAAAAAGTATTTAATTGCTTACGTTCAGTCTTTTCTGGGCAGACTGCAACCTTGCCGGGTCTCGACTGCTTCAGTGAACGTGACAGTCTGCGCACGGTTCCTTTGGCTGAATCTTTCCCTGTGGATTGAGAGGATGTGACAAGGACTCCCTTTGGGAAGACTTCTCGGTCTCTCGAAGCAAGATGCTCTGGACAGGTTTCACGTGCGCTTTAGCTAGCCTGCAGGTGAGAGCAACTTGTGTGTGGCCTGCTTCGGGGGGCGAGAAGGGGCTGCTGCTCACGCCCCTCAATTTCTTGGGATGCGTTTGTGTCTCGTCCCCCTCTTCCTTTAGGCCATGAGCTCCTCTTCCTCCTATGCCAATCCTCAGCTTCTTTCCTGGATCGAATCAGGTAGGCCTTTCTGGATCCCTTTTGAAATTCAGGCCCTTCTTCATCTGCATGGAGAGCGGGCCACGGTCGCTATTACAAATTCTTCCGGGCGAATCCTATTCCCCTAGAAGTCAATGCGAGCCTTGCTGTTGAGTCCTCTGGGAGTTACTCCAGCATTTGACCTACATGAGCCATAGTTAGTTATCTGATCAGCATGAATTGATCGCCAGTCACTCACAAGGCTGGACAACATTATTTCCTTTCTCCACCGCCGTTGAGCTTGAGCCGTTTAAGAAAGGCCGTTCCTAAGAAGCTATTTTTACACAGCACCTTGAGATTAAAACTTCTTGTCAGAGTGAGCATGTCTCTACCTTCGGGCATGAGCTGATTTCTTCCGATAGGTGCAATTAGCAAGAATTGTCAGGCTTACGCGGGAGTTGTTTTATTTCTTTATAATGTTTCTATGCCCTGAATGCATACAGAGATAGAAAGTGAGCTTTCCTCCCGACTTCAGGTTCCTCTCCAGGTGACTTAAGAATACCCCGTGTTGCTCTTAAGAGCTAGAAAAGAAGGAAGAGTTTATATATTCACTTTATATCGGTTATTAAATGTGCTTTACTCATTCCAGGCCGTTGCTCTGGAGACAGGTACAATATAGGAACTTTGGCAGTATGACAAGCAATTAAAATACCAAGATGTTTAGCCATGTATGAGTATTTTCACACAGCGAGACCGCTAAGCCTCGTCTGCTCCTGACATTGTTAGTTATTGAATCAATTACACAAGATGAGGTTGACAGGTGTAATTATATATTTCTATGGTGATTATGTATGGCCTGTCATAGAGACCAACAAGCCTGTTACTTTGCAATCATTTAAGTAATAGGGTGGGTTATTTTTTTTTGAATGAAGTATTGACGTTGGGATGCCATTTCCAAGCGAAGGAAATCTAAAACCAAGCAGATATCCATTCTAAAAATCAATTCACTATCATATTAATGAGCATTAGCCACACTTATTCTATGGAGTGGGCCTTATTCATTCTCCAGTTACTCAAATATCTTTATTTTTCATTCTTAACCGGTGAAATCTATGGGCCAGGTCCGTAGCTGTAAACTGGCGTAGGTCCCAAAGATGAGCTGAGGTTGGGGGCCGAAGTTTAACCGTGTAGGTCAACACTGAACAACAACTTGAGTTAAGTCCCCAAAACATGACTATGTTCTCAAGGAAACTTCTCTCCAGATGTTTTCCTATCCTTCTTCCTTTCTAAGATGTGTTTTTTAAAGTTTATTAATATAATACAGGCCGCCTTGGAATTCCCTGCGGTACGGTAAGGGCTATTGTTGAAATTCCTCGTCCTCTAGACTAGATCAAAATATCGAGGCATTATTACTACATCTGAAATCCTGACCACATTGGTTTTCAGCGGTTCTGTCTCCCGAACCTTTCTAGTCATGGGCACGATAGAAACTAAGCTCCTTTCTTTCTGGAAACATGATGCAAAGGTAAAGGAGAGCAATGAGAAAATAAGCATAGATTTCTGAATTAATTGGCAAAACCTCTCTCTGAGCTTCAGTCAAGCAACTCGTCTGAAGAGTTTTCTGTTGCCACCCTCCTATACAGCACAGAGCTGCCATCTCATGCCTGGTACCTCCCAACCACCAGATGGAAAACTTAATTTCTTTTTTTCATCTCAAAAAAAGAAAAAGGAGCGTTTGAGAGAGGGAGCACAATATTTCTCCTGTGAATCATCAAAGACATCCTCCATTTCTCCCTTTGTCTAAATCTCGTCTAAAAATGGCTAAACGATTTTGAGAATTCCCCCTGGCTTCCCATAGCTTCCCTGTTTTAAAGGCCTTGAAACATGTTTTTACAAACATTTTTCCTGGTTGGTTGTTTTTAATTAAATTTCGAAGATGATAAAAATGTTTTGACTGAAAACCTGGTTTTCAGTAAGAAAATACACTTTTCGGTCAGTGGCAAGATTTGATAAAGATTCGGGAAGATTTGATAACGTGGCCAGATTTGACACAGATTCACCCAAAGAACTTCGTCTGCCAACATTTGATAACCTTTTCAAAAACAATTTCTGTAGCTTTTTTTTTTTTGGTAGTTAAAATTAAGGAATGTCATGAAAATATATGAACGGTTGCAATTACAAGACGTGTAGTTTTGAAGAGGGTGTTTTTCCGTACTGTAAAATAACAAACCAAAAAATGAGCAGGTTTTCATATTATCCCCAAGCAGATCCGTCTCACTGTTTGGGCATGTGAGAGAGAGAGATTAATATGAAAACATCATTCGTTCAAACTTGAATCCAGCTAATTTGAACTCTGCTCTTTTATACGTCTGACAATGCAAATGAATTCTTTATAAACTTTCTTAGGTTGTCATGCTCCTTTGCATGTCCTTTCTCTACAGGGCTCCTCATCCAGCGGAAGACTAGTACATCTGGTTTTGGTCTATTGGAAAGTCTATTGGAAACTGACTTTTATTGACGAATAAATAGTTCCATAAACCATAAGTCCTGTTGGATTTCTCCTGTGGAAAAAAACCCAGTGAAGATTCACTAGTCTATTAGGAATGGACCAGGTAAGACAAGGGGAAATAGTGAAGTCATTTTTGTGGTTTGAGTTATAAAGCATGGAAAGACCTTGCATGCAACAAGCAATGTGGACGATCTAAAAAACATGTGTCTGCTTGGACTTGCATTGAAACTCTTCCACTGCATTTGTAAGATCAATCTTCCAGAAATCAGCGTGTCTTCAGGAATGTACATCAAACCGGCCCAATATATAGGGATCATGATAGCGTGCTAATACGTGGAGTTATAGTGTCTGCCTTTTTAACGTGAGGTTTCCCCCTAGCCCCCATGTCCTGGCTAACATTTTGCAAAGCTGGTCCTACGCTAAGGTGTTTGAATGAGTGTCCTCTCTACTTTCAGTCTCAGATGGAAATGATCAATGTTTTCAACAACAGTGATGGGTCCCAGGGAAGCTACAGCCTAAAATCTCACTCCTGACTTCCCGTGCCAGTCCCAGCAGGTGGAAACAATTAACAAAATTAGTATCTGGAGTCAGCAGTGGGCCACATCTCCAAAGTGGAGGCACAGGGCTGAGCTCCTTTAAGCTTCAGGAGTGTTCAGATGTGATTTTTCAGTTCCAGCCTGCCCGGTCCATACTGGCAGCACGCTTTCCACCGGGGCTGTGATGCATCTTTATCTTCAGCCTGAGATTGGACAGAAAGGGCTTCTGTTTTACAAATCCCCCTTTGCTTTGCATTTCCTACAATATGGCTCGGCATGGCTCCATCCATCGGGAGAACGGCTTCTCTGCGCAGAGCATGCGGGAAGCAATCCAGGTGGGGTTGCATCTTAAATAGCATTATCGGGTCACAATTCAGCTTTATCCAGGTAACCCCAAATCTTTGCACGTGGGTTAAATGACTGAATTTCCATCACTGGTGCTTATATGATAGTACGTGGACTGGAGCGGCTATTAGCACCGTGCCACCCTCTCCCTACTTACTGCAGAAGATTTTGGGGTCGCTTCATCATTTGAAAGCTTTCTGCCCCAGGACATGTCCTTCGAATCCTGCAAAGACAGCAGATTACTGGGGACCGTGGGACAAGTTTCGGCAAGTCAATAGCAGCTGGCCTGTCCCTTCTCATTGCTCCGTCCTCCTGGCCTCCCAAGTAGCAAGCTATTTTTTTTTCAGCTTATTGCTGCTGAAGCTAGTGTTTTCCTTCTAAGTGTTATCTCAACACTGCAGTCCCCAGGTGTCCCTCCCTCCTTGTCTTGGTGGTCAGTAGAGTGGCTGACCGTACAAATGGCCATATGTGTGTGTGTGTCCATATAGAAAAGACCAATATAAAAATAACCAAATGGCTGACTCCTTGGAGAGGATTTGCTGGGGAAGGGAATTGCTGGCAATAATTATGAATGAGCCATCTCTTTGCTGCCATGAGCCAAAGCTTCGGATGATGGGAGCTGCTTTTGACTACTCATTTTTCAAATCTATCCCTAGGTGTTTTCAGTTGTTTGTCTTCAAATGTTTCTCCTAACATTTGGCAGTGAAGAAGTGATTTGGTAGCCACAATGGTCCAGAAATTATGCAAGAGGCAAGGATTTGTCTAACTCTATCCCAGCGACACAGTTGGTCCAATAAAAGATACCATGCAAAGAAATTCTTGCTTCCTTCTAGGTTTTAACAAGAAAAGGGCCATATTTAGCTCCACTTAGCCAGGGATGACTATCACCTACTCCATTAATACTGCCCTGTGCTACAGATCTCACTTTCCAGACCCTGGGCACTAGATCCCATCATTATTACTTCTTTCTTTGCCCTTTAATGGGATTCTCACGCAAAGCTACTGATTTTGCTTCAATCTCAGTTGCTACAAGTTTGGTTTTATTTGATGCTTTGCAGGCAGGAGCATCACGCTTGCTTGGGACATCTGGACACGAAGAACTGGAGTCACTTGGTCATGTGTAGGGTACATGTGCGTGGAGTACAACCGGCGAAAGCCAAGGGGTCAAAGAGAGATGTGGAATAAGTGGATGCAAACCTGCTGGGGCAGTAATGCTGGCTCGCACTGCAGTTAAATTTGGCCCGCTCTGTCTAGAAATGTCAGCACAACAGCTGCTTATGCAGTATGACCAGTTCAGACATTATAAGCTATAGTTAGTGGCAGTAAAACCCAAGCTGGGCGTGAGTCATGCTCCGCTGCAGGAAGCTGGATTGTCTGGTGCGCCAAGCTTGCTTCCACTTCATGTTGGGAAGCAGAGCGGTGTCTCACTCCCTGACAAGAGTAGGGCCAGGAAATGAATGCCCTTCTTTATAGGAGAGCATGAAGAGTATTTCAGCCTGATACCAACTCCTTCTGCATGTTTGTAGCAGAACCAAGCCAAAGATTACACAGCCTTTTGATCCCAGTGCATTGTGCGGGGTGGGACATGATATCAGGAGATGCCAGATTTGACCAGGACTTTGTGATGGGTAACGAGCGGGCAGGATCCAGACCTCACCAGGCGTCAGCCCCTGGGGGAGGCATCCGAAGGGTTTTTTTGGAAGGAGAGGCTCGGGGGCTACCACGCTCCTCCAGTGCTGGGAGGACAGAGCAGGGGAAAATTGTAGGGAACGCATGCAATCCGGGTACTTGTCTTTATTTTTTCCTTGCAAAAATATTTGTTTCTCTCTATAAAAATAAATATATATAACGCCACCTCCAGCACTGCCAAGTGGCCCCTGTGGTTCACTTGGCAGCTCAAAGCACATTACAAACCCGTTACACAATTCGCACCGCCTCCCTGCGCGCCCGCGCACCCATCTCCATACTTGTCCCGCTGCTCTCCTTTGCTCTGGAAACTGCTGCCTCCATCTTTTCATTCCTCTGAGTTTTATAGCAAGCCGCTTCCCGCTAGCCGTGTAGATGTCCCTCCCCAGACAGGCTGCACACCTCATTTGCAAGCAGAGGGTGACATATTTTCATCATCTGCAGTTTTTAGTACCCCCTGGATAGCTCTAAAACCCCATAAAGGAGCGATGGGGGGACAGGAAACGCAGTGAAAGTTTTAGCAGCGTAGCAGAGAGTCGTTTGGACTGCGGTCGTTACTAGCATCCAGTGCTGAAGTAGCACTGAAATATAATTGGGATGGGATCTGAGATGGGTGAGCAGAGTACACGCACGCATGCACACGCACACGCAGGCACGCTCTCATTTTGGGGTTGTTTTTATTTCTGACTTTCCAGTGATTCCTTGTCCTTCCTTCCAGTGTCGACCCCATGGCGAGGGGCCAAGCGATTCCAATAGCGTGCACAACCCATGTCGTAACATGATGTAGTCAGAAACGGAGACCTGGTTGCTTTGTTCTGTTTTTCAAACCTACCCCTTTTAATTGGTCGAAAGGTTAAACTCGAACACCTTGGCTTATCTGCCCGCTCCGCTTGAGGAGAGAAACAAACGTTTGCTTATTGAATATCTGCTTTGATACGGCGATTAGTCATTGCCCTTAATTATTTTTTACCATTTCCACATGACTGATCAGGAAATGAACCGCTGTCTCACACTTTCAGCACGTTACAAAGGGCCTAACTGTGGTATTTCCTTATTGACTTTTTCCTTGCCCCCGTGCAGAAGGTTTTAAGATGTTGTTGCTCTCGAGTCGCCTACCTCACAGCTGGAGGAAGGCCGCAGCTTTTAAAAACGTTTCCCTTCTGCCTTTCGGAGGCGATGAAGACAAGTCAAATCATCCAGCATAAAAGGTTTACACGAACAAAACACAAAGCCAAGGCCCGGGTCAAGTTACAGTCTAAACACGAGTAATATTAAGAACAGTTTTGGAGGCGATGGAGGCCCGCTGGGCCAGGTGCGTCTGCCAAGAGGAAGAGTCCCGCCCCGCGTCACTGCTATTCCAGTTGTTCGGTTGTAGAAGAAATGTCTTTTTGCCTTTTTGTTGGCTTAGTTTGGTGACTGTCGTGTGTTTGCATCTTTGCAGACTGGTGAGGCTTGTAAATCGTGGCTGCTTCGGGGCTCGCATCCATCACTCTCGTTTTGTGGATGTGCTTTATTCAGCTCCTTACAGATGTGCGAGGAGTCTTTGCTCTATGTACCCGGACACCTCTTAAAATACAAATTTCAACTGACCTGTCATTTATTCCCCAATCCAATTGGATAACCCAGTGAGGGCATGAATTTATCATCCACTTTACAACCCCCCTGCATGCACCGGCATTGCAGCGCCCCGTATTTCTCGGGTAGCAATCACAAGCGGTTGTGGATTTTGACCCGTCGGGTTGATTTGAACGGGAGCGAGGGAGGGCTGGCTGTGTGAAAAACATGCGCTTTGCGGAGCGGGGACAGAAATTGTCACGATTGCTTTCTAGGTATTAATTTGTGGTGTGGAGTCCGGGAAAAAAACAATTCTCAGAATTTGTGCTTTCCCCGTCCCAAAATGGCTCGCATGCCAAAGCCCGTGTCCTGGCAAAGCCGGCAGACGTTTTTGTCCTTATTTTTAATGAACTCAGGATGTGGCTGTGAACGAGGATGCACGCCGGTGCTGAATGACGGGGACTGCCTCTAGCAGAAGGAGGGTGAACGCCGCTCGCTGGTACCCTCCTGCAGCTCTCTTCATTTCAGTGCATTTAAACTTGCAGAGGTGGAGCTGAGCACTGAATCGGGCCACTCTCCCCACGGCATGAAGTAAATCACCCAACCCTGTGCAAGCTCTCAGGGATCTTGCAAGGGAAACTAGAGAGTGCTGGAATAAGAGGGAGGAATCCAGATTTCATCGACATCCCCCCGATGTGTTTTAAAGGCCTCGCGGGCCGCCTGCAAACCCCAAAGCAGCATTTGAAAGTCCGAAGCCCCGACGGCCGCAAACTTCTGCAGCAAGTGACATCTTCTGACCTGCTCCAGGGGTCAAAGGGAATGTAACACAGGCATACCAGATTCCTCCAAGGTGATAATTGCCAGTTTTCTCTGCATGGGGTGCGCTAATAGAAAAACAACCGAAATGTTGCGTGGCTTTCTAAATCTTCCAGCTCTTGAAAGATTACCCCAACTCCAAAGAGAGGAAATAAAACAAAATGCCTTGCAAATGTTGGTGTAGGCAAATAGCCTGTTAATATCCCAACACAGATGATTTCTCTGATTTATTGAACATCTTAAGCTTGCACGTTAATTGCACAGCATTGCCTCCTAAATCTGTTTTAAAGTAGGTTGATGAACTCGGACTAATTTAATATTTTAAGCCTCCGTGAATCTTTATTTAACTGGTGGAGAGCAGTGATTATACTGCAGGAAAATGAACTGTAATATCATATTAAACTGTTTTCATCTGGAAAGATGGCTGCGAAGAGACAAGCCTGTGAACAGACCAAATGTTGTGGTTGCAATAATACCATTGCCATTAGCCCCTTTTCAAGCAAGCCCTTCTGGCGCTGCATTCGATCTGTGCACTCAAATAAATCATATCTTGCTGTATTAATAATTGCCTAGCCAAATAGCAGGAAAAAATAGAACCTTTTATTTTTATGTTTCTCTGAAGAAGTTGAATCCCAATTTTTCTGAACCCCTGTTTTAGGTTATGTATTTATTTAAAAGAAAAAAAAAAAAAAGCAAGTGGTGGGAAAAGTGTGTGATTTAAGTACTTCTCTCATTCCATTTGTTTCAAACAGGCAGCGCTGTTTTTATGTGTTGATTACCCTTGCCGATGATTAAGGGCTCTTGTAATGCAAGCGTCAGATGGTTGGGATATGACAGCAAAAGCTGATAAATTCTTGTAATTACTTCTGTGAAGGGGGAGAGGCAGTTTGATTTAATTTTCAAATTGTTTGCGTGCCTCAGTAGATGCGACGGAAGACAATTTTTTTTTATGGTAGGTACTGGTGGTTAGGTCCAAGGCGAGTATCTGAAATGGGGCTTCCAGTACCATGGTTCGGCATCTCAAAGAATAGGCTGATGTTTAATGATTCAGAAGGTGCAGCGATCCCCTTTGCTGTTTGGAGACGGCGAGTGTTGAGTGAATCCCGGCCATGCTCGTTGGGTTTGTAAGGTACATCTGACGATTTGGAGGGCAGACGGATAGGGCAGTGGACTCCTCTCTCCAGACCCATCTCCTGTGCACAGAGGCAGAGGGAAGAGAAGAAAGCAGATTTCAGGACAGCATATTTTGTTTCAGCCTTGCGTCCTTCTCACCAGCGAACGCTTTTCATTGCCAGGAGCACTGTACAAAGTGTATACACATTGTTAAACGACACCCTACAAGCAGATGGGGATCCAGGCTGGGTAGCGTAGTTTTGACGCTTCTCAGGACCAATAAAACCCATTACTCTGGCAGGGTAAGTCGGTTCTTGTTGTCATTTCTATGCAGCTTTTAACTTCTTCCTCATAGTGTGCCCTAGCCAAGGCAGGGGTAAGTGACATGATTCTCCCGGGTACGACTGGAGTCCCGGTGGCGGAGGTGAAACTGACCTGGCGCGTAGATTTCATTCTGCTTTTGTTCAGCGAAGGTTGGGGCAGCAGCGGATGCACGAGCCCACTCGCCTTCAGACTCAGCCCCCAACTTGCCATTGGTTCATATTTGGGAAAGGATCTTTGCAACTGCAAGGGCTAGGACCTTAATTATTTACATTTACATTACATTCTGAGCAGGCCAGGACAATGGCCTGGTATGCCCAAGTTATCACTTATGCCTCTGGACAACCAGACTTTCCAAACCCAGTTTTAATTCTTTGAGGGATCTTGGTGTGTTTTGACAATGTTTTACACCACCAAGCTTTTAGGATATTTAGTATATAAGACTGGCCACACAGCTGATTCTGTAGCACCCAACGACACAGCTCCTCCTAGCGGCTATATTCTGATTTACATAGTCTTTTTTTTTTGCATCTTCCTCAAGCTGTGGTACTGTAGGGTGCCTGCCATCAATTCTGTTGCAAGCATGATTGATCTTGGCCCTTCTGACAGATGAGTAACATTTGCATTTCAATTGACAAATAACCTTCTAAGCTTCTAAATGTTTCATAAAAATGTTTTGTCTTAAATATAAAAGAAGTCAACATTTTAACTATGGTTTTTATCCATCTTCAGATGGCTCAGGGGACTTCCTCAGTCGTATAAGGAAAGATTTAATTCACAAACATGTCAATTTTTAAAAAAATTTACCTTGGGTAAACTACACTTAAATTTACACTGGCTTAAATTTCCCGCTTAAGTATGTGGGAATAGGCTGGCGTCAACACGTGCAGATGTTAAAGCTCATTAATACTGTGTGTAGACTGACTTGGGACTAAAGTTAGTCCCAAGTCAGTCCACACACACGGTGTTACTGCACAGTAAGGCGTCTATACATGCGCTGCTGCGCAGTAACTAATCCGGCATAAATGTAATACCTGCATAATGCAGATATCAAATTTATGCTCAAGCTGGCGTAAGTCACCATATTTACTGCTCAGCACGGGCATGCATGTGTAGATGCACACCCGCACCGCACAGTAATTTTGGTTACTGCGCAGTAAATGAGCACATGTAGACGCTCCCTGTATGCAATAATAGAAGGTGACTGGCTGTGTAAAGGGATTTTTAAAAATCTAGGTAAATGGAAACAATGTTACTTGCATACGTGTGCGTGGGCCCATGCGAATTTACATATCTACCTCATAGAAATAAAATCTAAATATGCTTTGCATAAAGCACAGAAGTGGGAGGCACATAGTTGTTTGTACTCTGCTACCATTACTGGGAATATTAACCTACCGCAACGAGCTCTACTGACTTCAGTAATGCTACCAACATGAGTAGGAATTGTATTGCCCAGTCCTTCAAATGATGCTTTTGCCGTTGCCATCAATAAATGGGAACAGGATAAAGCCCAATAAGTGACTTAAGTTTTTGGCTCTGTTTTGGTTTCTCCAAGGGAAAAGGAAAATCCTTTTGAAATCATGTAGCTGTATAAATGATAAAAATATAATATTATCTCTTCACGATCAGCAGCTGCAACAGTTTTCGGTGCTGAATAGTCATGAAAACCAGATTCCAGTGCAACTAACTTGCTACTCTGGCTACAGATCGGAGCTCTTTGCACCAGTTGTTTCTCATCCTCCTTCTGTCTCTTTGTGATGTTATCGCATCTCACAAAGATTAAACGAGACCAATCCTTTATGGAGTTTGGGGGGCAGCTCTTGGAAAAGAAAGCATACTATAAACACCCAGTTGGGCATGTTCCAGCAAGTGCGTGCCTATATCTGCGCGTGCATATTCAAAGCCGTGCCTTTGTCGGCGTGTCTATGAACTAGTTCCATGAGTGAGGGTTAATAATATGTTGTCCAGCAGTGTCCCTGGAGCAAATGGGGGGAGGTTTTACTCAGGGGGTGAGTCTCCGTTCTGGTGTTCCCCTTGCTCTGTGGGGGGACTAAAGTTTGTACACAGTCTTTAATTGTGGCAGAGCCAAGTTGGCCTATTCTTTGCTGCCACCTGCTCCTCCTCTCTCCTCCTGGCTCTGTGAGAGAAGGGAGCTTCCTCCCTTTCCCCTGCTGTGAGGAATCAGCCTTCCTCAGGTGGGTCCTGGCATGGGGGAATGACTTGTTTGTAAAGCTAAAGCTGCCCTCTGCTTGGAGAACTGCGTGGTGATGCTGAACCTACCGCTGGCCTTCCAGCCATGGGCACTGACGCAGTGGTTCCCGACCTTTTTTGTGCCGTGAACACCCCACGGGAGTGGCGGAGCTGGCTGCCTCCCTCCTAGGGCTGCTCCACCCCCCAGCTTTAACCCCACACAGCACCACCGGCAGTGGACAGATGGGGGACTAAGTGGGGGGTTCATGCCATGACCCGGCAGCCAACCCACCACGGCCTCATGGTTGGGAACCTCTGCCCTGACTGACTTCCAAGTGTCCACTCCAGACTCTTCCCAGCATAAGACTCTTCCCCTTCAAATTCTGTGCAGATCGCCAGAAGTACGAAGTAGTAAAGAGGATGCCACGTTGCATGTCCCCTCTCACCTCGTGTTCCTTGCATGGCTTCATAATTTGATCCATAAGTAGCAACTGTTAGGTCGCCCTTTGATAAAAGGGATTGCTACCAGCTTAGAAACACCAAGCTCATAGCTTTAAAGGGACATCTGCAGAAGCCGCACTGTCTGATGGGGTTTCTATGTGACTTCATATTGCATGAACATCCATTGGGTTTGTGTTGGGATCATAACCTTGAAAATCAGCTTGACCTCTTCTCCAAACATCATCCCTCTGAAGCTCCGGCTGACACAGGTTACAAAAGATGTTACATTTTGTAACATCTTTTTCTGATACCTCATGCAACGAAGGGGCAGATTTTCACCCCATTGGCCATTTTTGAAGCTGTTTGCAACTGTGCACTTGTGTTTGGTCACAGCTATAAGCTGCTTCCTGTGGCCATGTCGGGTGAAATTGTCACTTCTGTCTGCACCTAGCAGATGATGCAGTATGCTCTGGTCAGTCTTCCTGCCCTTGGATTGTATGGCAAGGCCTGCTTCTTCCAGTACTTATGCACCCATCCATCTAAAGGTTTCTAGTTGGTTTCCCGGAGACTTCCAGTAAAGGTATGCATGCACGTGTGTGTGTGTAGTATCATGCTCAGTACAATGGGCACTGGGAGATGCATTTAAGTAGAGGCTGGCTTCCCGTTTTAAATGTAACTCATATTTTTTTTACTTACTCGTAGGTTTTTCAAATTAATTCCTGTATTGCTGACATTTTCCTTCTTTCATCTTAAGCAAAAGGTGATTAAAAAAAACAACCCCAAAACTTCTTGCTTCAAGATTGCTTGAGGTGTGAGGTCTTGGAAGAATACGTTCTACCCTGTGCAGCATGGCACTGAAAGCTGCCAGTTTTACTAAAGAGAAAGATACTGCTCTCCTGGCAATATCCCTTACTCGTTATATGTTCAAATCCTAGAGCACAGGTTGGGTCCCTATTGTTGAACTTCAACTTTTGAGGCAGTGAATAAATCAAATAATAGCCTAGTTTTTTGGAATATCTGGTTTATTCTGCAACATTTTCTGAAGCACAAAACTCTCTATAAGGAGACATTCTGAAAGAATGCACTAAAATCAGGATTACGACTGCAATGTGTAGTAGGTATGCAAGCAAATGAGTTCACTTGTCAAGGTGTTTTGTTTTTGCTGGAAGAGCAGATTCTCAGAAATGTCCTAGTCATTAACATTTAGAAGCCGTTCATATGCATTTTATAGCCCAGGACTACTCAAAAGTAAGGTGCAAGTATCCCAGTTTCGCATTTTATTTTTCAGGTGCTATTGACTTGAGAGATCTCAATCTAAAGCATAATAATATATATATATATATATATTTTTTTTTTGGAAAAAGTGAATTTTAAACATTTGCTGCACTGAAGGCCTCACTTTGTTTTTGACCCGGGTGCAAGTTAAAGTGAATTATGATACCCCAAGATGTCTTAGATTTTGGCACGCACTCTTTAGATGCTTTTCACTTCTGCACCTGTCATCCATTAGTGGACCCCCTTCTGGGATCTTTCATCGTTCAGGATGTATGATGATTTTCTTAACCACTTTGACTAATTGGAGGTGACTTTTATTTCAAAATATATTGTGTTGTTTGTAAATACTGCGCCCCGGGCATGCTTTAAAGTTTTGTAAAGACGTGCAATTTGACTGGAATCATCAAAAATGGAAAGCCACAATAAATTTAGATAAAAAACAGCAGGGTCCCATTATTCATGGTAGTATTAAGCCCAATAGGTTCTTCAAGCAGCCCAGTTGTTAAACTCTCTTTCACTGCGAGGAAATGATTCGTGGTGTTAGTCTTCACCACTTGGCATACTTAATTTTTTTTTTTGCAGTTCCTCAATGAACGGCAAAGAGCCTTGGTTACGCAATTGTACCGTTGCCTTCAGGATACAACATTTTAAAAGAAGTTATACATTGGAAAATTTAAGATCCCAGGAGACTAACAGTATGCCAAGCCTGGTGAGTGCATGGGCAGGAACTTCCACTGAAGTTCGCCGATGTCCGCAGAGCCGTGTCGATTTTCATCACCCGGAGATCTGACCCTACACACGTTTTGTGAATTCACACTTGTGCTTTTTTGGTCTTTTGTACTTTCCTACCAAGACCCAAGTTCAGAACTTTGTGTCTTCTGCCCCAGGGGTATTATACTATCTTATCCTGAGCTTCTTCTGGCTCCATCAGCTGGAGCAAAAGAAAGTTCGCAATCTTGGAGCTCTTGGCTGAATAGTTTTTTATTACAGCTTGGCACTGGATCTTTAGAGCAAGAGCAGTGGGTGTGACGAGCTCCCTGGCGTCCACAGCCACAGAGGGGACAAGGTCACACATTTCGTAGGAGCAAGGAAGCATCATGCCTGCTCCCCCTGCCCTTTCCTCAGGGGCACGCTCAATGCCTGCACAGTTCTGGAGATGCTCCATGGCATCCTGAGCAGAACAGGTCCGTTCTTCCCCAGTGTTTTGTGGGTTGGAGAGCAGAAAAATTCTCCGTCTGTCTCTCCAGTATCTTGTTTCTAGAGGTCAGTCAGAGAAGGAGGAAGAAAGATGCCATACTATAGAAATATTAGACACCCTCCCCCAAAAAGGCAAAGAGGGAGTCTCAAAGGGATGGTATACGGGCACGCACTGGTGCATATAGGGGCCAATGCACTACAACTTCTTTCCAGGATAGCAAGACATCAGAACCCTCTTTCCCCATAGTAAATTGATTTTTTTTTTTCTAAGAGACCTTCCCAAAACCAGGCAAAGGGGTTTTTTTAACCTTTTTTTACCATTTTACCTTTTTTTTCTTACCAACACTGGAGGGCCGTGGCCCTCTGTCTGGGTTAGCACGGCAGATGGGCGGTGTGGTGGTGGACAGCACACGAGCACACTTCTACAGCATTTGGACAGAAGTTTTTCCCATCCAGGACTTTCATAAAAATTCATTTGTTTTCTATCCGCTTGTTCATGTTACGGCTTGCGCGGTGGTGTGGTTTACCCCTTTGCATGGTAAACCCTCAGCTCCTCTGATGACTTCCCAACACCACGACCAGGCAGAACATGCCCGTGGTAAAACTTTCTGCCGAAGAAATCACCCGTGCTACAACGACACGCTACAAGTTGCGACAGCCCGTGCGTTTTCCCAGTTGCTCCACTGTTCCCAGTAGCCCGAACTTTTTTTTATTATTATTGAATTGGTTTTTTTCCTGGCCACCCTCCTCCAACAAAAAAAGCTCACATAGTACCATTAATGACGTGTGGAAAGCTTACAAATTGTAGAAAATGTATCGATAAAATCTGAAATTTCTGGCTATCAGTAGCAACTACCATGATTGGAGCATTCCTATTCTGAAATCCTGGAATAACTGCTCCTCTAGCTGATTTCTAGGTTCAAAAGGTTGGGTAAAGGACAGACTTCGTGCTTTAACTCTTATGTGGTCTTAAGCCAGACTCTGAGCGTCTCCGGAGTAATCCTTCTGGGCAAGTGTGTCCCCTTTGCAACACCACGAGACCCCAGCCTTTCTAGAAAGGCCTCTGTTGTTGCCCATTTTATCCTCTTTGTGTATCTCTCTTGGCGATTTTTAATATTAAGTTAAAAAAATAGGAAGAAGAAAAAGAAGAAAAAAAAAATCTCATTTAAAGTTTTTGAAGGTCCAAACAATGTATAGCGGTAGGATGATAAAGAGGCTCCCGGAGCCAAAATGGTTGTGCTGGAAGTGTAAATTCAGTCTCCGACGTGTGCACACAATGAATTTTGAGAAGTGATTTTTGACCCACTCACGATTAGGGTCTCACCTGTCAGAGAGTATTTAGGGATGCTTAAATCTTCCTATACTTTGACTGCCGGGCACACAAACCAATTCCACATGCTAAAAACCCTCCCTCGAATTTGCTCACTAAGGAAACTTCTTTCCCTCCATCACTTGTTCTCCCTCCTGTAGCTCCTGCCCAAAATGAATTGAATGAGTTTTATCATGTTAGTTTCTACTGTAGGGAGTAATTAATTAATGAGAGGATGAATGATACCAAGGATCTTCTACAGATGAATTAGCTACTCTTAACATGAGTAACACATCTCATTTTGATTCAGGCCAGAGAAAGCCGGACCTGGAGCCACAGGGTAAACAGGTGATTCAGCGCTGACCCTGTGCGACACGAGTTGACTCACAAGGGTTTTTATTAAATACATCATTCAGGGCCTGAGTCCTGAGCGTGCTTTCCACACGAGTAGGAAGCAAGCTGGGTGATATGGAAGTATCTCACCTGTCAGCTTGAGAGCTGGGTAAGTCCCGAGGGTGGTTGTCACTCATACATGGAGGACTCAGGTGTGTGCCCTGTGCCCCCATCTATGGTTTTCCCATGCATACAGGTCCCGCAGTGAAACTTTGGCACTTCCTGCAAGTTGAAACTCTGGTCCATATTGTCCATCTTGCACACATTTTGCTTGGGAGGGAAAGGGGTGCCAGCGAGGGAGTCCACTACAGTGGCACCAAGCACCTTCCAGGGGTTGCAAAAGATTTGCAGGGCTGTCAGTGGGAGAGCCCCATACCAAGTGATGTGGTTTTAGCAGGTGCCCCATAGATCCAGTGTCCCTCTTCGTCGTTTAGGTAAGATGAGGGAGCTGAGTCTTTACAAGGGCATGCCCTTTATCCATGGCTAAATAAACCCCTTACCTTTACATGAGCGTGGCCCATGTTTCAGCTCTTAACAAGAAGCACCCTCCAGTTATGGGACAGCTCTTCACCGATGCTTTCCCATGACCGTATTGTTCTTAGCAGAATTATTTAGAGCGGTCTGGTGCCTGGCTGGACATGGGCAAACTCAGCTTCTCTTCCCTATTCTGTCAGACTCGTGACCTTGGCAAGTCACTTAGGCTACCAGACCCTCATCTGTAAAATGGGGACAATAGCATGCTCCTGTCTCATCAGCTAGAAATGACAGTGCAGGGGGGGACATTCAAGTCTGAAAGATAGTGAGCTAAGTGCCGTTGGTATGTGACCAGCACTGGCCACATGTATGGGAAGACTGTTCTGAGAATAAATCATAGAGCTCTAGTGCAAAAAGTTATTGCTGCATTTAAAATAACTCATGCGTATGTGAAACTTTAATGTGAGGTGATGCCAGCTGCAATTCTGAGTGCGGGCATTTGCATACTGCATGTGTTGATGCAAAGGGCCAGCAAGCTGCAGCAATGAATCCTGGAGGTCCAGTGACAACCCATGGACCCGCTGGCTCCAAGTCAGCATCTCATCAAAGAGTGCAGGGAGGAGCTAATGGATCCTTTAGACCAGGACACAAATGCAGCCTGGGACAAGCAGCTATTCGGGACTTTGCTGCATCCAGGCAGCTCTGTTTCCAAGCATTTTGGAGAGAATTGCTGCTACAGTCCTGCCAGAACTGAGCTGGGCCATGGGAGAGAAGAGGGCAGCAACCAGCATCATGCAATTTGCAGATCTAGGGACTGAGACTAGAAATAAATGCTTGTTGCCTTTGGAAAGCTGCACTAATCCATGCTCCAGGGCTGTGCAGCATTCACGTCTTCCTTTGCCAGTTTGCAAGACTTAGCAGGGCTTCTGAGATGTGTATTTGGGACAGAGCACAGCAGGCACTTGAATGCTGCCGGACCAGTGTCACCTGCAGTTCTCACACCCCCACATCACCTGCCCCCCACTATTTGAATGGTGCCAAGTTAAGACAAGCCATGAAAATTAAATGCAACCTTTTCAGTTCATTGAGCCGTTAGGTTTTGGGAACAGCCTCAGTTTCTCAACGTGCTGGGAACAGTATGAGATAACAAGGCAAGAAGGTCCCAGGACCTAGGGGACCTGACCAGCCTTGGACTGTCTGGAAGGAAAGCAGTCCCTCCTAGAAGAGCACACTTGCATCACTTGCTATTGTACTTGGCATCTAAATAAAACTTGCTCTCCCCTCCCCTAAGTAATTGCCAATAGTTTGAAACAGGTTTTTAGCCAGCAACTTTTAAGAGCTGCAAACAGACGGACTGGCAGGTTTTCAGATTACTTATGGCAATCAAAAGCAGCTGATGCATGTTTTCAAATGTCTTTGCAGACGGCCAGAACATATGACTCAATTAATAAAACAAATGTGCCTATGAACTGCAATGTAGCCCTTTTGACCTTAATAAAGTCTTAAATCTTTAGCAAATCGGCCTCCAGACTTAAAATCTATGTGGAGGTAATATTTGCACACACTTGAATGAAAGTTTATTGCCTTGTCATACTACCAATACACCCTCACTAAACTCATGACCTTATATATAATTGAGTTATAGATATACCAGTGTATATTTATCAAGTCATATATATATACAGAGGTGTGTGTGTGTGTACATATATGCACACATATACACACACATATATGCATACACACACACCTCTGCACCTGCTTTTTTACTTATTTTATGTGGCTGGCAGTCCAGAAATCATCCTTGATCAAAGGGTTAAAATCCTGCAACTTAAGTGCATGTTATTTGCTGCTCAGGCTGAGGCGGACTGATTTTGCCCCTGGCACAGGTGCAAAAGGCAAGGGGCAATATAACAAGGCTCGTCCGTGTGTTCATCCCAGGACCGTATGTGGAACCAGCTTCCTTGTAGCTGTGCTGAAAGGAACTGGAAATGACAGTACGCTACCCCTTTTCCCCTGCAATCTCCAACGGCTAAGTTTGCTTTCCTGTCCTCTTATCTATCCCATCCTTGCAGGTCCTTACCTTTAAGGCAGAGCTTGTCTTTATACGTTATCCAGCATCCTTGTGACCACTCCAGTGTCAGGACAGCAAAATCTTACCTGATTAACTTGTCCCAGAGTAAGGCTGTTCGAAGGGCAAACAAGCAAGCATTGGGGATGCCCCACAATGCGACATACGTTTTCTCTTTGCTTCTGCAGGAGTCTCCGCTGCAAGCGTAGTTCCTCCACTCCGGCCTCGAGCTGGGGGCTGGAGCATGTGGCTGCATCCCTTGAAACGCTCAAGCTTTCCTCCTGTCCTGTTTGGAAGCTGCAGCCTGACTCTTCGGCAGGGCACCCCCCTACAAATACTCTCAGTCTGTGCTCTGGGAGCTGCCCTGCCTGCCTTTGGGCTTCCCGGTGGGCTTCAACACATCACTATCAGCCTCTGCGAGTGGCGTGAGGCTTTCCAAGGTGCATCTGCCCTGTGACGACTACCACATTTAAGAGTTGCAGATGTGCTCGCTCTGGCTCCCGCCTGGTCCAGAGAGAGGGGAGGCCAGCAGTGAGTTTCCTTCCACTGGAACGGGCTTCCCACTTTGATCCAAAATAGCCCAAATCTGTTGATCATCAGCCTAGGCTGTCTGGCTCCTCTCTGCAGGAGGGTGTGGAGGTGGGGAATGTGGGTTATTTTTGTGCTGTTGGCTTATTCAGTGTTCGTATCGGTTATGGGGCCGATTCTTTTTTTCTCCCCTTATTGATCGCTGAATGCCTGGTGACATGGCAGACGCAGCACTACCTGCCAGGAGTTAACTGGCACCAGTCTGCTCAGCAGGATGAACTAGTCAGGGCTAAGCTCCAGGCTGCTGGGGTAGATGCCTACTGCTACCCAAGGCAGCAAGTTCAATGTTAGCATCCGTATTGCTATTCGCACTGCAGCTGTTTCCCCAAATGTGGTCAGAGGAAGGTCGCTGGACACTTTACATGTGCACATGTACATGTAAAGTGTGCATGTACACATGTAAAGTGTGTGTGTGTGTGTGTTTGCTTATGTGCATATAAGTCCCAGAATTGAATCCAAACCACAAAGGCTTTGACCATGACTGTTTCTAAAGGGGTAACTCGGCCAGAGGCCAGGTCCCGAGCACTTACCTGTTCCTACAAAGCTTCCCTTGGGTTTTTTAAAACTTTTGTTCTGGTTTAGAGGCGAGTGGAAAATATGCAAGGGGAGGAGCCCTACTATGGCTGTGCTTCCCTACTGTATGAAGATTTTGTCCGTCGGGTCTTGAAGGCACCTCAGTGCGCAACATCCCAAAACGGAGAGCAAGGGAGGGGTTATTTCTTTCGAGATCTGGGCAAGTCGGGAGAAGAGGACACTGAAGGTCACGCTTCACCCATCGCAGCTCGCCCATTCTCCCTCACGCCCAAGCTTTTGATGACAAATGTCACCGCAGATGTTGCTGTCAGCTGTCAAGGTGGCGGAGGGAATCGGAAGGAGAATATTGATGCGCTCGTGCCATGGCTTCCTCCGACGGCAGGTTCAGACGAACCTCGGGAAGACAACTTAATAACCGAGTAGTGAGCATCAGCGTAGAATATGAACATCTGAATTGTAGAGCGTCTGCTACCTCTAGGGCTTCAATAAAAGGAAACACATCATTTCCCAGCAATGCTGAACAAAATATAACTGAGAATTAAGTACAAAAACAACGCTTTCCATATCTCTCTTTGTCCCTTTTGACTCTTGGCACGTGTCCTCCCTGCAAACGGTTTCCCGCTCCGTCTTTTTTAGGCTCGTGCATTAAATAGTTCAATCTGAAACCATAAGGCACCGGTGTCACCTGGAAATTTGCTGCGGTTCCCATATGGAGCTTTCTTGGCTAAGCCCACATGCTCTGCATTATGTAGTCAGATAATGAATGTCTTTTAAGGCTTTAACTCAGGAGGTAGAGAGCAACGGGCAGTGCTGAGGGGAGGGAGGACAAAAGGGGAAGGAGAAAATGAGGTGAGAGTTGGGAAAGCTTGGCTGAATTGCTTTACTGGGTTGGTTTAAATTTCAGCCCCAGCTCCGTTTGCAACTGGGGGCTCGAGCCGATGCCAGGTGCACAGATGTGATGCTGGACAAAGCCTCCTTGGAAGAGAACAAGGGAGCTCGCTAACAGGCACCAGCAAAGCGCAACCTCAGTCTGACCCTTTTCTTTACCAAGAGGTGGTTGTAGCAGCCCGTGGTGCTCGGCTTCGGACCACTCTTGCCCGAGCTGTCCCAACGGATGGGATCCCCCCTTCGTCACTCCCTCGATCCTCAAGCTTCTCGCTGCCGGCCCGCTGCTTGCATGCTGGGGCGTGAAGGGGAGCTAGGGAATGACCCGCTGGGCACGTTCAGCTCCCCCTTCCTCAAGCCAGACTCTAGCTGGATAGTTGTTCCTCCTCTGTGGCCCTGTGCAGAAGATGCCATCAGGGGTAATAATTTCCCAATTACAAAATAAGGAGGGTCTTTAGTTGTGGGGGCCACCTGGAACATTTGCAAGGCAGTCTCTGAGGGTCTTCCTGAGACAGCAGCCTGGTGCAGGGGATAGCAATCAAGCCCACTCGCCTCGTCCGAGCCCCCTCCACCTCCACGCAAGGAAGGGAAGGAGTCCTGGCGCCTGAGCGCACAGTCCTGGTGCCACTTGCCATCTTTGCAAGACCTACACGTCAGTAGTTGCAAGCCCAGCTTCCCCCCAGCACCTGCAAAAATCATCAGGACCAGAGGTTCAAAGGCTGCTTTGAATTTTTTGAGGGGCTTAGTAGATGTCTAACTTCTGCTGGGTGTAAGGATTTTGCGGGCCTTTGGAAGGCTTAGTTTTGGAAAACCAGGATCTCCCTAGTCTGCTCCTTATGACTGGATGCTCACAGTGGCGTGAGCCTCAGTAAGGTCTCAGCACTGTACAAGGCAAGACAAATACTTTTGGGGTTCAGGGTATGCGACGGAGGCATCCTCTTGCATTCAGCAGTAAAAAAAGAGGGGAACGGCAGAAAATAAGAGACATTTAAAAAGAAATTAATCTTTTTCGTTGGTTTTGCCCGAATCTATACAGAGCCCGCAAGTGCTCCCAGCAGTGTTTGCTGGAGGTGTCCCCTCTTTCAGATAACTTTCTTCCTTTTGCCATATTGTACTCTGGAGACAGCTATTTCCAAGCTGCCTTCACTTTGACAAAATTATAGCCTAACCAAAGGAAAACTGAAACTCTGCCATCCTGCCGCGGCATGAACAAGTTTTGAAATGTTACAGGGCGCATCTACACGAGATGTTAACTGAGCAGTAGCTTAATAACGCTGCACTGTAGCATGCTGGGTAAAACTTGTGCTAATACACTACTGCGCAGTAGTATTAGGCTACTGTGCACTTGGTATCCGAAAACCCCCGTGTGCTGGTGCTAGCGCACAAGCTACCGCACATTGATTGTAGTACTTGGTTATTCAAGTACTAAACTTAATGCGCAGTAACTACGATGTATTGATGAACATGTAGACGCACCCACAGAGTAGTAATAGAAAGCAAAGGGAGAAAATCGAACAAGCAAACAAATACGTATGTCCCAAGCCTTTTGGTTGCAATTAGACTGTCCTCAGTGGCAGAAAGGAAGGGAAAGAAAAGGAGACCCCAGCCTGAAAAAGTCTGATAAACTTGACCAGAAAGGAAAAGTTTGAAAAGCATTTAAAAAATCCGTGTTCTTTGCTTTTGAGGAACGCTGATTTTTATTGCGGTAAAAAATGAACACAATGTTTTCTTCCAACCCTCTCCTAGATCCTTGTACTCCCGCTTATCTGCTTTGCCGTGGGCACCACCCAGAGGAGAGACCGGCTCTTTCCGAGGTAAGCAACGTGTGGAAATACATGTACGCAATGAGCCTGCTTTCTAGTGCTGAAATCACAACCTAACGCTTCCCTGTGCTGAACGCTGCCGAACCGAAACATCCCTATGGATTTTGTTTTGGAGGATGGCGGTTTCATGGGTAAGGTCCTGGCTTCGGGGGTGTCCTGCAAGTGGCTTTTTTTCCAGGGATTTTGCTGCTGGTTCGGATGGTTGTATTATTACTTGAAACAACACGGGCACCTTCTTGTACGCTCTCATGCAGTAAAACCGGAAAACAATCAAGGGGGCTCTTATGGGGAAAGCACCGGATCAAGACTCGGAAGATCTGGTCCCATATCCTACCCCTGCCTTAACTCAGTGTGTGTTCAAAGCATGATGGTATTTAATCTCTCAATGCCTCAGTTCCTCTTAAGTCAAATGGGAGCGATGGCGTTATCCCCAGCGTTTGTCTTCTTGGCTTGGAAGCGTTTCGAAGGCAGGGACCGTCTCTCATATTTGCAACCGGCTTTAGGGTTAGTTAGAACCACTAATAACAAGAAACCTTACCCTAAGTAGCACAACGGCACAATTAAAATGATCCCTCCTGAACTGTGAGGGGGCTTTGAGAGAAAGGAGGCATTTGTGAATGGTAGCAACGTTTGCCCTATATCCACGCATGCCTTGGATGCGATCTTGCTCGCTGGTTTTTACAAGGCGCATTCTCCCATGGTCCTGAACTCCTCTTAAAGCCAGGCATGCAATAAATTATAGAGCAATTACCCCGGGCCTGATGATTATCTAAACAAAACGGTATTTTATAAACTAAACAACTACTTAAAGAATCCCCCAAACTCTATATTAAAAAAAAAAAAAAATCAAGCTTGCTCCATAAGTTGACAATTGCAGGGAAGTTCGTACATGAGCCGGGAAGTGTTCCATATGCTGCCCAATACCAAGGCTCGACTGGGTGCCGCTTTAATGACTATCTGAATGCTCCCCGTTGTTTCTAGGTACTGGAGAACATATGGTACGTTTTCCCCTTTAACTGTGAATTTCCTTGCTTTTGTCAGTAGGTGTCTTAACTGTAATGTATTTTAATATAGTGCTTGTGTGTCTGAATGTCGTCCAAAGCCAGTCGTAGACAGGCAAATAGACCGGTCGCCACAGATGTTGATTATCTCATTCATGCTGAAACTCTCCTGCAAAATATATATTTAAAAAACCTGAAATTGTTAATCAGGGCCCTGTGAGAGCTTAAAGATCCTTTCACTGTGCTCCAAACTTAGCATGGATGATAAATGACCATTAAGTTGCCAATATAGCTCAATATTTCAATTTCCTGCCTTCACAGAGGTATTTCAAAGGTTGTATGGAGTTCATACGCACAGTATGTGTTGTCTAAGGCTCTATGATCTCTCGCTGGCAAACTTTAACCAAAAAAACCCCGTTTCAATTAACTATATACATTCCTGAAGACAGCCAGCCAGCTGAAATGCTAGACGAATATTGCCCCGGTGATATTTTCCGATTAAAATAATAAAAAAAAAAATCTACCAAAGTTGTAGCCAAACTGCATTATTTAGCTGATGTGAAACGGTTGGAGTTGGAAAAAAAGTAGAGAGGGATTGAATTCAATTTTGCGCCGTGACATTGATGTAAATGCAGAGCAAATCCCACTGGTTCTCACTGGAATCCTGGTTTACGCTGGCCTAAATATGAGCAAAAATGCAGTCAATATGGGTCAAAGTTTTGGGAACTAGACTGGGATACCAAGAAGTTAATTCTACCCAGACAAAATCAATCACTTTGCAAGACATGCAAGTCCTACTTTGAGAGGGATGCATCTCATGATTTGTTTGGGCGTATCCAGGTCACACATGTGACATACATGTGGCGCTTCTGTTGTAGTAGCTCGGTCACGGATGATGAGAATCATGTGCAATGAAAAGGAAATACTGGAATGAGGTTGTCTGTTCACTGGTCTTACGTTGAGTGAGTTGGCAGTTATGAAGAATACATGCAGAATAACACCTTGCATACACTAGACAAAGGCCAACATTTTTCCGGAAGTCCATCTTTAACAAAATCATTGGAGTTAAGCCATCAGAGCATTTGGCCTGAACATTTATCTCAGTCTGAATATTTGTCGACATGACAAGAAATTCAACTGAATACTAACGATCCTATATCATGTCCACTGAGCAGCCTTTGTAATAAAGCTAAATAACGTCTTGCCCGTTCAGTTTCTTCCCCGGTGGTGGGACATGCCTTTCCATTAGCTGTGTAGGAGAGGGATCTAGCTGACCTGGAGAGGATGACCAACACCTCGTGCAGCAGCCGCCATCCCAGACAGACGTAATTCTCATGATTTGATTTCAAAGCATGTCGTGTTATGGATTTGTGTGCAAACAGCTTTCAAAGTGCCTTACAGGCATGTGCACAGACACGCACATGTATGTACATGTGCACGCACTACCCCGCAATCTCTTCCAAGACCTGCAACCATTTGGGGAATAAATCATAGCAACTGCTTAGTAGTGCATAGCAACTCCACTCATCGTCTGGCATAATTGCCCTCTTTTTTGATGAGCTATTGACTGGCTCGCAGTTGGTGCTAGTTCTGGAGGCTGCGTGCCATCTAACTGGCAGGCCACGAGAGATGGCTGTTTGGCTTCCCTTTTCCATCTCTCCTGTCTCCTTTAGGCACATGCCCTGTCTTCTCGTGCCCTCCTCTCAGCCCCTCCAAAGGGTTTCTGTCTTCCCGCTAAGGCATGGCAGGCTCTTGCAGCTCTCTTGCAGCGGAGGCTGTCTCCCAGCGTCCTGCATGCTGGTTCCAGCATTGCTGTATATTCAGCCATCCCACACCCTGGGATCCCCTCTGCCAGCTGCCGCCTGGCTTCCTCCTGCTCTTCTTCCTGGGCACGTGCCTTTTCAAAAGCAGAAATCACCACAGAAATTGGCCATATGGCTGCAGCTGGCCTGCCGTTGAATCAGCCTTTTGAACACACGAGGAAATCGGGGCAGGGGGGAAAGGAATGGCTCCCTTTCTGCCCACATCAAGATAAATTGCCTTTGCACAGCTCAAGCTTGTGGGAGGCACCATAATGAGCTATGGCCAGCTCTAAAGCTGGAGCATTGGGGGAGGGAAAAGGAAGAGGCACGGAAAAGGAGCATCCGGGCAGGCAGCTTCTGGTCTTTGCTTGTCTGGAAAGCTGCTGCGTCCCCATTCGGCACCAAAAAATTGTCATCCTGCCGTTCAATTAATGAGGAATGCATTGACGTGAGCGATGACGTATGCAAGTAAAGATGTCTGCTTGTTTTTGCAGCACCTTAGCAAGTGTGCTGCCCACATAGGCAGCAATCCAGCAAATACCAGGCCTTTGCATGGAGTAGCACAGTAAATAATCCCTTGAGAGCCTGGACACTTTGCTAACGCCCACATGAGTATGAGTTGTGCTGGGTCCAGGGCAGCTGGGACCATTTTTCTGGAGACCTATCTAAATGAATATCTGAGGGCGGATATTTGCTTTCCTTGAGTCATCTTTTAGGGAAGAGGGGCTAATATGCGATAATATAAATATAATAGTAGTGTCTTGAAGCCCCACGTCTCTTATTATTGTCGGTGCAGTCAGGGCCTCGTGCTTAGCTCTGTAGAACCACATGGTAAGACAGCCTCTGCCCCACAGAGCTGACAATTTAGATGGATAAGAAAGAGGGAAGAAACATTGTCTTTGCTTTACAGATGGGAAACGGAGGCACAGAGCAATGCAGTGACTTGCGGGGATTTGAAAGGACAAGTCTGCCCCCGACCCCACCAGCCCAGTGTCTGAGCAAAAAGTCCATCCATCCTACCCGATATCTTCCAGCAGTTTGTTCAGGGTTGCAGGTAGGGCTTTAGAGGCAAAAGTGTTGCAGACTACCTGCAGCCGATTTCCGGCTTCCAGCAAAGACCTGCCTTGACTTGCCTCTGCCTCGTTTAGTCACCAAAGTCAGCAATCCTGCCTGCGGCACCAACTTGGGGTGACCTGCCTTTCCATTTAATGGTCATCGTGCAGGCTCCCAAGGCAATGTTAGCTGCTCTGCTTTGCAAAAGGTCTGAGATGCATGAAGCACCCCAATTTTCAGAGAGCAGCAGGGTGGATCTCAGCCCTGTTGGCTCTTAGCTATCTGCCTTCAGCCTCAATGCTCTGGCTTAGGCTTTCATCATTTCCACATTTTGTGTTGGGGATGGAGCAGCTTGGGTGCAATGGACTTTCCAGTCCTCCAAATAGACCTTTTGCTAGGTTCAGATACATGCAGTGCAAAGGAGACATACATCAGACTCATGGGTTCCCCATGCATAGGGGATCTTTGCTGACATAGCTACCGCCTCCCATTTTATCTGCCTCCACCCCAGCCCTCAGCATAGTCAGGAGTTTGGGGACTTCTGGATGTATGTCAGGGAAGGAGGGAGTGTGGTGGACACGTCGGCAAATACACTTGATATTTTGGTGCTACCAAGGAGGTGATGGCAGTGGTGGCAGGAGACCCCTTGCTCCTTTTACTTCCATGGGGGCCAGGGTTTACATGTAGCGTTTACAAGTAGGTGGACATTGCACTTTGAACGGGTTCAGGGTTTTCATGGTCTTTTTTTATTTTTTGAAAGACCACATACATTCTGTTAATAGATTTTCTTTTCTCCACTATTTTGTTGATACACTCAGAGAAATACAGTAGAGAGGCAAGGTTTTCCTTTGCTCAAGTCTCTTTGCTATCGAGATTTTTTTTTTTTTAATAAGTCTTTCCTTCATTATTGTTTTAATGAAGCGTACCTGCTACTTTGGTCTGTTCTCACTTGAACGGCAAACGATGAATTTTTGGTCTGTAATTCTGAGTATCCCTGCTAACGCATTTCTTTCTTTTTCTGAAGACAACTACAACCCCCTCCCCAGACCTGACTATAGCAAAAGACTACATATTTTAGTTACAGGCTCAGCCGCATCCTCCTTTGGAATAGTTGGATATACTGACTCTGATGACCCCTTGCTCTTTAATAGATAATGTTCTAGCACATTTTAATTTGGCCCTTCTGTTTCTCATCATGCCATGCAAAAGGGGCAGGCCTGGCATGTCTCCCCAGCGTCCTCTGCAATGGAGACGGATGAAGAAACATCATTTTCTTTCTCTGCAGTGACCCTTTTCCTCTTTAATTGTTCCCTTCATTCCCATGTTAACTCTGCCGATCCTCTCATGTGCTTCCAGCTTCTGATGCGCTCAATGCATTTTTTGGCATCTGTTTTTCTTTCCTTAGCTATTTACTCTCCCCGTTCCCCCTTAACCCTTCCATTGCATGGTCATTGCTTCTATGGAAATACTTACCACGGCTCCCATCAGCTTCTACCCATTGCCTAGGATCTGCAGTAGACTGCTCCTGCCTGCCGCCTTCACTCGAGCTGGGTTTTTAATTTTTTGAAAGCTACCTGTTTGGCTCAAATAACCTCTTGAACCTTGCCATTTTCCCATGCTAATTTTTATTTTATTTTTGTGTGTCTTCCTGCTCTCTTTCGCTTTGCATTCCTTCTGGGACTCTATTATAGTTGCTTAAGTAGCCTCCATGCTGAGTTGAAGGATTTTAATTTCCTCACTTCTGACTTCAGGGCCTTTTTGACTTGCTTCCTTTTTTTTTTTTTTTTTAATTCTCCTTTCTCAGGCTTAATGTCACCGTGCTTGGTTGTTGGCTCAATCCCTCCCACAAGGACACTGAACTTAATTATACTGTGGCCCTTTTTATTTAGTGATTCAGCTACAGTTTGTTCAGTGAACCCCTGCGTGTCCCTCAGCCTCAGGCTTTGTTTTCGCAGCCAAAATGGTGAGGTTTTTACCGTGAGCTAACTCACTCCTGCTAGTTATCTCCCTGTAAAATCCTTCTGGAGATGAGGCATCTCTTGAGGAAGCTTGCAGAAGTCAATACTAAACCCATCTATGGCTGACCTTGTTCAATTCAACTCTTGGTAAAATTACTTTATCTTGTCTTCACTAAGAATGCCGCTCCTTCTATCTGCCCTAGATGCAACCGTTTCAAGAGCCAGCTGTTCCATTATTGCTTTGTTAAACCTTGTCCTGGTGTGGTTATTTGACTAGTTTTATTTTGTCGCCTCATTCATCTTCCTCAAGTTGATGTGCTAAGCATCATTGCCCTGCTTCCGAAGCTGGTCAGTTAGGGTGTGGCTCCCCGTGCCAATTTAAGGTGCGTTACCGGATTTAAGGTGCATGAAGGGCATGCATCTACATGTGTGTGCCCTTCACGCACCTTAAAAATGGCAACTTTAGGCTATTTGCACCTAAATTTGATACCTGCTTTTGCTGGTGAATAGCTAAAGCGCCTTAATGGATGTGTAGACACACTAAGGCACATTAACGCTATGTGTATTGACTGACTTAGGACTAACTTTAGTCCCAAGTCGGTCTGCACACCGTGTTAATGTGCCTTAGCCATGTGCACGTGTAGACATGCGCCTTAATGCGCATTAGGCAAATGCACGTTAAGTTTAGGCGCTCGTAAAAGCATGTGTAGACATGCCCGTAGTCTTGCTGCTATGCCTATGCACTTCTGATTCACTCTGCAGCTTGCACAGATGCTCCTCTGCGTGCTGCCCCCTTCAGATGTGACTCTCATTGTGTTCCCTACATCCTGGCTTGTCCTGTGCGGGTTCAGAGCCACCTATTACAGGATCCCATTCCCGATCCAGCACCAGGCATCCTGTTTTCAAAGCCTAAAATGACCTTACTGGAATTCAAATAAATAAGAATACCGCATAGAGAGATTTATAGTGTTTGCTCAACCATTTGTCTCCTTTTCTTGAACTCCTGTTTGTGACACCCTGTTGTATTTCTGGAATGTCTCCCTGTGATGTCAACGGTGCCCCTGTAATTACTGTCCTGTCCTTTACAACCAGATATCTTGTTACCCTTGTATAACTTGACTGGTCTACTACTAGATGCCTCTGCTCTGTTTCTGCCTGCCTCCTTCCAAGTTAAATAAATAACACTTTCCAATTCTCTGTATCAATGTTCAGGTTACAATTATTCTCCCTCTCTCCCCAAAACTTCTATAGAGTCCCCTGCTCCATCTACTATCTTTCTTTCCATCCTCGCCAGCCCCAAAGTTTGGGCTGGTCCTGGAAGGATTTCAGAGAAATGGATTACGGGGTTGTTAGCTTAGTAGGAGGCAAATTCCAACGGGCCTGAGCAATTTGCTTAATATCCTGACGCACGTCGTGCCTTAATGCAGCGATTTGGTAATGTATGAATCGCTGTTTTGTCGTCAGACCTAATGGAACACCTTAGTAATGGCATCCTCCGCGCGAGCCGTTTTAACGTTAGCCCGTCGTGGTACCTCGGCCTGCTGCCCTCTGCGTCCCTGGTTTTTGTTTTCCCAGGTGATCTTTTAAATGTTGCCACAAGACCCCTCCATCATAGATACGTGCATAGCTGCATCATTTGCAGTACACGGCGATTTGCACCAGAAGGCAACGGTAAGATAAATTTAGACTGAGGCTTTTGAGCACATAATTATAGAGCTACACAAAACAAAGATGGAAATTAAAAATACCGAGCCAAAGCCTACGGCATTAGCTACGGTACAAGACCCTGGCTCATGCTGCAAACTGTCGGCAGCCAGCCTGTCCTTTCATCAGCTCTGTTTGATTTCCCAACTCAGAACGTCTTTTGTCCTAATTAAGCTCGGATGCCTGATCTGTACCTGCAGCTCCGGGCCAGGGGGGCTCAGGGCATGAGTCAATAAGAGGCACAGCTCGGGTCAGTAGTAGCCAAATACGTTTTAACCTCTGACCTCTGTTTGGTCCCGCAGGTCACGTGAGCTCTTGTTCTCGGTTCATTTTCTAGGAGGTGGGTGCCCGTGCTCCACAACCAGACCAGCACTGGGAACTGATGGATTTTGGGGGGGGAGTAGCAGCCCAGGACTGAATAGGCAGGGCTCACTGGGGTGATGCAAAGACCATTGATGCTGCTGGCAAGATCTTTGACTTTCAAAGGACTTTGAGTTTGGCTTGAAGTTCCTGGATACTGTGACAGCTGTATGTTCCTCCCAACGACAGGTCTGATCAGCTCCCCAGCCCTGCTCCCATCAGAAGCACTCAGCTTCCAGAGCCGCTCTCTCCCCATAGCTGTCTCCTTACCACCGTGGACCTGTCTACTTTGCTTCATGCAATATACTCCTTAGCAGCTTTCTTTGCCATGTAGATACCCAGCTAGATCATGAGGGCAGGATGTGGAAGGGGAGGTCAGGGAAGGTCTCCTTGAGAAGGGCCAGTCACAACTCTCACTTCAACGAACGTCATCTTTGTTGCATGATTTTTGAAAACCTGTTGCTCCTGACTTTGTCCCTCAGCAGGACATATCAACGACTGCCCAGCCATCCATACACGCTGGCCACTGCCCAGCTTTGTTTTTCCAGGAGTTGGTATTTCTCAAGAGCTCAGGGCTCCAGCCATAATACTGAGCCTAATTTTGGTTGCTCTTGGCCCTAAAGGAGCCACACTACTGAGCTTAATTTTGGTTGCTCTTGGCCCTAGAGGAGCTTTCCAGCTGTTGGTCACTTGGGTCTGGGACAGACATTTCATAAACCGGTTTGACCTCAATCACTTAAGTCTGATACTACTAACTAACTATGCTTGATCTGAGCCAACATCAACCAGGTTTATCTTAAACCAGTTTCAGTCCTTTTGAATCTGGTTGATGTGCACTGAATTTAGGTTCTGTTACAAGTTTAAACCAGTTTCTGATCACTTAAACCAGTTGATGCGTAACTTCTGTCCCTAGCCTTGAAGACATCTGGAGGGACGGGCAGTGTCCTTGTCTATAGTGTCCTCACTGAGGAAGCGTGCCTCGCTCTGACTATTCACAGAGCGGTTGCAAACACCCGTCTTCTGTAAGGCTGTCCTGAGGGGCCTGTATGAGGCAGGAAGCATACTTGCAACACACTAGGGCTCCATTTTCCTTGTGTAACGTAAGCAATAGATAAGCCAAATTTCTCCCAACCAGTGTGTTAGTCAGTTGGAGTAGCCTTGGCTGCTCCTCTTATCTGCATTCTTGATGTATCAACAAGGTTTTTAATTATTTTCCTTTCTTTCCTGGCCAAGTTTAGATGGGTGATAGTACACTTCCATTGCAACAATGCCTCTGGAGGGCTGTATTGGCTTATTGTGGTGACTGGCTGAGTTTTCAAGAACTCCCTTTGGCCGTGTCCCAGCAGCATGGTATGTTTATATGGGGAAAGTTCCCGAACACCCAAGGATGGATGCAAGGCTGAGCCCCAGGGCGAATGAATTGCAGATGTAGAACTCATTTTACCTGCTGTTTTAGTGAATGTGCCTGGGCTGAGGTGGCCATCCGCTCCGTTGGCAACCCCATCCAATCCAAGCATTGTTCAAAGCTCGTCTTGTAAAAACTCTTTTAGCCCCTTCTTATGAACAGCCCAATTAATTTAATGGAAGTTTTTATGCGTATTCAGATTGAAAGCCAAGCAGAATTGCCTCACACCTCAAAGATAGGGACTGAAAGCAAGCAGGAAAAACTCATGCTCAGAAATAAAACCTTTCACTGGTCCTTTAAAAAGCAGTCAGAGTTGGTTGAGTGGCTTCAGTGCAGCCACCTTTTGCCGCAGGTGTTATCTAGCAATAAGGAGATAACGTTGTACAGGAAACCCTTGCAATTCGCAGTTTCAAATATTCATGAATGCCGAACCTGGATTTTAAATACACTTTATACATTTATAGGAGCTCCTTGGGAGCACCGCGCTTGCTGCCATGGAGCTGCTACCGCCGTCAGAGCCGTGCCCCCCCCAGCCACCGAGGGCACTGCATTCACGATCGCCTTATTCACGGATTTTGCTATTCGCGGGAGAAACGTTCTCATACCCCTGCGAATGGTGAGGGTCACCTGTAATGTCTTCAAGATACCTTTTTTCACTTTGCTTCCTGCAATGTAGAGTTGAGCCGGTAGAGACAGGGATTCATTTAATCTTCATTTACCAAAAAAAAAGTGTTGAAAGCCTGATGACTTTTGCAGTGTTTTGAGGGGAAAAGTGCAAAAGCCAGAGCTGAATTTTACAAACGGAGTTTTTTCTGCTCCCATTCTCTGGTCAGGTAAATATTCTCTTCTTTCTATAGGTGAAAGTGGAGAGAAAACATTTAAAAGATCCCTGGGGTCTGGGACAGACATTGCATAAACGGGTTTGACCCAAATCGGTGAAGTCTGAAACTACGTTCAGCCAGGTTTATCTCGGACCGGTTTCAGTCATTTTCAGACTGGTTCATGTGCACTGAACATATAGGTTTAAACGCATTTCGGATCACTTAAACCAGTTTATGTGCACTGTCTGTCCCCAGCCTTTAAGACGCAGCTCAAAGATTCGCATCTTATTTCCAAGCTACTGTCCTCTTCTCAATGGTCCGACTCAGGCTATCTGCAAATACTACCAAAATAAGTCAGCACATCAAGCATTACCTGCTTTACCGAAGAAAAGAAGGCACTTAGTAGAGGCAGATCTTTATTTAATTAGCCACAATGTGAAGGTTTCTTGTATTTCTTTGCTGTTAAACAGCTGTGAGGAACTATGGAGTACCTGAAGGGTAACTCCTACTGGGACTAATTCAGTCCAGACAGCTCCAAGTATGTTCATTAAGCTCTGGCTGGCGTTCACACAGGTGGGGACAGTTAGGAGGCAACAGATAGAGAATGGCTCTGATTGTGTTAAGCATAAAACACCATCTGTTTCCCAAGCAAAAAAAAAATAAAGGGAAGAAAATCTGCCTGTCTGGAGTGATGCCGTCCTGGTGCTAAAAGCCAGCTTGATTTTGCTTATTTATTTATTGGTTGCTACATTTTTCAGGCTGAAGAAGCACAACTCTAGACTACCCAAGAGGCTTTCAGCATATAGGGATTTTTAAGCAAGTGTTGTGTTTGGTGTGGTCTAAAAGTCTTTAATTCCAGGAGCTTGTAATGTAGGCAGGGCCTAAAAACATCTGATTTTTCCAATGAAAAATGTTTCTCGGGGCCTGCTGTCCTCTGCTTGCCTACGGACAGGAGCGTACGATGGAGGAAAGCAAAACTTGCCTTTAGTAACGGCACAGTAAATGTTGAGATGAGGCGGTTATTATTGGTGGTAGGCCCTCTTCTAGGGGAAGGGGGATCTCACATCTGTACTCCGAATGCCACTGAGGCAGCTAACTTGGCCATGTCGGTTCTGCTTATCTATCTAAAGGTGGCACTGGTTTGGGGACTAAAGGCGAGATTGTGGCGCTCTTGAACTCAGTGGCATCCAAGAGGGTGGAGGATTCAATCTAAAGAGAGAGGAGGTAGCAAACCCTGAAAAAGGTAGGAGGTAGCTGCAATACCCATGAGAGGATGGTGCTTCCCCTCCCCACGCTCCCCTCCGTGCTTTGGGGTAGGTGGGGAGAGTCACTGTCCAGTGCATCATCATCCGTTGATTCACACAAGTTAATATTAAGTAGACTACAGTGATTTTTCTCCAAAATCTGCCGAAAAGGCTAGGGTCACAGGTCACTGGGAGTGCCCACAAATAAAGTCACTGCTGGAGAAAATCAGCTCTCTTACTAGGGCACCTGCATATGAACTCAGGAGACAATTCAGTCACCAACTGAAAATCTTAACCTGTTATAAAAAGGCGTGAAAATTTGCATAGGGAAAGACTCAGAATACAAGTAATTGCCAAATCACACGGTGTTAAATGAGGGAATTGAGACGATGATTTTCTTTTTCTTTCCCTTAAAGCCCTGACTCCTGGACTCCTGTGATCAGGCATGATTAAATATCAATTTTCACTGGGGGGAAAAAAGGCGAGTCTAGTTTTTGTGATGGCAGAGAAAACATCACCCAAGTTTGCCAAGAACGCTCAACAACGGCGGGCAAAGAAAGGATCCCAGCAGCATTATCATATATTTTTTTAAAAATCCTGTTATATCTAGGGAGCTGATTCATAATTTCTAAGCCTCAGGCCATACCTCTACCCTGCCTACGATGGGCCGACGGTCGGTAGGCTCATCGCGCGAGTTAGAGCAATGTCAAAACTGCTCTTATTTTTTGCCATTGCAGCCCATTGTGCCTGCCCAGGGTTGCTGGAGTACAGCCTCTTCCAGTCTAGGCAATCCCAGCACGGCCTGCTCAACCCGGGTTGCATTGGAGCACTTTTCCATTGGGGTAGGGGGAAGCTTTCTAAGGCATGGAGGGATCCTTCTCTGCTTTTTTTAATGTAGCTGGAAGCTGCTTTTGCACGGTGAGTGGCACAAAAGTCCTTTAACTGAGTTTTGCGGGGGGATCAGATCCATAATACTTTTATGTCCATTTACTGCTCACCGCTTAAAATGAACCGATGATGGGGCTGCCGTTGCTGCTGCTGCTGATCCTGGCTCAGGGGCTCCTGGGTGCTTGTGTGTGCGGAGACGGGGAGCGTGTGGGTCAGTGCAGCTCACCGCTGTAGGGATCCCATAGCATTAGAGGAGACCTTCAGGATCATCTAGTCAGACCCCATGCACAGGTGCAGGACGCGCCACTCCTGATCTATCCCAGACAGATGCCTCCCTGGCCTCTTCTCCTCCAGTGAAGGGGGCTGCCACTTCCCTGGGCATCCTTTTCCATTGCCTTTCTGCTCGGACAGGGAGTTTGTGCCGGTGTTTTGTTTCATCAAATTCCACTTTGCTGCAGTTTAAACCCATTGCCAAGTGCCCTGCGCTCTCTGGCAAGGGATAACAATGTCCCTTCTTCAGGAAACATGTTCCTGGGCGGTGAGGGTCATTATGGGAGCTGGGTATTGGGGACCTTCACCTTTTCAAATCTGCATCTCAAATGGCACAGGAAACCCAGGTCCAGACCATTGATGATCACTCATGACATCCTGACATTTTCCATGGGCAGAGAGGTGTTGACCCAAGTGCCCAGCTGAATTCCCTCTGAGATTGGGCATAAAATATGGCTTCAGCTCTAAATGATGGCTGTTGGCTCCTCTGTGCTGTTAATCACCTTTTCTTTTCCTTCCTAGATGCAATTACACATTTATTAGTAGGTGCAGGATGTCAACACCATGCATCTTCTTTGCAGCCCTTGTAGGAGGCTTACATGATGTTTAAATTGGGCTTGTAGAGACTAGTTCAAAAGTGCCCCGACATCCTTTGTGAAGCAGCTAACGGCTCTATTTAAGCATCGAGGGGAGTTCATGGCATTGGGAGAAATTTAGCATTGCACTAAATGCATAAAATCTGAAAGAACAGGAAAATTTCCCCTTCTTGCACTCAAATTTGGAATCGGGTCAGCTTTGCCATGGATATAGTTTCTACAGGTTTTATTTTATTTGCTAGCAAGGCAATCATTTTGTGACCGCACTTCAAGACTTCCCCCCCACCAGCCCTATAAACTATAAAATATTTAATAGCTGAAGTTTACAGGTTTTTAGCCAGTAATAATTAAAACCGCTTTAAAGATACTTTATAGTGCAGAAGTTGAAATCCATTAGTATATAATTTCCAGCCATAGACCATATGTGTATGTAATAGTATCAATACTGAAAGCCCCCACTGTGACAAGCCATAGCAAAGCATTTTTAGCCGACATACTTTTGGGATCACTAATGATTAATTAGCGTGTATCATAATGTAAAGCAAATGTCACCCTAGCTACCTGGGGCTGCTGTCATTTGAGAATGAAACTATGTTCCAGTTGATCGGGGTCTGGAAAATGAAAACTTCATCATCGTCTGCCATCTAGTGGGATGAGGCACGAACATCTCCCTTGGCGGAAAAACCAGGGAGCTTTTCTTAGCATCTCCGCTGTTGACCAAGTGCTTTGCAGGATGGATTTCCTCAGCGCTTGATAATGGCTAGCAATTCTCATGTTAATGGCAATTGATTTAAAAGGAGAAGGCTGCAAGGCCAAATGTTTTGCTGTGTGCGTGCGTGTGTGCATGCACGTGTGTGTGCATGCACGCGTGTGAGATGTTACAAACCAAACGTTTTGTCAGGTCACCTGGCTGGAGAATTCCCCACCTTTCTTTCCCCTTGGCACTCTAGAGTAAGTTGTCTACGTTGTCTAAATATTTTTGGCCCTATGGATATAAATTAGGGCATTCATTAATCTGGAAGTTGAAATCTGTGGGTACATAATATTCAGCTGGAAAATGAAATGAGGCGTCTACAACATGATGCCGCTGCTAAAGCTATGGCAACACCGCTCAGATTCAGACTTTTCATGGCATAAAGCAAGCTGTTTCACACTAGATGCAACTTTGAGTAGGCTGAGATCCTTTTAGGCTTTTCATTCTTTCCAATAAAAGCTGCAAGGTCAGGAAAGGCTGGCATTGCTTTATTGTGCTCTTTTGGAAATGGTGCCGTTCATTAATAAGGAAATGATTTAGGCTCTGATCGTGCAGAGAGAGAGATGAAAAGGGATTAGGAGTGTTTGCCCAGTGCCCTGTTAACTTCAGGGGAGCACCAGGTGGTGGCAGGGGGGTGGCTGTGCATACCTTGCTGCAGGCCCAGCTGAAGACATTTGCTGCAATAGTCTTTCACAACCAAACTGGTTACGGCGTCCGATCAAGCCGAAGGGACGACGAGACCGAATGCAGTCCCTAATCTTGCCAGCCCTTAAATTCTTGTTTAATATAATGCATCAAGTTACACATGCAGTTAACTTATGCGTAACAGCCCCATTGAACTGAAGCTTGGACAGCGATATTCTGCTGTGCCCCATATACGTGTGCATAGCAAAGAACTGCAATAAAAAGTTACAAATATACTTCACTAAAGAAGCTGGATCAGGATGACTTCAGCCTGATAAGGTTCATAAAGTCAATGCTGTTTTTTAGTTCAAGTGTAAAAAGGAAGGCTTTGTTTGATTCGTCATATTTTTGGTGCAATTTTGAAAGCATGAGGGTTTTCCACTATCAGCTGTGTCGGTGGCTCACAGCTCCACTTTTTGTTTGGGATCCTTTTTAACACAGTAGGATCTGACTTTGGCATCTTAAAGGAGTTTTTCTAATTTATGCGGACATTTGATGTAACATCTTTTTTTAATCCAGAGTGTAAAGTGGCTATAATTTAAAGGTGATTATGAAGATTTGTTGATGCACGTTGTAAAAGCAGCTAATTTTCAAATGGGAAGCCCATGACTCATTCCTTTCAAGCTTATTTTAAGATTATATATACGAATTTTGCTGTAGAAAAGTAAAACCGAGAGCTAAAACGTCATTTCAGTTACAATGGCATCATCTTCGAAATCCAGAGTAATTGAATTGAGAGGAGGTATCCTGATTTGCACCAGTGTAATGGCGATCAGCCCCCAAATGTCTGGAAACAGTCAAACTGGTTCTTTTGTTTTTCTTTCTCCTGTAGGGTAAGCCACTATTTATATGTACAGATTAACAAAAGGAAAAGTTTTCTTGCTGAGATAATCTATATTGTTCATAATGGAAAATGTTGAAGATGTTGCATTTTAGTAACGTTAGCATGCGAGAGAGTAACATGTGCAGCTTCTTAATTGCTGAAAAGCATCGTTACTGCAAACAGCAAAGTGAGCTTTCCGTTCTTGCTGCTGTGCTATCAGAAAGGGGTCCCTACGAATCCTAGCACTTTATATAAAATAATAGGTATGATTTGCATTGTTTGATATATCGAACATTTTTTATTTGTTCTTTGTAACTGAGCGACACTTGGGCTGGACAGAAGTGACTGATAAAAGTGGTGATGAACTGTGATCCTTTTTGTAGCTCTCCTTGGGACTCGGTCATCGTTTCTGCTGCCGTGGGGAACTGCTATTGCTTTTTGACTCATGGAAATCCACTGCTAGATGTGAAAGCACTATGGAGCTGCAGCGGGATGTTCAAATAGGGGCTAAAATGACAGGTTTGCTATTCAAGATTGCAGCGTAACTAGGAGATAGGTGAGATGTCGTGTTGTAGATCAGTCCTGAAATTAATCTGTGACTGCTTATCGGGATAGGTGGCCTTTCTGGGTTAGGAACATTTATCTCTCATTGCTCTTTGTGCACAAGCTGACCTGTGTGATATGATCTGTCTGCTGCTATGGCACTTAAATGGAAGCTATCGGACACTGGATATTGAGCATAAACCTTCCTAGGTCCATTAAGATCAGTGAAGTGATGCTGTGGATCGTATCCATAAGCTTTTCCTTCTTTCTGATGTCTTGTTTCATGGGTCCCTGCTGCCATTTATTTGCCAAAGGATCTCAGACTATCTCTAGGTCTGAGAAACTGGCTTCTCTCCTGTTTAGGATCTAGCAAGTCCTGCCTTTCTTATGAGCTAATCTGTATAGAAATGTCCACAAGAGGAAACATAGAGATGATTTGAGGTCTGTCCAGGACTTTTCTATATTGGGGAAGCATGGCCCATGGTTAGCCAGTGCTCACACTAGAAGAGGGTAATCTCTGTGTCCTGAAGAAACCAAGCTTTCAAAGTATTGGATTCCTTTGACGTGAAGTTGTGATAGGCATACTGTGACTCTGGTTATTAAAAGACTAGGTAGACACAAACAGTTAGTATATATATTGTACAACTCATCCTCAATATATTATGTTTTGTCTGAGCTGCCAATGGGCAAGAAGAGAAAAGAACTGATTTTTTTTTTAAATATGCAGTGGATGTGGTAGGACTCTGAGAGAGTCAGGCCTTATATTTCTGCATCTTCTGCTCCCTTTCTTCATAGTATCGAACATGACGCATTAACATCGCCCTTCCATGTTTAGGCTAGAGCCCAAACTCAGAGGATGCTGTGAAGCTTAGTATATTCACGTTTGTCTTGGAAATTTTGCAACAACTTGTTGCAAATTTGCAACAACTAGCTGTAAGTTTGCAACAACTCATTAGAAATTTTCCTTTGCAGGGATGTCCTGGGAGAAAATACAGCTTCTGGAGTTTCTTCTGCAAGTTCAAAATTTTCCACAAGAGCATTTCAATTTTCCCCAAAGTTTTGATTTTGAGTTGAGGAAAATCAAAATGAAATATTTGCTTTTGCTGTCCTGACCAGGAATGTCTCCCTTTGAGAAGGGAGAAAGAGCTCACAATGTCAGTAATGTCAAAGGCATTAAGGTCATGTTAGGTGTAACCTTAACTCTGCCCTTTCACGTACACTACGCTGTCCTTAGGGCATATTCTCTCCTGTGCCCAAGTATCAGTCTTTTCTGACTTAGTGGCAGTGGTAGCAGAATTGGGGACTATAACCACTTAACTCTTACGATGCTTCAAGATGATTTTGAGCAATGCTAAATCCCTCCCTCCCCCTAAGATAGTGTGCCGAACGGGCTGTGCACTTGGTGTAACAGAGCTCTGATGCATGCTCTCTGCATCCCTTCCAGCATACAGGAGGGTAGAGGCAGAGGGTTTAGGATTAGCAGTTTTGGGTTGTGGCCAGAATCTGACATAGCTATATCTGAGCACTGCAAAGGGGGCTCAGTTGCTGGAAAGTATCTGATCCTGTATGTCCTTGAGCATACACTTTGATTTCAGTGCTTACTCATCTGCTCAGAATTAAATAAGCACCTACTCTATGTGCTTAGCAAAATAACACAGGTGTCCTGCAGAAAACATGGCACATGATGGTATAATTAAATCTGTTGTTGCCCTAAACTTGCCTGGAACACACGTGTGTGTCTGCACGTGCAGGCATCTGGGGATATATTTGGGTTTGTGTGTGGGCATTGTAAGTGGGGAGCTCGGGGCTCACCTCTGTTGCAAAGCTTCTGCTGACAAACTTTCCACCTGCAGACAGCAGCGACCGCAGGGAAGGTGTCAGAGTTTGTACACATCCATGCAGGTTTTGCTGGCTCCCAGCAGCTCCTGCAGGGACCTATGACTTCACTGCAGCCTCTGCATTATGTGGACATGCAGCGTGCCAGCTGCTGAGGGGGCCACACAGTGGACAGAAGGTGGGGGGCAGCCCTCCTGTCCTTCTCCAGGCAGGACCTGCTCCGTATTAAGAAGGGGTTTTAGCACCACAGGGCAGCTAGAGGTGTGGACACACTCGCAGCTTTGCCGGCAGGAGCTGAGTTCAGCTGGCAGGCTAGCAAGGACCGGGCCAAAGGGTTTGGACATACACCCAAGTTAGAGTGAGTTCAAAAGGGGCAAAAAATATTGGATTTACCCAAAGTGTCTAGTCTGCCTATGTCCTTAGACCAATACGGCTACAACCTACTCCCCTTCAAAGGGGACAGGGATTTAGTGAGGAGAGCTGACATGTAGGAAATATCCATGCACTTCTTATCCCAGGATAAGTGCTAACTCACCCCACGGTGACAGAGATGAGTTAGAACAGCTTCATTTGCCCTTACCCTGGGATAGGAATAGACACACGGACACTTGTCAGCTGCTCCGTGATAAATCTCCATCTCCTTTTAACTCGTAACTTGTCTGTCTGTGCCCTAAACAGAATATCCATGTTCTTTCTCTCTCCCTCTTGCACGCACACACACACACACCTATCTATCTATCTATCTATCTATCTATCTATCTATCTATCTATCTATCTATCTATCTATCTATCTATCTATCTATCTATCTATCTATCTATCTATCTAGTGTTTGCACTCTCCCTTTCATACATATATATCTATATACTTAGCATATCCATTAGCATTTAAGCCTATATATGATATGATATGATATTACTGATGCATTACATAAGTGGTCTGTGAGCTAGCCTGCATTTCTGGGGTGTGATCCTCTTCTTATATGACCTTGTTCTTCAGTCAGTCGAGCTTCTTGTAGCTGCCATATTTTTAACATGAAACTCCCTGCTAAACAATAGGGATTTCTGACCAGTGGAGCCAGCCCTGGAGGGAGGGTGTATATGTTTAATAAAATGCATTCATTGATATTGTGAAGATTCAGCAGAACACTGAATGCAGAGTTTCACAGACATATCGTGGTCAAATTGCCTCGGCTATTATACAGATAAAAATAGCTCTCGGTTCAAATTTTCTCCTTGCTTCTTTAAAAATGAAGGAGTTAAATACTGAAAGGCAGGTGGATGCGGTAACTACTTTAGAAAAAGATGAATAGGGTTGATGGCTAAAGCTACAGGGAATCTATTGAAGGTCCAGATGCATACGCTGCCCTTACTCCACACACAGTTCAAAGAGGGGTGAAGCTGCCTGGGTAATTGGCTATGAAATAACTAACCTCTGGGAGAAAATTGCCCTTGCACTTAATTGCTCATGATCAGGGTAGGATGGAGCCAGCTGGTTGATTAATGCCCTTACCTATCCTTACCCCCACCCACGTTTAAATGCACATACAATTGTCAGTGCTGCCATGCACAGTCGTTTAGGGACCTTGCAGATTAAAGAGAAAGCAGCTACTGAAGATCAGATTTTCTTCCCCCATTTTGGGGTTTTTCTTTCCGATCCGGAGGCATAATGAGGCCTGGGACACATCCTGGGACATGAATGCAGTTACAGCAGGAGGGGGTTGTCCTGAAATGTTTGGGCTGACTATACTGTACACGTATAACTGAAAGCCAAAACAAACTGGATGAAGGAAACAGGTGAGAAGTTGAGAAGCTCCATCTGGTTCTTCTCCCTCTGTTATATCTGCTAATATTACACGAGAGCTCCCGGCATTGGCAAGGCCCGAGCACTTCTTCATGTCACACTCATGTCACTAGCCCTGGCTCTCTGCTGCCTTGTGCAGATGTTGATCCCAAGGCAAATGGCCACTCTGCATTATGCACCTATGTTGCAGGACTGAAATATTTTGGATTTTAATCTTGCAGTGAAAAAATGACATTTTCCACTGGGGTGGGGAAGAGACGTTGGATGTTTTCTGATTCTTTCTATTCAAAAACCTGCATTACAGCAGTGATGTCAGAAAGTATCAGTATCCGCTCCATCCTTTTTTGGTTCCACCCTTCAGGGAGGTGAAGGCTGCTATTAAATCCCCTCTCAGTTTTCTCTTCTCCAGACTAAATCAGCCCAGTTCGCTCAGCCTCTCCTCACCAGTCATGTCCTCCAGCCCCCCATTTTTGTTGCCCTTCTCTGGACTCTCTCCAATGTGTCCACATCCTTTCTGTAGTGGGGAGGCCCAAAACTGGACGCAGGACTCCACATGTGGCCTCTCCAGTGCTGAATAGAGGGGAAGAATCGCTGCCCTCGAACTGTTGGCAACGCTCCTCCCAATGCAGCCCAGGATGCCATTAGCCTTCTTGGCACCAAGGACACACTGATGGCTCCTATCCATCTTACTGTCCACTGTCACCCCAGGTCCTTTTCTGCAGAGCTTCTGCCAAGCCGGTCAGTCCCCAGCCTGCACCGGTGCATGGGATTGTTCCCTCCTAAGTGCAAGACTTAGGACTTGTCCTTGTTGAACCTCATGAGATTTCTTTTGGTCCAGTCCTCCAAGTTGTTGAGGTCTCTCTGAATCCTAACCCTACTCTCCAGCATATGTATTGCTCCCCCCAGCTTGGTGTCATCTGCATCTATGCCATCTTCCAGGTCGTTGATGAAGACATTGAACAAAACCAGTCCCAGGACCAACCCCTGCGGCACTCCACTTGATGCCGACTGCCAACAAGTTGGATGCAATGATGAAGAATAGGAAGGCCCGGTTTAGCCTTTATGATGCTTCCCATACTTCCAGCTTTCCCTGATGGAAAAATGATGCATACAGAGGCAGAAGGGATAAATTAAGGATTGCAAAGGTTTCGACAGGAAAAAAGTAATCGTTTGTGAAAGCTTCACTGTACTGGGAGTGGTTGAAGACAGAAGTAGGCTCCTAGGGAGGTTGCAGTTGTATGAAAGGATGGGTTGTTGATTTCTGCAGCATTCTTGTCCCATCCTTCTCAGCATGGTTGCTACCATGCTGCATTTTTTTGTTTCATAGTAACTTGGCAGTCTTCCTGGATAATTTCTACCAATGGACCAATTTCTACTTACATTTGCTCTATTTCCTTTCCCCCCTCTGATTTCCAAGGTGATTAGTTTAAATACGTTCCAGTGTGTAACAGCAAGGAGAAGAGTGTTTTCTTTTCCCCCGGTCCTTTGGTTGGAAACCCTAAATGTGCATTTTTTGTTGGTGGTGATGATGTCTCCAAGGTGTCTGGTGTCTACAGGGCCTCAGCAGTTCTAGTGAACTTTCTCCCTCAGCTGACATGAAAACTGGTGCTTTCAAGTGGACAGATATAAATCTGGAATAACTAGGCCGACTTCACTGGAGTTATACCAGAATTACAGCTGGACCAGAGTCCTTCCCCATGACCGCTCATGAGGATCTAACCATTGACTGTTGAGCTTTCCAACTGTGTGCATGAGTCTGGTGACAGTGAAATTTCATAGTGACACCTTGAGCACTTCATATTCTTTGAAAGTTAGTCATGGATACTAAGCTAGCGTCCTCCATAGCATTAGTAACCAGTGTGTGTTGAGTGCAGACGATGTAGTGAAAGTGGAACTGTGTCCTGCTAATATTTCAGTCCCCCTTTGAGCGTTATTCAGGGAAATGTGTAACCGTTCACTTAGAGCTGATTTTCACACCAAAGAGCATAATACAGGAGGCAGAGTGGCCTGAAAGAGGACAGTGAGCTCTCACGACACACCTCTTCTTCTCCCTGCTACAGGTAACCTTGTGGGTTGGCTACCAATAAAAGAGGCAGAAGCAGGTCTAAAGCCTGAGCTTTTATTTGCTTGCACTTTGAAACACAAAAACAAACTTTTATCCCAAAGTCTATCTGGATACCGGAGACGGCTCCACATCGATTCTCACCTATACCAGCTGCGGAGACCTGAGAGGTGGGAAAGGGTGGCAGGCAGATTGGTAGCAGGTCTTCTTGAATTTGCTGAGTTCTCCAAATTTCCCTCCAGCTTATACCCAATATTTATAGATGGCTGGTTCTAACAGTCTAGTTACATGACTTTTGATTGGTTTTTTATTCATTTTGGGTTTTTGTTTTAGTGAAACTTTTGAAAGTGGACTGAACCAGATCTCTTGTGCACTTGGAAGGTGTTGAGTAGTTGGGCTTTATATCTTTGGGAAAATAAAAGGGAGGGTTTCTTATCTCCTTTTCTTCCCCATTGTGGAATGCTTATCAACACTGTCCTGTTTCTTCTTTACTGTAGTTTATGGTCTTCTTTGACAAGGCCGTTTTGTTTTTTACAAAATATCTAAGCATCTTAACAAAATATGTATCTATTATTACAAAATGGCATTTAAAATTTAAAATGGCATACATTTGGTTACATTCATCACTTCTACTAATATCTTAAGATAAAGCTATGATATGGTATATTTAGATTATTTAAGGTATGGTCTTTCCTTATAACGTCTCTTTTCAGGCCTTGTCTTTTGTTTCATTGCATCTCGTTATCGGTTTGGTTAGACGTGTTGATGGCTTTCTTTACTTTGCTGATCAAGTTAGTTGTCACATCTGCAAAGGTTCATGCTATGGTCACTTAAAAACAGGCTTTGGGGCCTTCTGCTTAGCCACGTTTCTGCCGCTTGGCCTAGGCCCCTTGAAAATGGCCAAGGCTGGCAACATCCAAACTTTGGAATCAAACCCTTTCCCCATCATCTGTGTGGATAATTCCCATTAGCATGTGCAGGAATGACACATAGAGGTCAAGAGAACCACAAAAAAGGGCCAGTCTTGTGGTTAACATCCTTGCATATGACCCTTGAGATATCCTTGACTCAGTATATCTGGGTTTGGTTCTTAGCTCTGCTACATACCTCCTGTGTGACTGAATGGCTCTGTGGTTTCCCTGCCTATAATAGCACTTCTCTTCCTGGCAGGGATGTTGGGAGAATGCATTCATTAATGCTTGCAAAGCAGTCAGATACTATGGTGATGGGGAGTGTAGAAATGTCTGGACAAATAGGTCACTTGGTGGTAATGGGCTTGGCAACTTGGCTGTCAGAGAGGCTCTTGTGGTAGGGTAATGAAATTCAAATCCATCTCGTAGTGCCCAAAGCGCTCAGTGTCCAAAATAACAATAAAACATCTTTTTTTGTGCAAAGATTAGGTGCTAAAATTGAGGAATCGCTGCTGCACACTGTGAATAATGTACGAAAGGCAAAATCCCTGACTAGCGCACAAAGCCACGTAAATACTGCTGTGCTGTGCTATTTACTCCGGACTGTAAGCCATACAGTACAACACGCTGTATCCAGCTCCGGCAGGGCACCGGCTAAATCCATTGCAGCCGAGATGAATTAGCTCAGCAGGGTCCAGTTCCAGGGGATGGCTACGGCAAGCTTACTTGGAAATGCAGATTCCCCTTGCTACCCAGCAGATGCCAGTCGCTAAAATAGCACACGCGTCTTTTGGAAACACCAGTTAATGCACCCTATTAATCCCACCACCCTCCTCATCTAGACTTTTAAAAGGGACACAGCTGTTTCCCCCACCCCAGGCTTCAAACTGTGTGACCTGACATGTGCCCTAGCTTTGCTCGACCCTAAAGCATGTGCCTTAGCTTTGCTCTACCTGCATTTCAGGTGCAGCAGAAGTGACTGCCGTACATAAGGATTGGTCTAGCGATGCTCCTGTCCGCAGCAGACACTTTGGACCAAGGCTGATTGTGTCTGTGGGATCAGGATTGGAGATCCTTTGGGGTGAATGAAAGAGTGGAGTGATGCTAATTATTATTATTATTCCATTGCTTGAACACATAATAATGTAATTGTTCAAAAGACAAGTCATTCTCTGAGGTGCAATTCTGTAATACAGCCCCTCCATATTTAGAGCTGGATTGAGGTTTATTCATTCTGGCATCATTAGATGGATTTAGCCAAAAAATTATTTGTATCTTTTCTTTCTTTCTTTTTTTCCCCTCACATTGAACACGATAATTTTGCAGGATGTGGGTAAATACCATGAATCAGTTATCCTCACTTGGTGATGATGCCAGCCCAGGACAGTGGCTGAAATCCCACCCTAAAGTGTGGGAAGTTTACATCTAAATTGAAGCTCTGCAGCATGGATGCATGAACTTAAATGTAAAACAATACATTGGCTTCAGAAAGGATGTCACCACGACCTTGTGGTCTATCTCCTTCGTGCTCTGAAAGCCATTGCTCCTGCTCCGAATGCCGTGTCTAGATGCCCAATCTGCTTAATGTCCACTTGATGTCCAAAATGTGCTGTTTCTAACCTCCTGCTTGTTAGATGTGTTTGAAAACATGAACTCTACAGACTCAACGACAGCCAAGGAAAAGAGACCACAAACCATTTTAAGTATCTCATTAATCTTAAAACAGTCTTGTGATTTTGAGGCTGGCTTGTGAGCTCTTAGGGTTGGTGATACTACAGGGATAAAGTCAAGCATTCCTGTCCTGACAGTGTGGACCTCATTTTTTCCAAAGGTCTTAAATAGCTTCACATTGTATGGACTTTAGTTGATTATTTAGTAGCTTTTTTTCATAGCAGGTCCTATGCAGAGAAGTGGATTGATGGCTTGTGGGAAGGAAAGAGGTTTTGGAAGGAAGAAGTGGACTCTGTCCAACCATCCTCATATTTCTTCTGACAGTCTGCCCGTCCTGTTTTCATTGCTGTGTTGTTTTTGATGTCCGCCCCTCCCTCGTGAAAAAGTTGGGGTTGGCCATCCTTGTCGCTGCCAGATATTTTAGGGATGCTGAGTTTGATGATCTGCTCTGGTCCCTTCCAACCCTACCAACTATGAAACTATGAAAAGTCAGTCGCAACAAAGACGTTGCAACGGCCCATTATCATAGAGAGATTTGTGTATTCATATGCAATTATTTAAACCATTCCTGCATGCTCAGTACTGAATGGCCACCAGTAGACAGAAAAAGAGAATTCGAGCACAGTTCTTGAGACGGTGCCGTTACAAAAATGTTTATACAAATTGATCGTAATCGATAGGAGTTGACAAAACTGTGTGAACAGGAGAAAAAAGTACATTAAGTAACTCTACCTCTACATTGTTTCTCCTCCCTCATTGATTCAGACCTTTCCATGTCAGTGTGATGTAGATTAGCTCCAAAGGTTGGCGCGATTGCCTCCATATAAGCAGACTTGCTTAATCACAGGGAGATTAGTCAATTTAAGCATGTGCTACAACTTCACTGATCCCTGTATGCTGCAGCTGTATACAGCCAATTTATGTTTTAAGATTATAATTCATTTTCATGCTTCTCCAGTTTGTTCCCGGGTGAATCTCAGCTTTTATGTATACTAATTTTTAAATGGATAAACAGTATGCTTGCATATTTATGAAAAGGACACCGAAGAGTTTAGTGCAATGAAAAGAAGCCAATTTTCAATAGGTTAGGCATTTCTGAATTGCAACGTGAGAAGAGGATTAACAAGTTATAATTCCAGGTGATTATTGATATTGATACTGCCATCCACTCTCTGCCACTGTGGGACGCAGGAGACTGGGCAGGATGGACCTATGGTCTAACCCAGTACATGACAATTTGTATGTTCTTACGATAAGGGTCATCTATTTTATGCAGGGGACACATCTAAAACTTGACCCTAAATTGATAATACTGGACATAAATAGAGATGTAAGCAATAACATGTCAAGAAAAGGTTACCTTAACTGGTGGGATCCTATGACCCCAGCTGACTTCCGGCCCCTGGGGCAGGGGGCTGGACTCGATGATCCTCCGAGGTCCCTTCCAGCCCTAATGTCTATGACGTCTATGAAATTTCTCCCTCCTAAGGAAAAAAAAAAAGGCAAAATGCATAAATTTGTGGGCTGGAATGAGAAATTGCCTCCGTTAACTCAATTGTGATATAATGAGGAGCATCTCCGTATATTAAAAGTGGAAACTTTAGAGCCTGGCAACAAAAGAGTTTGCTTCTAACGTATTAAAGATTTGTTTAAAGATGGACATTTTAAATCATTTAACCAATTTGTAGAAGATTTTAATATTCGTGGGGCTTAGTTTTTCCGTTTCCTTTGGATACGACATGCTATACTTTGTGAATCCACGAAAGGTATAGAAATGCAAATGTCACAGTTGAAAAATTGTTGTACAAAGGGACTGGCTCACTAAATTGATTTCAAGGCTATATGGGGCGTTTTTGGTTTCTTTAGACAAAGGCAAAGAGAGAAAGGAGAGAGATTTAGGTAAAGAACTTAATATAGAAAAATTGGAACAGACAGTTCGTTCAGTAAAATTGATTTCCATAAAAGTAAGACATGAGGTTGTTCAATTTAACTACATCGTATGCACACAGCATATTTATATCCTGTTAAATTGCTCAAAATATGCAAAGAGATTTTATCGTTATAACAACAGTGAAATACTATACAAGTGGGAAAACATTCATACACTTGGGATGTCTACTGAGATCAAACAGTCTTAGGTAAAGGTTTTACAAACTATTTTAGAAGCTCTTCCTGCAGACCTGTTGCTTGCACTGGACAGAAGAACAGCCGTCTTCCTTAGTCTCTTTAAATTCTGTTATATTGATATATCATATAACGATATATTTTATCTGTTATATTCTGTTCTGTTGTATTTCAGGCTGGAGGAGGAAGGATTGTTTCATGGGCTGGGATTCACTTAGCCACATACAGCTTGTATAACCTGGGGCAAATCGCTTAATCTCCCCCAGGACTTGGCATCTCATTTATAAAACGGGCCCTCTTCTGTACTTCACAAGGGATGGAAGGGGAAAGTATTCATTAATGCTTGTGGGGTGAATAAACATGATGCTGAGAAGGGCCACATAGACAGGAAGGGAGAGTGCTGCTAAAATCTCTCCAAAAGACAACCTTTCCACTGTGAAAAGAAATGTAAATTATCTCAAGAGAGTTGCAAAGGTGCAGTGGAGGAGCATTGGCCCGTTGTTGGCATTTTCAGTGCTGGGTCTTTGACTGGGTGAATATTAATCCTGCTATTTCGCTGTTGAGATTTGGAAGCATCTCGGTGTTGGTAGAGGTGGGGAGAATATCTGCTATGCAAGGGCAGAAATGGGGATTGCTGATCTTTGTTGAAACCTCGGTTTGTTTCCAATACGCATCCAATAGTGTGGATTGCTAGCCAGAGGATGCCCAGACTTCCTGGCCAGCTACCCAGCCCTCCAGGCAGAGCTGGGGAAGAGGCAGGCTCAGGATGTGGTGGACTTTGATGTTAAGGGATAGAGTGAGTCACTGAGCCTTTATGCTATGCAATGAGGGGGGGTTTTGCAGGGGGAGAGCTGCCCAGGGGGCATCCCTGCCTCCTCTCCCCCTCCTGTGTCTGGACAGCCTTGTTGGAGTTGGAGGGGAAGAGGTTGAAGGCTGCGGACTCGGGTCCTTTGGTGCTATTTGTGCTCCAGGGCTACTTGAGAGACAGCAGTGAAATCCCTGGCATCTTGCTTCCTGTGTTAGGTGTGCGGTGCGTAGCAGGAGCAAGGCAGGGTCGCTTGCCTGCTGTCATTTCAGTCTCAGGAGACTTCAGAGCACCCTCCTGCTAATGCAAGTATAGAAGTTCCCATCAAAGTAAAACCACCTGCAGCAATGAGGTAGGCCGGATCGATGCTTGAATGTACAGCACAGTCCTCCTCCAGCCAGGAGGGGTTCATCTGGGCCAGGATCTCCGCGTGTGAATGACTCCCTCGGGGAAGGCAATCAGGACTTATAGTAGAGATGATATCTTTTATTAGACCCAGAAGATTTTTGCAAAAAAAAAATTTTTTTTAATTGCAAGCTTTCAGGCACAAACACCCTTCATCGGGCATTGGAGAAGGTTAGCTTTAGAGACTGCACTGGGGACTTCACTCACTGGGGTGTCCTACCACTGGGCTTGCTCTCTGGCTAACGTGGCTTGTACTTCAAGTTGTGTTGGCATCTCTTGTGGGGAGCTTTCAAGTACTTTCTAGCCCCAGAACCTCCCTTTTCTTATGCCAGGACCTGGTTTTGGCTGGTAGAACCCCGAACTTCACCTTAGCTGTTGAGTCTTCCACATTCATGTTTTCCTATAGTTCCTGTAAGCTGCACTGTACATGTCCTCCTCCTCTGCATGAGTGAAATACAGCCTCACTGGACTGTATTCCTAGTTACAACAGGTACCTGCTAGAATATGACAACCGCTTAGCACGAGAGACGATATTTTAATTGCACAGTGGAAACTTCCTGCTGCTTCTTAACTAACGGTGACTTAGTCGTCTGAGATCTTGTGAAATATTTGTCCTTCCTTCCAAAAAAATAAACCAAAGACCAACCATTTAAACCAAGAAACAAAAGAGAGGACTTCAAATGTAGTCTTGCTAATGAGTTGTCTATGTGCCAAGTACAAGTCAGTAACTGGACCATCTCCCTTCTATTGGCCAGTGAGAAACTACATTTAGGGTGTGTCTATATGTGCATTTATGCCCGCTTAAATTTACTGCACAGTAAATTACTGCACAGGAAGCAGGAATAGGCTGGCATCTACACACGTAGCCGTTAAAGTGCATTAATACTGTGTGTGGACTGACTTGGGACTAAAGTCAGTCCACACACAATGTTACTGCACAGTAAGGTGTCTACACATGTGTTACCGTGCAGTAATTAATTGGGTATAAATTTGATAGCTGCATGATGCAGGTATTGAATTTACACTCAAATCGGCATCAGTTGCCATTTTTACTGCACAGTTTGGGCATGCACATGTAAATGTGCATACCCATACAGCACAGTAATTTGGTTGCTGCACAGTAAATTTGCACATGTAGACGCACCCTTAAAAAATTAAACCAAAATTCTTACTTAATGCACTGTTCTTATGATTTTTTTTAATCCAGCATGCAGCACCAGTGTTAGCACATGCTTTTTCTCTGCTGTGTGCCTCCATTAATAATTGCTATGCTGTAATAAAAATTAAGGGTTGGAGGAAATAATACTAATTATGAAGTCTAGCACTGGCGTGCAAAGATCCTTATTATAGCCAGTGATCCATGTTTTGTTGTTTAAATAAACGCCTGTAATTCTTGCCTTTGTAACCAGTGTCCATTTTTTTTCCCTGTAAGCCCAAGGAGGTCTTCCATTGTTGGCTCATGTTTTCTTGGTGCCAAAGGAAGGGACTTTATCTCTGAAGAGAGGAATGAATGCAATGTCTTTGGGTCAGAGCAAGGAAGGGGAAGGAAGAATTCCAGCGTGAGAAGTATCAGATAGAGTAATGGGATTTAGAAATGCAGGAATGTCTGCTTCTCTCTCTTTCATTTAAAGCCAGGGTAGGAATAGCTATGTCAGAACAGCTCAGTGGGTCCTCCAATCTGTTATCCTGTCTGTGCTATGAGATGCAGCAGAGGACGATGCAAGCGTCTCCTTGGAAGACGCGTACAAAATAGCTAACCCATACAGGAAGGCATTTCCTTCCCCGTGTTAGAGGCTGCATTATGCTTGACAATATGGGAGTTTCTGCTTCTTTCGTCTCCCCCATCTGACTTGGCATAGTCTCATCAGTCACTTAAGACATTTCCCTATGCAACTCTGAGAAATTTCTCATGCGGTACCAAAAGCAAGAAAGGGAAGCGATGGGGCAGATACACCTTGTCTATGTGCACACAAAGTAGATTAATGTGATTAGTCGACCACCTCGCTAGGCAAACGGCAGCTGAACGAGGAACATACTTGACTTGCATGCTCTGCTTTTGCAATAGCAAACAATTTGGCGTTGCCTATTAATTTCCGTAGATACCATTAGAAGTAATACTGCAACTATCGTTATATCAGACCCAATTACACCAGCGCGCTGCTTCTATTTTTTTTTTTCTTTCATGCTGTGGCATTTCCTTTCCCCTGAAAACACTCTTTCACTCAGTCTAGCAATTAACTGCTTGAACAGTATAATAAGGAAGCAATTAAGAGGTGACAGAGAAAAATTAACACTCCATTTCACATTAAAGGCCAAGTGAGTATCCCGGCCCTTGTGAGTTAAATGTGCCTTTGAAAACCTGTAGTTTGGATGTATTTTCCTTTTGAATAAGAAGCCAGTTCAATGTTTTTTTGTCTAGCGTCCCAATCTGAAAATGGATGATAACTAATTGGGTGCTGTCTGCTTAAACAGGCTGTATTAATTGCAGTTTGTTCTCCTGTAAGTGTCAAGGAAAACAAAATCTTTGTAATGTGTAGGCACAACGTACCGCAGCCTTAATTTGAATATGCAGGCCATGTACTAGAGCAAATAAAGCAAACTACTGGATGCAATGTTGCCATGGCAGACAGTATTTGCATAATAAATAACAGCTATCATGAGACTTTCTTTATGAAGTTCTCTGCTGTGTTGTCAGCTGTAAGGGCCTTCAATAAAGGAGCCAATATTGAGGAAGTAAGAGTGTGTTTTGCTTGCAAATGCAACACCCAACCACAGTCATTGTGAAGAATACATAATTCTGGTGTTGCTGGCTAAACGCAGGGGATTGCATTACTCTGCACATGTGAACGCACGAGCTGCACGCGCAGCCTTGCTCACCGAATGCTTCGAGTTGGTCTTGACTCTCAAGTCCTGTGCTTTGGAGGACGTAGATCTGACATGTAATCATTAAGTTTGGCCTGTGTTGTAGTGTGTAACTGCGTAGGCCTTCCCCTGGCTGTTTGTTTGATAAGGGCCGGATGCTCCAAAGGAAGCTAACGGGGAATTTTGCTCTGGATTTTAATAGGATCGAGCTCTGAACATACGCAGAATGTGCTTTAGGTTGCGATCTATAAGAAGTGAATTGGTGTTGCGTCATTAGCTGCAGTGGAAATAGCCTCTGGCCTTCACGTCTACGGGAGAAATTCAGGGCAGTGGCCATGCAGTACTGGCAACACATTTAGGAGCTGGCATCATTTTATTTCCAGGAAGAAATAAGGAAGGCCATGCAGAACTCGCAGCCCAAGGTGAGAAGCACAGACAGCATATTTATGTCTCCTGATTCCTGGTGGCTTTGGAGACCAGAGTTGCCCTCAGCCTAATTTAACCAGGTCTGGACGGCTCTTAAGGGATGGCATTCAGTCTCTGTGCCGCACAACTGACCCAAAGCTCTGCGACGATGCTCATCTCCAACCCCTTCAGCATCTTCAGTCCTCCCTCTGCCCCAGCATATTTCCTGCATTGGCTGCGTGATGAAGTCGGTGGCTCGATCCAGGGCTTTTAGAGGCTCTTTATGCTCTTCTAGACCTTCTGTTTGATATATGACCACAGAGAATTAACACAGTCTATAGCATTATTATTTTAAATTTTCTTCTCTCCCCTGGTCCTGAGGGTTGGGGATTTGCATCATTATTGCCCATCCATGTCTACGCGACATGCATTTTATGAGTACCCGCTATCTGTGGAAAACCACTGCTGCGACCGTCACTCGCAGGCTCTTGCTGGGCGTCTCAGCAGCGCGGCTGAGGATAGATCATGCCTGGAGAGACAGAGACCTTCCCTCCCACTCTGCTGACTTGATTGAACCCATTTGGTGGATCGGTAGATCTCGGACTAGGTTCCTTCAGTCTCTGTGCTCCCCTCCCCTGCCCTGGATGACCCTTTTCAGCAGAGCTGGTTGAAACCCATTAGCTGAAGGTTTTCCATTTCTGCAAGACTTTCACCATCCAAATATTGCAAGTCCTCTGCTCTGGGGTTTCAACAAGTCTGGTTTCCCTGGAGAGCTATTGAACTTTGAGAGGGTTGTTGGTTGTAGCTATGTTGGTCTAAGGACAGAAGAAAGCAAGGCTCTTTGGGTAGATGTGATACCTTTTATTAGACCAAGTGGATAGTTGGAAAAATTGTCCTTTGCAAAAGTCTTTAGGTACAAATACTCTTCTTCAGGCACAGGGAGTGTCTCCATGCCTGAAGAAGGGTGTTTGTACCTGAAAGCTTGCCAAGAACAATTTTTCCAACTATTTAGCTGGTCTAATAAAAGATACCACATCTACCCAAAGAGTCTTGTCTGAACTCTGATAGTGAGTTTGGGCCCTATTTCCAATATCTACCTTGGGAGTTGTGGCTTCGGACTGAAATCTGTGATTTTGATGCAGCCAGGTTTCACTTTGAGCTTTTACAGCAAGGAGGGGAGAAGAGGAGAGGGGGAAGCAGCATCAAAAGTCCTGGCAAACTTCTTTCAAAACCTAAGTGAGACTCAGATCAGAGAGCAGAGTGGCGCTTGGATGAGGAAAGGGGAAGGTTTGTGGAGGCAATCAAAGGTGGGAACAAAAAACCATGAAAGATTGTGGGCTTGCAGATTAGCAAAATGGAAGGAGAACAGAGCAAACTGGTAGCAGAAGTCCGCATGGCTGGTACTGGGCTTTCTCCAGAGACATCCTGCATGGGGGAAGCCAAGGTTTTAAGGAGTTAGCCAGACATGCCCATGTTGGCTGAGCTGAGCAGCCCTTTCTGATACTTGTGTGTGTAAATGGTGAGAATGGAGTTGGCTTATGTTATAAAAAAAATCACAATATTAGCTAGGAAATGCTCTCATCAGCATTCTTCAGGTGATTACTTTCTTCTCGTTGTATGATAGCTCTATAGCGATGCTGCCAGACCTTCTTGGAAAACCCCTAGCAGATCACCACATTTTGCAAATTAAGTGAGCAAGCAAATGCTATAAAGAGGACCACGGATATTGGCTGTATGGGTTGATTGGGTGTTAGATCACAGCATAAATGAAGTTGAAGGGTGTGATAGTTTTGAATGGGCTTGGATCGGACCCTAACTCCAATCAGGATATTCTAGTTGAAGTATATCATAATGCATAGGGCCTTTCGGTGCTGTTGATAGAAGCAATGGACTCTTAGTCAGGTGGGACCTCAGGTCGTGGCCTCCTGTAATAGACCTTTGATGAGGAATCAGATGAGTTTGTTGGGTGTCTTAGGACAGTGGCCAGGTCTGGGGAAGCGAAGTGAGGATTACAGAGCCAGTAACTCCTTGACCCAGGCCTACTGGATATTTCTCCCTGGAAATAAAACGATGTCAGCTCCTAACCGTGTCGCCAGCACTTAACAGAGAGCAAGACTAACCGAATCACAGAGCTCACTAACTTTGGAAATCAAGTTAACATTTTTGCCAGGAGCCGCGCCGAGTAAGCACAGCCATTTGCAACGTGACTATGGGTTAGCGACTTTTTTTTTTGTAATCATTGGCGGCTCTGGCCTTGTGCGTTTTCCTCGAGAAACCTAATGCGTCGATTTTCAGTCCTTGGGCTAGGTGGATTATTATCTCTAATCCCCGATGCCTGCTTCTAAATAAATAAATAAAGCCCCTCTTCAAACAAGCAAACCCAGATCTAATACAACGGCACAGCATGTGTCGGTTCACACTGTGTCATGTGACACGCAACTACTTAATATACCCTGACTTAAGGTGACATTTGTATTGTGCCGTATCATACAAGACAGAAATAACACTTACTTTCACAAGTGAGTAATTATCCTTGCCAGTTGATGGGGTTTTGCTATTTGCAGGTCAAAATGGAAAGCGGGTATGTTTTAGTGAGCTGATCTTGCAAAGAAATACTATGGTAGGGAAGACATCTGATAAGCGCCTACCCGTGCAGGCAATGCGAGCAAAAGGAGTCGTCGTGCTCATGAAAGGAGGATTATTTCTTGGGTGAGACGTGAACTAAAACAGAGGGAAACCCAGGGAGGAAAACCTCAGTGTTTGAAAAGCTGTTACAGGGGTGTAGGTTGTGGCTGTGTTGGTCTAAGGACATAGGCAGACAAGGCTTTTTGGGTAAATCCGGTATCTTTTATTAGACCTACTCAAATAGTTGGAAAAATTCTTCTTTGCAAGCTTTTGGGTACAAATCCCCTTTGTCGGGCTGAGGAAGTGTCTGCAGATGGTCTGTGCTTATTATAGTTTTAGGTGTGCCAGGGAAGGGGCGTTCAATTAAAGGTCAACGGGGGAATTTTGAAGGAAGGAAAGTCAATGATAAGTGCTGGTGGCAATCCTCATTCTCCTTTTAACCCCACAGAGCTAACTCCGGGGCATCGAAGCTGCAAAGGCAGGAGTCAGATATGTGAGGAAGCAGCAGCAGGGCCTGAGGTCCACTCTCCCCAACCTACAGCGGGGCAAAAACATCTAGATCAAATTGACTATGAAAAATAAGGAACATACACTGTCTCTGTTTGCACCTATACCCATCACTTATCCCTTTCTGGACTTGACTGGCAATTTTCCCCCAAACCGTTTCAAGTCTGCAGGGGAGTGTGTATGAACCCATCTCGGCTCTGGTCCGATTCATTCCCTACCAGAGGAAACGTGACCTGGTCTTTATTTTGCTTCCCTAAGTGAGAGAGCAGGACTCCCCTCGTCTTCCTGCTGCAAGGAGTGCTTGAAAATGAGGGTTGTAGCAGAAGCCAGGCTTGCAGCGAACGCTGCAGCAACATCTGGTAGATATAAGAGAGAAGAGAAATGGATGTTTGAAACGGGGTGCTGTGGTTGCTCTTCATACTGGACCCAAACTTCCAGTCGAGCAACATTGAGAATAAGCAGTAGCAATCTGGATAGCCAGGTATAACCAAGCTCCCCTATCATGGGTCCTCACTCGTTATTATGGCCAAACCCACTCTCCAGCGCTTCCGGGAATTTGCAGTCATTGCAGACATCTGTCCGTGGGAAAGGGAAAAGCCTGTTGAAGGGCAGGAGACCGGTCCCGGGAATGCGCCGAGGAAGGAAATGAAAGTAGGGACCAGCCCAACGGTGGATAGAAAAGCAGTGCCTTATACACGGTCCTGTCATCTGAGCAAGAGAGTCTCTTTCATAAAGGGGATTCCCCAGAGGAAGGTTGCTAAGGGGCTGGCAGGATGACAGTGAGTGATGGCTTTGTCTGAGACGCTGTGTCTTCCCTGAGAATCGGAGGAGTGGGGAACAAATGCACGTCTTCCTCGAAAGCAAAGCATATTCACTTCCCACCTTTCTCACAGCTGGCTGGCCCCAGCCTTGCTCTGCTCGCACTGAATGCAGGGGGACTGCCCGGATCGCGGTGGGATCGGGAGGTTGAATTATTGCAGCAGATGCCATTTTCTCTGTTTGGGGTGCAGAAGAGAAGAATGGATCGACCTGTCCTAAAAACAGATGGACAAAGCCCTTCCTTTAAGCAGCTCTGTGAAACATCTGCGTCCACGGGAAATGTCAAACGAGGAGCCAGCATTAGAGCTGCTCCGAGAGATGCACCTGGTCTAGCAAGGGCCAGGCCACATAAAAAGTCTGCTTTCTCCCTACAACCCCACCAAGCTCGTGGAGCATCAACCATGCACCTCCACGTTGACTCCGGGTCACCACGTCTTGTGCAGAAGCTGTAGTCATCAACCCGGCGTATTTGCTGGCATAGCAGAGAGGAGACCTGGAAACTCTCCTCCTTATATTTCCTTTGGGTTTTCTCCTCCTCCTTACTTTCTTTAAGGCCCTGCTTACTTTGTTCTTGTCAATTCTCTTTATTTTGGGTGGCTTTCATTCCCTGATCCCACGGTTCTGCTTGGAGATAGTCCAAAGGCATGAGTTTTGGCCTGGATGGGAACTTCCCCAAAGTTTCGGGGGGATGAATGAGTCCATCCCTAGTGCTGGAAACTTTGGTAATTAGACAGGGGGAAAGATGGAAGCAGCGCTTCTGCCTTATACCTCCCGCCTTATACCTCTTTTTTCCTCTTCTCAAGTTCAGAGCAATCACCTAAAACTGCAGTTCCCACGCTGCAATCTCAGGACTTTTTTTTTTTATCCTCAAGGCCTTGGTAAGCGGTCCTCGGATCACCCTGTCCCGCTGTGCCCTTTTCAGCTGCAAATCTGACGCAAAGGCGGCACGGACCTCTTGGAGAAATGTCGAGGGTCGGCAGCCATTTGTGGGTCTGACCGGTTTGGAAGCCGCTGCTTTAAAATATGGGCCAGTCCCCCCTTTTGATCTTGATCAAATTTCCATCTCCTTGATGCACGGCACAGACTGACTCTTCATTAACATGCACCCTCCTGGATAATTAACCGCCTTAAATGTATAGGATGCCGTCCAAATTTGCACAGACACGCTTTATTAACGCATGCTCGTTTCAAGCGGGTTCTTTAATCTAGGCAAACAGACTGACTCTTCTTGAAGTACGGGAAGGGGTGAGTCCTGTCTCTCCCTCCCTCCCGGATGTTTTCTTGCTGCTGGTCCATGCCTGCACCTGGGAAGAAGACCTGTGCCCTAAGGGGAGGCAACCGCGCACAACCGGAGCCCCGTGCAGCGGGCAGACGCGTGCAATTTATTGATAGAAAGTTATTCTCTCAAGTTTCCACTCTGTGCGTTTGCAGAGATGATATTTATTTTATTACTTTCTTGATCGCTGCGCGTCTAGTTATACAGAGAGCAGCCGGGCTTGGCACAAAATACATCTGCCAGGAGAAGCTGGTCCTGGGAGCTGGCGGTTGTTTCCAGCTGTTTTCTTGTCATTAGCTTTTAATTTCAACAGCTACCTACTTGTGCCTCTCCTCTCTTTTCCCCACCTCAGGTATTTTGTGCTCTTATTGTGATTGTCAGTTCTGTTCTGCTTGAAAGGTTTCAGTGTATGTTGCCATGGTTACAGGTGCCAGAACTGGAAATAAATGAAGGGGGTATCCGGGAGTCATTGCGACTCTGATGGAGGCTTAGTGCTGAGATGTTAGCTATTACTTCGGTTTCCGTGTTATTGGATGATGGATCCATTTGAATAGGATATTTAAATGCTTGCTTGAATACAGATGGTGCAAAAATGGAATGACGTATAACTGGATTTAAAGCCAACGAATATAGTTTTAAACCTTTAATTTTTTTCCCCCTCCTTCCTTTTGAGCACATATCCTTTGGGACCATTGGCAACTAAATGAATGGAGTTTCCAGCACATGCACTACTGCCCGAGTGACTGATAAGAGACATTTCCTTTGCTCTCTCGCCTCCTCGTCACGGCAGTCGTTAGACTTTTCCTTTTGCTTTACCTGCACACAGAGAAGAGGAGACCCTTTCTAGAAATAGCCACCAACCACTCATTGTGGCCTTACAATGGTCCTCTATGTCTTGGGATAAGCAGAGGTCCACTAGAAATTGGCTTTCATCACCCTAATTCATAGGACTCATTTGTGGCGCATGTGTCGGTCCACGGTTTGGTTGCAGACTGGTGGAATAGCCACCCACCACACATTGAGGCCATACAACAATCCCCTATGTCTTTGGATAAGCAGAGGTCCACTAGAAATTGGCTTTCATCACCCCAATTCATAAGCCTTATTTGTGGTGCGTGTGTCGAGCCACAGTTTGGTTGCAGGGGACTGGTGGAAGAGCAGTGCCTGGAGACCCTGGGAGGTTTTGCAACATCATGCTCCTTGCTACCACATCGACGTTAGCCATCCTAGTTCACTTTAATTCTAGGCTCGGTCATTTTTTTTTCATTGCACAAGGGGGTTTTCACCTCTGCCACAGGTCCCTTTGACACCAGGATGTCTGAGCTGGGTATCTTGTTGTGTCTGCATCCGTAGTTCATGCATTTCATAGGTGAGCAGTGGAGGTTCATAGGATGAACAGGCAGCATGCCATATCACTGGATTTTGTGAGCACATGTAGTACATGGCCGTTAAGAGAGTTGTATCTTTATTTAACAGGCGAAGGATTGGTGCTTCCTTTAATTGCTGATACATAGTTATAATAACCTTTGGCCCAATCCAAAGCTCACTGATGGAAAGACTCCCATTGATATGAGTGCAAATTGTATCAGGCCTAGTAAGAATGCTAATGCAGAACACCCTTATTATCATAGAAATCCAGGTTAACCCCTCAGAAAGTTAATTTTCTAAACTGATGAAGTCTTGGGTTCAGGGATGGAACAGGGGTAATAATTAGTACTATAATCCCTAACAATTTTTTTTCAGAGCTGCACAGTGCGCTGCAAGCAGTATTCCCTGCCCTGGAAAGCATATAGCATAGACGACCAGCATGGAAAGGTAAATCTATTGAGGAAAGTAGCAATAAAATCTATTAAAAATGCAGGAAAAAAAATTAATGAAACCTTAAAAAAAAGTTTTGCTAATTTTTCAATTTTCCACATTTCAGAAGTTTTGAAACTTCCACAAATATTTCAGTGAATTGAAAACTGTCCCTGAGCCTTTCCGTGGGTCAAATCCCACAGACAGCATCACTGACATTTTTTAAAATTCAGTTTTTTGAAATGTATAATATCTTGTCAAAATGTTTCAAGAAAAAGATTGGCTGCCCTGGCGAGTGATGCACTACTTGCATGGCATCAGGGATAAGTGCTAAGTCCTGTGGAAGGAGCTATTTCCAGTAGAAATTTGGTGTGGTTTGCAACCGCTTCTGGGATCAAATATGAGTTTGAGAAAACAAGTAGAATCATAAAACCATAGAAAATTCAGGCTGGAAGGATGTCAGGAAATCCCATCTAATCCAACCCCTGCTCCAAGCAGGACCAGCCCCAACTACATCATCCCAGCCAAGGCTTTATTTACCTGGGTGTTAAAATCCCCGGAGGATGGCCAGTCCACAACCTCTCTGGGTAACCTGCTCCAGTGCTCTACTACCCTCCTAGTGAGAAAACTCATTCTAATATCCAAAGTAAACTTCCCTTGCTGTAGCTTGAGCCCACTGCTGGCTCCCTTTCAGCTTCTTGTCCGCTGTCACCCCAGTTCCTTTTCTGTAGCACTGCTGCCCAGCCCGTCCCCCCCAGCCTGCACCGGTGCATGGGATTGCTCCCTCCCAAGTGCAAGACTTTGCACTTGTCCTTATTGAACCTCATGACATTTCTTTTGGTCCAATCCTCCAATCTGTCTAGGTCTCTCTGAAGTATGTGGTTTGTATAGGATGCTGTTGAAATTTGCACAGGAAAGACTTCTTTGGGGTTGCAGACAATATGTGTATACAAAGTAAAAAAAAAAAAAAAAAAGCCAAATCTTTCACATTTTAAAGTTTTGTAAAATTTAGCTGTAACCTCTTAGTTTATACTGTATTTTATGATGAATCTGATGGAAGGTGACCAAGGATAGGATGCCCTTACTGGGTTAGTTAATTTGAGTAACGGGGGGGATAATATCATGACGACATCTTCTTTACCAAAAGCTGAAGCCTTCACAGTAAACTCAGTTCATCACCCTGTAAAACCTAGCAGGTGTGGTGGCTGTTATCCTATTCACTCTTCTCTCCAGTTGTTAACTTCATTTGGTATTTACCTGTCCTCCAGAAAGATTGCTCCGTGAGAGGTCTTTTACGTGTAGCCTTTAGGGATGCACCCTGTTGAATAGCTTTGATGACACTCCTGCAAGTAGGCATTTCCTTCCAAAAGCTGGGCATTTCCTCCATCAAATGCAGAATTTGCATTGGCCCAGGTCACCGTCTTCCACTACAGCCTGAACATTACAGGGAAGTTTCACTGTAGCAGGCAGTAGCAGTTTTAAGCTCTCCACCCTTAACTAGTGCCGGTCCAGCTGGGACAGGAGTGGGTGGGTTCAGGATACTGGTTTAGGCAGCTAGCTCATTACTCCAGTCTGGGCTATATAGGGCAGGGAATTATGGCTCTCTGGACATGGCAGATATAGCAACTGAGTTATCCTGTGGGAGATCAGCCTGGGAAGGTGGCTGGAACTGAACTTTTTGTTACCTGGGATTCACAAATTAAGATATCCCTGCCAAGTCTCTTATGGGACCAATCCAATAGGGTGCTGGGAGCACACTAAATGCATTCCAACAGCACTGAGTTTTTCCTAAAACATCACTACCACAGGTAGTTTCCTTAAAATACTCAATCTGGAGCAGGAGGGAGGCATAAAAGTTATATGGCTACTCACCCAACCAGAGCTAGTCTCTGCCTGGCACTGCATTGTGCCCCATAGATATACCCACAGGTGCCTTACTTGGTTTTGACAATTGCAGTGCACAAACTAAGTTTCTAAAAATGATGTGCAGCAATACTAGATGGTGCCTCTGTCCCTTTGAAATGCTGAGCATGGGCATGTACATAACCTGTCATTGGCTTAAAAGGGGGTAGAGATTTACTGCACATCAGATACTCTAGGGTAACTGCTTGTGCGTGGGTGTGTCTATATGAGATACTAACTGTGCAGTAGCCTAATAACACTGCGCGATAGTGTGCCGGGCAAAAACCATGTTCATGTACTACTGTGGAGTAGTCTTAGGCTACTGAGCAATATGCATCACTAACACCCCGTGCACCCGTGCTACTGTGCACTAGCGTGAGTTACTGCACATTGATTTAGTATTTGGTTATCCAAGTACTAAACTTAATGTGCAGTAACTACGGTGCATTCGTGAATGTGTAGGTGCACCCTGTGTGCTTTAACTCTGTGCTAGGCAGAAACGGTGGTAACTTATCTCTAGTCCATTGAGGGCTAAACTTCATACTCTATTTTTTTAACTCTGGACCCTGTGTGAACTTTGTCTTTAGCATCTTGGGAAAAGAGGCAGCTCCCACTAGCTTAAAGCTCTCGGTAGACACCCAAAACTTTCATAAAAAGGAGTTTCATAGCTCCCTATACTTTTTGCAATAGCCTCTTGTTTGGCTTGGGAAGGTAGAGGCACACTGGATAAACGATGGCTTCATAAATATTGGTGCCTGCCAGAAACCATCTTAACAAAGAAGCAGCTTGTGTTTTTTGTTCACGCTCACACCTAACTCCGGTTCTTGCCCATCAAACTCTTGACACCAAGTGTAGTTTATTCTCTTGAGTATTTGTATAAACTTAGCATTCATTTGCCTGTTGATAAATCATATAAAAGCTCTACTGCTCTTTTCTGTTTGTTTCTGAAAGTTTGGGTTGCGATTTACGCTCGAGGAAAATTGGGCCCATGAAAGCCTTTTCCAGTATTTTGTTCTCTTTTATTTCTAATTTTTTTCCCCACTGGAATTATTGCTACGAAGGGCAACAACGACCACTAGTGGTAGAAAGTATTTTTACACAAAATGCCCACATTGACCTAAAGACAAACAGCTGAGTCTCTCTCCTTCACTGGTGTTAAAACAGCAGAGTATGTTGGAGAGCGCAGGCATGTCTTGTAAGTGGAGAATCCCAGAAAACTACTGCTGGAAGGGACCTCCGGAGGCCATCTCATCCAATCAGGCAGGATCATCCCTATCCAAACCGTCCCAGACAAATCCTTGTCTGATCTATTACTAAAACGCCACAGTCAACCCTGTCGCACAACCACAAGGCATAGCACCCTCACCTGCCACAGGTGAAGCAGGGGGACATCAGAAGCCAATGCTTTTCCCGATATCTAATTTAAACATACTTTGCTGCAATCTCTAGTCAGTGGTCTGTGGACTTCCCTCTGCAGCAAGACAGAAAAGGTGTTCTCCCTCTTCTTCATGGCAGCCCTGCAGATATGTGAAGACAGCTATCGAGTCCCCCCCCCCCTTAAGCACCTCTTGCACAAGCAGAACATACCTATTTCCTTCAATCTCTCCTCATATGACTTTCCTTCCAAGCCTTTTATCATTTTTGTCACCCACCTCCATAGGTGACTAGTAGAGGGTGCATGGGGGGGGCACATGTCCCCTTGATGGGGCCAGTGCCCCCCCCCCCCAATCACCAACACTGATGCTTTCGGTAGGGCTGGTGCCCCCCATGACAGGGTCAGTGGCTTCTGCAGGTACCCCCCCAGATTCAGGAGGCACCAGTCACTCATGCTCACCTCTGAACCCTAACTTCTCCACATCCTTTTTAAAATGTAGAGCCCAAAACTTGCACCCAGTACTCTCAGCAGAGCCCAGTGCCAAATAGAAAGGTATTATCACCTCCCGTGTCTTGCGCTTAACGTGCCAATTGATGCAGCCCATAACCACATTCACCTTTTGCGGAGCTGTGTCAGGCTCCAGATTGATATAGAGTCTCCTTCTCCATAATGCTGCCATCCACCCAGTCGTCACCCATTTTATAGTTGTGTTTTTTATTTGAATTATTCTACCTGAGCACCTTGCATCTGTCTGCAAATGTTTTTGTATCGTTGATATGTTGTGCTAGCAATTTCTGGCCAGAGGGCAGAGCCTGCAAAATATTAATAACTATCCAGGCAGTCCTCAGACTTAGGACACAATTGGTTCCTGAAAACCGTGTCTTCAGTCGAAACATCGTAACTCAGAACTGATTTTTCCCATAGGAACAATGTTATAAATGGGGGATTGGTTCCTGAACCAAGGCCTGATGCCTTATTTCTCGCAGCCGCCATCCACCACCCTGCGCCACCGTGCACCACTGTTACACAGCAAGTTGCACATCTGGTTCTGTGGGCTGCTGATGGGTGGTGCGTGATTGGCCAGGTGCAAGACCCATCGGCAGCCCGTGGAGCCACATGTGCAACGTGTGACTGCTGCCACGTGCTAACCCGCCACTCTGCGTCTGGCTACCAGCCTCCCCCACCCTGCTCCATGTCCAGCCGCCACCCCTGTCCCCGCTCCGCATCCAGCCAAGTGTTGTAAAGTCAAAATTGATGTAAAGTCAAAACAGGGTGTCAATTTATAAACGTTGTAAGTGCTGTTCATCGTAACTCAAACGTCGTAAAGCCGAGAATGCCTTTAATAGTGTTTTGAAACAATCCTGCCCAAAGCATTTCTCTTTCGTGTTAGTAATGACCCTTGCATAGAAACCCACTTTGAACTCCTACGAAGTGCAGGACAAGAGAGAACCTGACTGTCTATTTTTGTGTTCTTCTTGCTTATTCACCTCTGGAAATCATAGTATTGTCTTTGATACACGTATGTTTGTGTCACAGGCTATGGTGCCACACACACAAGAAGGTGGCTTCAGGTGGGGGATAAGCAGAAACACGTTAACTCTTAGCTAATAAAGTCATAGGCTTTCATTCTCTACCACCAGCATGCTCGTGCTGTTCTTCACATCACTACCCATTTAATGCAAAGTAGATGTAAAATGCTGTTCTCCTGATTTTTAGACGTTAACGGTGGAATAAAATATTGATTACACAGCATTATCACAAAGCCATTAAACTCTAGCAGTAACTTCTCTTAAGACATTCCTACTTCCTGCCAGGATTCAGATGTCAATCCCCATATTCAGAGCTGGGCTGGTTCAATTGAAGTATGAAGAGAGATTCAAGTAAGAAGGTCAAAATAGCATATAAGGGCAGAGAAGTCATTTAAGCCGCAAATGTGTCAGCACAGATGTGTAAGCCACGTTATACTTAATGAGCTACAGACATGGCTTTGAGGGGAAAAGTGCTTCACGGAGCTCCCTTTGCAAGGAGCGTGTAGCTCTTGTTTTGAATGGTCCCTGCAATGTGTAGCTGAAATGAAGCCACCGGCATATTGCCAAAGAAAAGAAAAATATAGTTAAGGCAGCCACTTAGCCAGTAGCTCAGCAGCTGTTAACTCATTGTTCCAGGAAGGTATAAATATTTAAGATCGCTGACACCTGGCTGTGTGTGTATCTTGGTACAATATGGAAATATGGTAGCTGTATAGGGAGAATTTTTCTGGTTTAATATGAAGAAAAAAGACTGAGGACGAGGTATAAAAATCAGAGCCGATGTTTAATAAGTGTGAAGAGTTTTTTGTCTGCAGGCGGCTGCAGTGGGAGGGAAGAAGGGCTCGTGGGCTGGGGTGTTGGCGTAGGACCCCTGGGTGCTGGTCTTTGCTCTTCCAGCGGCTGCTGGTGTGATCTTGGATGGATCCTGGAAGCCCAGATCCACAATAAAAGTTAGGCACCTAACTCACATACAGATCCAATTGATTCAAAAGGGAGTTAGGGGCCTAAATAACTTCAGGGTGATGGTCTCTAATGTATTGCTACTTCACACATAAGGTATGATTAACCAGGGATCACCTGGCCACGTGTTCAGTCAATGAATGGCGTGATGTAAAGAGGGATAAACTACAAAGTTATTCCACAAAATACATGTGATAACTTTGTAGCTGCTTCCTATCATGCCATTCACTGAAAGCGTGGCCAGGGACCCCTGTGGCTGGGAGCCCTCATTAAATGAAGGCCCTAGTATTTCCCACCTCCTCAGGAGACAGAGAGGACGGATCTGTTAAAGGACTGTGACGCTTTCAGCTTCGGTGATCAGGTGGAAAGGTCAGACCAGTACCTAATTGGGATGGTTAAAAATGTCGTGAATTCTTCCCCCCCCAACCCCCCCAATGTTTTTAATTGAAAAAGTGAATTTTCAGCCACTCCATAGCTGGATAGAAAAGCCAGAAGTGCATCACAACATTTTCTTTCCTGATTTTTTTCATCAAGATGTAAAGCCTGGCTGGGAAATTTGGACCGGCTTTGCAAATCCCGCCATCGCACTGCTCACCCCGCGCCAAAGGAAGCAGGAACGGTTCCTTATTTGAACCCCAGAGACGAAAAATGGTTTTGTGGCTTGCGCTCGGGGTTAATCTAGATGCTGCTGGGGTTTAGTGTGTGCAGAAGGGGTATGGGTGGGTGGCACTTGTTTCTCAGCGGTGCTCCCAGGCTGAGCAGGGAGGAGGATTTGGGGGCAGGTTGCCTTTGGGGCTATACACAAGAAAAACAGCATTTGAAAAAAAGACGTACTCGTGCTGTGGGTGAAAACATACTGCCACATCCTTCGTCGCGGCACCGAAGGGATTTGTCACCAACAACAGACTTTTTAGAGGGCTCCTTGAAGAACCCGTATTAACGTGCCCTTTTCCAATGTGGGGTGATTCACTGAGTCGGGCTGATTGGAACGACTCATTTCTGATGCTGCCCGGACCATACGTCTGGAGTCCAGATGTCTGCAAAGCTCCCATGTCACAAGCATGGTGCTGAGGACAGGACCAGCCTTTTTACCCATTTTGCTACCAATCTCCTACCTGAGCCTGCTTTTGACCAGTCCCAGGAAAGGGAAGTACAGTCCTTGCAGTGCACTGGTTTGGTAATGTATACAGCGACAGGGCAGATTTGTCAAAGAAATAACCCTGTTTGTGGAGCTTTAATAAAGGGAAAATTATACAGATGAATTTTTGATTAGGAAGAACTCATCCAGCTCTGACAATTATCTCAGGAAGAAATGCTCTTACTCCTGGGTAGCTGATCTGGTTACGTCCAAATGCAGGAGATGGAAAAAATGGGTTTAATTTTATATATCGCTACAAAGGCAGTTTCCCTAGGTTTTGCCTGTGTTTTGCTGCTATAAAAGGCTGCACAATCTCGGTCATTTCTGCTGCGTGTTAATAGGTGGCAGTCTTGATCAGGTTTCCAAATGGCCTGAAATCTGTTCGTTCATTGAAACTTTAAAGAGGCTAAAGGAAGATAAGTGTTTTTGCTTTAAACACAGAACCGGGTCAATTTAAATGACAAACTTTGATTCATCACCTCTAAGTCACACTCTGCCCATGCTATTTTTTATATATATATATATAATATATAAAATATGTGTGTGTGTGTGTGTGTATACATATACATATATACACACATATACATATATATATCTATATATACAACAAATATTGTTAGATAGATATGGTGGCAGGAGGAAACAGGAGCAAGTGTCAGTAGAAGAAAAAAGCCCTGCGCATATATATATATATATATATATATATATATATATATATATATACACCAAATCTCTCACTAGGGCTTCTTTCTTCTACTGACGCTTGCTCCTGTTTCCTCCTGCCACCATATCTATGTAACAATATTTGTCTCATTAGCTGTCTTGGTCTCAGTAGGTTTCAAACTTATGCTTATCCCCCGATAACAAAAGGTGTTGCTCATTCAATTGGCTTCTTACACAGAGACATGAGTTCAGCTGGAGAAGAAGGAGGAGGACTTTGCAGTAAGAGATGAGCTGATGGCTGGTGTCGAGAAGAGGACCGCTGGACTGGAAGGAAGTTGCTAGAGGAGTTTCTCCGGGGTTGGTTTTGGGGCTAACCTTGTTTTCAGAAGTGGCTCATCCCAAGGAGTCTGCTGATGAAGTTTGCTGAGGACACAAAATTGGGAGGTAACATCAAAGCTGAGGAGGACTGCCTCAAGGCAGAAATGGAGGCCCATGAGGGCTATCACGATAGAAATGGGATGAAATCCAATTGTACCAAGTCAAAGGTGGTTGGTCCCACCTCTGGCATCTCAGTTTGAAAACTACAGCTTGATTTTGTGACTAGACCCGTGCATCCAGACGGTGCCAGGAGGTGTTCGCTGCGGGCTGACAACGCCTCCCTGGTCAGGCCCTTCAGGGGACACAGAGGGATCCTTAAAAGCTTTGGCAGGAGAAGAGGACCGAGCTGTTCAGACTGGTGCACCTCTGAGCTCGGCCAGAAGCAGGACTCCTGTTGCTCCCGAGGAGCTCGAAAGTCAAACCCAGAGGTGCCCAGGGCGTTTCAGCCGCTCCGGGGGGCTTGGCAGAATCAGAGTGAGGGGCTTTTTGAACCCCACTTGTGAGCTCAAGTGCAAACTCGTTAGCCTTGTGCCCCTCTGTAAAAAGATTAAATTGCAGACAAAGGCACTTGGAGAAGGGCTGTGGGGGGCCTGCAGAAGTGTTCATAAACTCTTCACTATTAGCAAAGGGGTCAATGGAGGAAGCCTGGCAGTGCCATTAGCTCCTCCGGCTGCACCTGGAGATGGGGGGGTTAACGAGCAATGGGTCACACCTGCCTTTCCTGCAGAGCTGGAGAGGCTCCGTGAGAGGGGTCCTGAGCTAGGAGGAGAAGGGGCTTGTGCTACCTCCTGCAAGAGAAGACAAGGCCCTGAAGAGGTGGTCCTCTGGCCTGCTGCTTGGAAAGAAGAAGGAGGCGGTGACTGGACGCACAAGGCTGTGGTGAGAGGGAGTTGCGTGGGTCGGGGTGGCTGCTAGTGTGTTGCTGGGGGAAAGGAGAGAGGCAGGCTCTCAGGTCTCCTTTTCCTCTGAAAAACACCAGAGGCATTGAAGAAACCCACCGGTGTGAATGCCCGCCTGGTGCCGAGGGCAGGCATTGCACGGGAAGCTGTTTGCTTCACTTGGACTCCTCTAAGGCAATGGCTCTCACCCCTTTTTTGTACCAGGGTCCATTTGTAAACATGGGTGGCCATCCCGACCCGGTGCCCCCCTGCCCCCAGCTCCAGCCCCCTTCGGTCTGTGGGGCATGGGGGTGCCCCAAGCAGCCCCTTGCAGGTCGGAGCTCTGCCAGCCTGCAAGGGAAAAGCCACAATTTCCCACATTGTTCTCCTTTTCAAGGAGAATCCATTTTTAAAGTTTGTTCGTGAGCCTTTCATATGTTTTTGCAACCCACTTTTGGGTTGTGACCCCTGGGCTGAGAAACGCTGCTCCAAGGGTGCTGGTGCTCTTCAAGGGTGGGGGTAAGCGTGACCTGGCTGGAGTCTTGGTTGCAGAAGAGGCCGGCCAGCGCAAGCCTGTGGTAGGGGCAGAAAAAACCAAAGTCTGTGGTTTCTCAACCCCTTGCAGCCATGAGAGCTGTGCCAGGTGGTGACACACTTCTGTGAGGCTCTATAAGGCAACCACTTTGATGGTTTTTATGTAGAAAACTGGTTAATTCACCTACAGGATAAACTGCCTGGGTGGTTTAATCCTCCGATCTGGTCCTCTGCCTGTGCCCCCCTTGCCTCTTCCTTTCTTGCTGCCTGTATCGGTTCTTGATAACTGGTCACTACTGGACAGTTTGTCCCTATTTACATCGCCCTTGGAGGAACAAGTTAACTGACCTATGGTGGGGATGCATGTAGGGCTGCTTAGAAAGCCTTATGCATTCCCTCTGGATTCTCCTCACCTGGCTACCTGTTTCAATAGCCAGGTCTCCTTTCCCAGCTCTCCAAGTTGATGCCTCCTGTTTCCATCTCCTAAAAGCTAGCCAAGGCATGCAAATCACCTGCAGATGAGTCTTCCAAAGAGGATATTTTTCAAACAATCCTGTCCCTTGCAGGTAAACGGAGTAGAAAGTGGGTGATGGATGGTGTCTACTTCCAAGCCGCTTTATGTAGTGGGAACATCTTTCCATTAGATCAGAGCAAATAGCATAGGATTCCTGCACTAAGCTGAAGAGCAGGACTATTTTCAGCCTAGCATTAATCTAAGTGGACATGATTTTAATTGTATTCATTCCTCTGTTCTCTCCTGCTCAGAGGTGTCCTGAAAACCAGGTTCAACTCCATGGCTTTCAGAAGATTTATTGAAAGCAGGGATCCCAGGCAACAAGGCGGCATTGGCTGGGACTAGATGATGTGCCACGGAAGTCTCCATTGCTGCTTGGCATGGAGGATGCTCCGCTTTTTGGGTAGGCTGGACTTCAGCTGGATGGATGGACTCTACTACACTCGTTTCCTTTGGCAGGGGAAGACTAGAGCTCAGACAACAGCCCATGAAAGATATGAAGAAAGACTATGTTGTCTTTTAATAACTCCTAAGACCAAGGGCTGTGGTTAGCCTTTCTAGAGGCCAACTCCAATGAGCTCTGATTTGAACACTTGCTTGGAGGCCACCTTTACAGCTCCTTTACTCTATTCCCAAAGCCCGCTTTGTCCTGATTTTGCAACTGGGTGAATGCAACAGAGAGTTCAACTGTTCTCTGGCCTGCACCAGGAAAAGGGTGCTGCCAGCAGAAAAGGATGAAAAGCAAGGAAAAAGAAAGGCAAAACGCAGTGCTTTTGCTGCAGAGCTTTTCCTGCCCATTCAGGACAACAGGGTAGCTGCAGTCGTGCTGTCTGTCATTGGGTCTTGCTGCATGCCTTTCTCCTGGGACTCGAAAATAGCATCCTCCAGCAAGCGCTACTGCTGGCTGCACACCGGTCAGGAGGGGAAGTGGAGCGCAGAAGTTATCTCAACAGGTAAGGATTCTGCTTCTGTGATCCTAGCACTGGCTTCCTCTTCACCTCCTTTGCCTTGTAATAGTTTTAAGTTAGTAGTTTTGCCCCTAATAGTTTTAAGGGCTTTCATGTTGCATAGGGTACAAATTCTCGACTGCACGTGGCTTCTGCATGGTTCTGAGTCTGCACCAAGCTATTCACAAGGAGTGATAACAAGCACTTGTCTCTCAACATTGCTTTTGGGGTAAGGGTGTTTGGTTTGCTTTTTGATTTTTCTTACGCAGTGGAAGTCTTCTCCTCCCTGTAGCTCCAGCCTTTAATGCAGCAGATCCCATACAAGCGATGTTCTTAAAGAAGCATGGCAAAGGATTGTATGTGGGCAATGATATTCATAAAACAAGTGTCAGTTCCTACGTTTAAATGGCTTTAAAGCAGAGGTGCATTATATATTGTCATGGCTTCCACTAGAGCTGTAACTGGTGATCGTGGGTTAGTATAAGATCCCTGCTTGTGATTGCTCAGCAGGGATTTGAGACTTGTCTCAGGAGCTGGAGAGCTTGAGCTCTGCCTGCAGCTGCATGTGCTACTTACAGTGGCATTCTGGTTTTTTGATCTTTTTTTGCCAAGCTGGTGGCTGTCGCACCATCCCTCAATGCATATGAGCGTTACTGTTAAGTGGAAATACTTGCATGGGCGAATGCCCACCTGTGAGCATCTGGTAAGACTGCAACCTGCATTCAGTTTATTTTGGTCTCTCTTTGACTTCATCATGAGAAGTTATACTCTCCTCTCTCTCTTTCTCTGCTCTCCCTCCCCCCCAAAAATAGTGGGGTGGAGCAGGGAATAAATAACTGAATAGCCCCAAACAAGGAGTAAGTACAAATGAGTGAATGTAGGACTGCCTGGATGTCTCACATGGGGTTCAAGAGGGGCCTGTTCTTGGTTCAGGGCAGTTCAAAAGTTTTTAACGATTTGAGTGCAGAGACAGAGACTCTGTCCTCTTGGAGTTGGCTCAGAAGAACTGGCAGAAACTTTGCAAGATAGGATTAAAATTCAAAAGGACCTGGAAAAACTGGAGGTTTGACTATAGCCAACAATGTGAGAAGTGACAAAAAGTTGGGTGCTGTATATAGGGAAAAGAAATCAAACGGTGCTCAGGAGGAAGACTGGCTGGGACTGGGATGTTTGATGGATCACAAATGGCAGGAGAGTTTGCAATCTGGGCTGCATTCAAGCATTGGATAGAAGACACACGAGTTGAGGGCCCTGTTGTATTCAGCTCTGGGTAGAGCCCCACGGAAGTAATGCACTGCCCAAAACTGGACACCCCACGGGGAGGAGGTCCAACGGTGAGCGGTGAAGATAAAGGGCTTGGGAAGCAAGTCACATAAGGAAGGACTGAAGGGACTGAGTACGTATGGTGGCAGCTCTTAAATATGTGTCCGAGTGCCATAAGGACGATGAGGAAACATTGCCCCTTGCATTAGAGGTCATAACATAGGGCAAGGGGTATCTCCAGTGGCATAGTTGTTTGAATAGGGCACTCTCTGACACACGCTGTCACCACTAGGATCTAGATCCCTGGGATTGAGCTGAGAACCACACAGAGCAACTCGCACGCTCAAAAGCTTTGTTATTTGTGCATATTATCTTGATCCAAAGTTACAGGCTTGGTGAGGGTATCACTAGGAGGGCAGTAAAGCAGTGGAACAGGTTACCCAAAGAGAATCGCTATCCTTACAGGGTTTTTAAGACTCGGTAGACAAAGCCTTAGCAGGGATGATTTAATTGGGACTGGTCCTGCTTGGAGCAGGGGGTTGGACTACATTGTGGCTTCCTGAGGTCCCTTCACACCATCATTTTCTAAATGTTACAGACTTGTGTAGGAGGTCAGACTACAAGACAGTACCTAAAACTTGCGGTTAGACTTGCAGTATCCTTTTAGGGGGAATGACTCTAGATAACCACATCAATAGACCCTCACCTGGGGCTTAGTATCTCTTCTCTGATGCACGATTTCCTTGGATACCTGCTGCATCCACAAGATGGCAATCTGCCGCCGCATTTCAAATACCGTTTTCTCTCCCTCTTCCAACTTAGGGCTGTGTCTAGGCGGATGCCTATGCCTTGCACTCGTTTGCAATTCCCTTCCTTTTGTTCAATAATTTCAAAGCACACTAAAATGCTCTGACAATGTTAACAGGACAGATCCTATTGTGAGTCAAACACTCAGTGCTAGAAACTTGTGTGTGCATGCTTTTTTTAAATACACCTACCATTCCTTCAATACATTTACAATGGATATGTCGATGTTTATATGACTCTGAATAAGATTTGCTTATTATTTGCCGAATATTGTTAGTTTCTGTTTCAGCATCCCACCTCCTCAGATTGGATTTATGTATCCATTTCTGTAAAACCTGAGTGATGGGTGAAAAAAATGAAAGTTCAGTTGTGAAAACAGAAACAAAATTTTCTACCAGTCCTGATATAGCATAGAGGACACTTTAAAGATAATGGAGATGCTTTCCTGAACTTTATCTGATTCTTCTGAAAGGTTTTATTTTAAAGATCTGTGGAAAAACAAATGACTCCTAATGAAAGGAATGTGTGTGTGTGTATATATGTGTGTGTGCGTATTATATTATATGGAAAATGCAACAGTCTCTCTCTCTCTCTCTCTCTCATATACTGACTAAACAAAGAAAAATGCAACATAAAATTTAAAATCTTCATAAGGGTAAGATGAGGAATTCAATAGAAATGGCTTCTGTTTTTTCTTCCAGGTTATTTCTTAACAACATAGACTGTTTGGTTTTTGTTCTTGTCTTTTTTTTTGACCTTCCTTTAGTCGATACTTAGTTGTTGCCTTGCTCCTATTAGGAGAAATTCCACTGGCGTTGCAATACGGCGCTTCTTGGAGGAAAATGACAGGAAAATAAAAGCAGTGAAAAAAGGAAAGCTTTTGAAAGATGTGGAAAACTGGTTTCCTTTTCCAAAATGACACCGCTCGTTCTACTGCTGGCCAAGACGTATAAATCACATGACTTCAAAATATACAGAGATCTTGGGAAGGGATACTAGGCTTTCTTCTGTTCATAGGTATGCTGGTATATACTAATATATACCAGCATACCTATGAACTCTGGAATAACTAATTAGTGCATTAATTCAGGTGGACACCAGGGCTCCCCCAACCTCTCAGTGAAAAATGGAGATTTGGCAACTTGTGCGTGTTCTTTCTGCCAAAATTCAATTTTTGAGAGGACTCCAAGTCAATGGCCGGCTTTGAAATGGAAAGAAACATTTCAATTTGAGGATTTCGGGTTCCTTTCCTGTTTCCACGCGCACAAAGCTGCCAAAAGCTTGAGCTCGTCATTGCCGTGCTGTTGAAACAGGACGTTTCCCTGCCCGAAGACCACGTGTTCCCTGTCCGACTTGGGGTGACATGTTCACCCTTCAGATTATCAACAAATTAGAAAAAAATCAATTAAAAAACCCAACCCTTTCATGTCTCTATTTCAAACTCTCATGACTGAGACCAAACTCTGGCCCAGTCCACCTCTTAAGATGCCTCAATACCAGCCGGTCTGTGCGCTAAGTAGTGATATTAAATGATACTAACAGCATTAAGCAAGGAGCTTTGCTAATATGTTTTCATGATTTTTCAAAGACCAATTAAACCAGGAGTAGTGCAAAGTAACGTAGCATGAATATTTAATGTGGATTTATGGATTACATCATAATGGAGAAGGGGACCAGAAGCACTTTGAAACCACATGTGGCTCATAGGGCATCCAGACCGAGGCAGTTTCGGTCCGAGATGAGTTCAGTCTGCTCTAATAAACAACCCCTTAGGGATCATTTTCAAGTGGTAAAATTTTATGAGTAGCTAAAACATCAGACTTCTGCAATCAACAATAAGTAACATTGTATCAGCTGGATGGAAACGACAAAGGTATTTTTAGTGCTGTCCTTGTGCTGTGAAGTCCAACAAATGGAGATGAAACACCAGGGTTTGGGGAGAGAAGATGACCAGCCACTCCAAATGTCTTGGGAAACAAAAAAGCCTCTATCACTTGCGTTATTGTATGGATGCTTTTATAGCAATGCAGCCAGAAATAGCTTGCACTGACCTGTCCTCCGATGTGAAACTGGGCTAACCAGACCACTGTTCTGATCCAGTATGAAAACTCCAGTGGTACAAAGATAATGGGATTCACTGACCTCTGTGCTGACCAGAGATTGATGGATCCAGCTCTTTGGTTTTATAGGATCCAGCTGTCGTATTCCATGCAAGGCATTGATCCATATGCCCACCCCGTGCTTATTCACTTCCTTTGCAATGCTAGCCCTCACTGTAGCACCTAGGACCCTACAATAGTGCAACGATCGAGACAGCCTTGTGACCCAGGAACAGAGAGGTGCAAAGAGTTGGAATTGCAATATTTCTACCGCTGTAGGAATGAATATATGCCACGGAGATCATCTTCCTCTGCTGGTGGCTCTGCCTCCGTGATTTCCCTCCGTGAAATGTCGAGACCTCGTGCAGGTTCCCGGTGCAAGAACGCCTGCTGGAGAAGTGGGGCTAACTCACGAAATTGGAAGTGCGGGTTTGTGTAGGCAGGTTCGTTTCCAAGCTATAGACCGAGCTTATTTAGACTTTGCCGGGGCTGCTGCCAGCCGAGCTCTGAGGAAGCATCTGGCCAAATTTGCAGCAGAAAATCCTAAGTAATGCATGTGTTTCCTACCTTCCCTTGCAGCAGTTGTCCTCTTCCTCCCTTTCTCACCCTGGAGAGATGGGGGCCTTGCTAAAGCAGGGACGGGTCTGTGTGTGCATACATGCACATGGCGGGGTTGTTCTCTTGCAAAAATGCAGTTGGTATTTCAGTTCTGCAGGACTTTTCAACCATTTATATGTTGTTTGAAATCATCATCATCATCATCAAAATCTTCCCATCCCTGGTACAGTTAGGATAGTCGTGCTGGTCATTTTGGCTACACCTGAATCGGGCCTCTCTGCAAAGTCTGGAGACATCTGTGTTTAGCACTGTGTTGGGCTGTATTTTCAATCATTTTCCTCATTAAAAAGAGAGTTGTGTGCATCTCGCCGCGTTTTCAGATCCGAGCCAGCGTTTCATCTCCAGCCTGCGCACGGCTGGTACAGCATGTGCCGTTCCACCCACCAACTAATGCAAATGGCAGCGAGCTCCTCTCGCAAAGTCAAAAAGACCTGAAATCATTTTCTGCTGAGGCACGCTACTCATCGATCCTTCCCAGCAAAAGCAAATGTGTAAGCGGACGTGATTTAGAAACGGAGCGCGTTTGACAGGTCACGTTGGGAGCGGAACAGAAGGGAACAGTGGCTCGTCTTTAATCATAAATCATTGCCGAGATGTTTGTTAAAAGTGCCTGGGGAGACATCTGCCGCTGTTCTCTACACTTGGCCTCCCATTTGGGAGGTGTAGGAAAGGAGCCACGAGCTTCAGCTATGAGTTGCGTGTTTGGTTCAGGCCTGTCTCTGACTGCCGGCGTGCAAATACGTCAAGGTCTAGCTGAGTGCCGGTGGTTTCCCCGCTTTTGTTATTGGGGGGTTGTACCAGCCAGATTCAAGCCCCCGGCACGCTGCGCGGTGACCCCTACCCAACCAAGGTCTTATTAAGGGAGCCTGCAGGATTAACGCTCAATTCTCAGTTAAAATCTGTGTGTAAAGGATGGAGCAAATGGCCACACACTGATCAGGCAGCGCTGTGCATTCGACAGCTCCTGTTTTCCCAGCCGTGCTTCACTGTGGGAGCTTAGGGGGCAACCGGAGAAGCTGCTGCACTTAGATATCCATGCTGGACCTCGCCATGCAGCGGGCTATTTTTGTTCCACCTTCCTCTCTCCAGTCTCTCATAGCTTCAGCCGCTACTTCAGTGCAGCTCCTCTCTTGTTTCTGCTCCGAATACATAGCCTGCATAATGATCTGGTCTAGACAAGCACTGACCCTCTTCGTCGGCAACCTCTCCAGCACGGGGCATTAAAGCCGTAACGTCCTGGATGAGAAAACGTGGAGCTTTTTTTTTTTTTGCTCTTTACAGCTCTGTAGGTACAAGGTTCACCTGTTGCTCAGTGTTTAACCAAAATGAAGGCTGGCAGCTTTGTCTGTATAAATTAAGTTAATGAGATGTTTGAACTAGCACGAGACTGTTTGTGCAAATCTTTTTCTTCGTGATGTGGTCTCAGGCCTGTACTCCCCAGGCTCCCTTGGATTCACCTTTGTGATCTCGCTCCTACGCTGTGATTAAAAGCTCAGTCATTGTGGATGCCAGGCACACTAGGAGATTTAAATAAATGGGGACCAACCAGAACCGCGGAGGTACAAGTTGGGAGAGAGAGCTTGCTGCTTTCATTAGGAAAAAGTTTGCCTATTAGAAAAAACTCTCTTCAATTCTTTCCCCTACAAACTCGAGTTCAGCAAGTCTTTCATCTGGCGCAATACTTCTGTAGCCTGCTCTTTCTATTAGCCCAGGGTCACAAGGCATTCTAGAATAACATCTCTTTAAGCTGTATCATTTGTTATAAAGGGCTCTTTCTTCCACCAATTTCCACAGAAATGTTTCTTTTCACTCCGCGCTCTGCCATTGTACCCGTACTTGTGACATGCTAGTTAACAACAGCCAGAGTTGTGCAAAATGTGTCAGGATGTTTCTATTTTTGGAGAAATAATGCTCCAGTTCCCTATTCAACTTGATCGTCTGAAACCTGAGCAAAAAATCCCCACTTCTTGGGGATGCTATAGAAGCACGGTAATGACTAAAAGGATCCTTACAGAGGAACGCACGTTTTGAAAGGATGCGAAACGGAAGTGGATGTGCTTCGGTAAATCTCCAGAAATGCTTTCTTCAACATCGCGCCGGTGAGGCTTGCAGTGAGAGAGCCTTTCCTCCCCCAGCCTTTCCTCTCCACTTCTTCCCCCCACCCTCCTCAGGGAAAAAAAGATGGTAATGGCTTGGAAACTGTAATTACCCACCTGGAGGGGGAGAGTGAGCACATTATCTCCTAAAACTAATGGGTCCAAATGTCATTGCCAAAGGACTAAAGAGTCATGCAGCAGATAACAAAACACAAACAACAGGATTTTTTGTGCATTTAGATGCTGTTAGCAGGAGGGAAGATGGTCACTTGAAGGCCTCTGTGTGCAGATATTTAAAGCAAAGGTCTGCTTGAATTATTTTTTTTAAACTCCCCTCTGACTTCACCCCCTTTCTCCACAGGTGCTGAATGCAGACCTGGATGCATGCTAGGTAACCAGTGTTTGGCTTGATTGATTCGGATCTTAAAGGATCTCCATTCATATCAGAAGTGTTGGTCTCTTCTTACTCCAGGGCAAGTGGATGCAGACTGGAGTTTAGGTTTTCTTTTCAAATTAGCATCATGTTTTGTGACTAATCAAAGGGAGGCATTGTGATAAGGGTGCCTGGTGTCTGGGATGTGACACTTAGTACATACTGGATCACCGGGATGTGCCACCACTTTATTGGTGGCCGCTGGATGTTTCATAGCTTGCTACTGCCTGTGAAGTTGCATCTCTCTTTTAGGAGAAGTGCAGAAAGCCCCTAGCTCCTTCATAGAGCAATGGGAGAACCAGTCAAGCAATAGGCACGTTGCAAGGCTTGAGTACAAGCTGAACATTTTGGTACCAAAGAGACTTCCTTGGGGGCTGCCATAGCAAATGCAGAGGTCAGGGCATTTTTGGGTGGTGCTGGGTCTGGGAGACGAACCATGAAAACTAGCAGGAAGGCACCAGAAAGCTAAGGAGAGAGTCACAGAGGCAGGGTGGCCTGACCCTTAATGGATCTGAGATGTGGGTTTTTTGGCAAAGTGTCAGCTGGAAAGAGGCATGGAACGGCGCGCAAAAACTAATAGGTTTTCTGTGTATGTGTGCGATTCCTGCTGGGTTGTGTGAATGCCTTTGTAAAGTCTTTGTACATGAATGTGACTGTATCCAAGAAATATTGGGCTCCATTAATTTCCCCTCCCGATGGAGATAACCTGCAGGGTCCCCAAACTGGCTAAATGCTTCAGTCCGAGCGATAAACAGCCATGCAGAGAGTCTGTCTTGCTCTTGTTATTGGGGGCACAGCCCAGCGCCCAGGGCAAGCGCAGTGGGGTCCCATCCGGTTGCACAGAGGAGGGTGGGGGGCAGCCTGGCCCCAATTCAGCCCTGTGGGAGGAAAGGGTTCAGCCCAGCCTCAGTCGGGCTGTGCAGGGGGAGGAGGCCTAGCAATTTGGGCAGGGGAGGGTGGCAGTCTGATGGCCGTTGCTCTCCTGCCACCAAATTTCCCGACCCATGGAGAGTCCCGTAGCAGCCTGCCATAGCTCTGCAGGCTGCATTTGGCCGAGGGGCCAGGGGTTGAGCACCCCTGCAATAGCCCGAGAAACAAGAGAAGTTACTTGGCTTTTTTCCAGATCCTAGTTTTGCAAGTCCTGATCTGGAGCATTTTTGGTGAAGAACAGAACCAGGAAAGCACGCTTCCCCTCTGTGGGGATGTCCAAAAACAAGGTCAACTGATCGGCTAAATGCCATATCGGGTAGTGAACAAATATTATATCATGCAAGGAGGGGGAAGAGGGAGAATTTCTTTCTGGTATTGTAGGGGAAGATGTGCACATCAGCTTGCAGAGGGTAGAGTGGGATTGTAAGAGTGCAGCATGGGTTTGGCAGTCACAATTTCTCCTGCTTTTGTGGACTGGATTTGCAATGCAGAGGGTTTTTTTTAAACGGAAATAGGTGGCGTTTGGACTGCCACCGTTTTTATCCAACCAGTATTTCAGTCGTTCAGATCTTGCTGCATACAGCATTTGATGGCAGCTTGAGTTTTGGGTACATCTAGATCCCTGCATCCTTCTGAAAAATCAAACCAGTGGTACAGGTGCCATTTTGGAAATGTCTGTCACTGCTTTTTGGTACCCAGCTCTGCATAAAGACAAGGAGTGTCTCATTTGCATTTCTCCTGTTAACTTCAGTTTTCTAGGAACGGTGAAAGGCAAAGCTGCAGCAAGGGAGGTTTAGGTTGGATATTAGGAAACACTTTATCACTAGAAGGGAACAGGATATCCAGAGAGTCTCCATCCTTGGAGGTTTTTAAGACCCAGCTCGACAAAGCCCTGGCTGGGATGATCTAGTTGGGGCTGGTCCTGCTTTGAGCAGGGAGCTGGACTAGATGTGACCTCCTGAGCTCCCTTCAACCTTCATTTTTTATGATACTATAGCCCATCTAGAGCCAAATATCCTTCCTGTAGGAAGCAGGTATTACAGCAGATAAAAATGGATAAATAGGAGGGTGTTTGATCAGTCATTTAGCCCCTCAGCATATTTCCTTCTGTTCATCCGCTCCATAAAGATAGTATTTGTCCTGCAGTAGGCGAGCGTTATGTCTTCGGTGCATCTCAGAGTTCAGTACTGAGTGCGTCTCCGCTGTGTACGGGTTTATCTATGTTTCTAGGGATATCGCTTCTGATCCATTGAGTTGCAAATCTCAGCCTTGCTTCTAGATGCAGCATTTCATCAGGATTACTGATGCAAAGGTTTCACTTGTCACACTTAACGTATGTCCAATTTGTAGTTCAGGGCAAGGACAAAACTGACTGCTGTAACAAATCTCACGGGACTGACTTACGTCCAAGGTGGACAGGAACATCGGGCCTTGAATTGCAGCCAACAAAAAGCCGGAGAAGACTTCGTTGTGCAGAAGCTTTGGGCCTGCCAACAGCAGGAAGTTGGGTTCCTGGGAGTTTAGACTTAGTCGCTCCTGTGTCTCCTGGTGCTTTGCAGCTAGAGTAGGCTCTGATCTTACTCCACTGTCTAATGATTGCATTAAAAGTGGAAATTAGATCAAGAAATGCCAGCTCATTAATCTGCTTTCTTGGAAGAATAACCCATTTTTGGGTGATTTGACCACCTGCAAGAAAGATATGGTGGCACAAGAGACTGTAGGCATCCTTAATGTATAGGGGAAGGGTATCTCTATCTTCCAGGGCATCCCTGGGAGGAAGAGTGCATTTGGAAGAGGTGCCGCCTGGGTGGGAGATGTTATGGCAGGATGGCAGCACAATCGAACACGACGATGTGGCTCCTAGGTGGTTGTTTTAAGCTGACCTACCTTAAAATGTTCTCATGGCTGCGTTCAGTTATGCCGGAAATGATTGTCCTCAGGATCTGGATGTTGAGGTGGGTCTCCCAAGTTTCTACCATGTTCAATAGGGCTTTTATAATGAGAAATGTAGGCTGGAAGAGCCCAGACCAGTGCTGCGGCAGGCAACTTCCCAACATAATCCTGTTTGTAAACTTATCAAGTTTCTTTCTAACTAGTTAGGGCTTCTTCCCCTGTCGGAAAGCCATTCCAGAGCCTCACTCTTTTCATGATTAGATCTTTTTATCTTTTTGGTTTCCACTGTGAAGTGGTAAAGTTCAAGTGATATTGGGGCCAGGATGGTCTAGGAGCTTTGTGAGAGGCAAGGATTTTCAAGGGAGATCTTTTTAGATACAGCTGGAATAGCTTTTGAATGCAAGGCATTCTTCTTCCGGTCTGAGGAAAATGCAGGCACAACTTTTTTCAGTCTAAATTAACTTATGGCAAGTTGATTTCTTATGCCAGATTTTGCTTAAATAGCACTGTGCTTCCCTTGCTTTGGCCTTTGGTGCTTTTAGAGAGAGCAATCGTGCCACTTCTCGGTGTCTGTTTTTCTCGGCTAAACAAGGGAAGCTCTTTCAGCATCCTTGTAAGCAAGGTGACCTGTTCCCTGGGGAAGAATAAGAATAGCCGGTGCCAATGGTTTATTTAAAGGACTGTCTATTTGTGTCTTTCTAGACTTAAGGAAGAGGTTAATTGACTCCAACATATTCTTAAGGGAAGGGAAAGATCATTGTGAAGCTTTTCTTCCAACAACAGAAGTCTCTGTATTGCCACGTCTTTACCCTGAGGTCAACAATGAAAGCTGCTCTTATCCCAAATGTCATGGTGCTCTCCCATGCCAGCCCTGAATGATCTCCAGCCAGATGCCAGCCTGGGAAACAAGAGGAAGAAGGGCGGAAGCAGCCCGGGCCTGGTGTCAATTCTGTGTCTGGTTTCAGTGGCAGGTCCCCTGGGCTGTGCCTGCAGGAAATGGGCTGTGAGGCTTAAAGAGAAGATCAGATTGGCAAGCAAGAGGTGGGGTTGGCTATAGGCAGTCTGTAGGTCCTTTATTGTGGAGGCTACGTGGGTGCTAAAGAGAAACCTCTTCGCAAGCTAGGTTCGCACAACAATGAAAAAAAAGCTTGCACGAGTGAGTCCGAGTGTTTGTGCCCCCAAACAGGGCGTTCGCTGCTACAAGGAGCATCTGGTTCAGATTTTTGAAGGGAGATTTGCTTTTGGGTCCTAATGATTTTCATTGCAAGTCACCGCCAATTCCTTCAGGCTCCTTTTTAGCATCCCAGCCTACGTCTTGGTCGAAGCCGAACCCTCCCAGCAGCATGACAACATCTTGCTCTGATTGTTTCCACCTTCCCAGCACATACAGATCCTGCGTGTGTCCCCCTCGAACACCACACATCCTCAGGAGCGTTGATGTACACACAGTTATGAACAATATATTTACTGTATTCACAGTCTGACTGGTGGGGCCAAGAGCCTAATTCCTTTTTCTGGGATTCACAGTATCCATGATTATTTCAGCTGCTGAAGAGCTGAGACTGGATTCTTTTTGGCAAATGGGGCCTGGCATTTTCCTTTCATATTCCTGAAGGAAATACTTGTGAGTTTCTACGCTCCTGCAGTAATCTTCTTTTCACGCCCTGTTTGCTTGGGGCAATATTGGATTGATTTTCATGTTTCCTACCTTTTTTTATGCCAGCGTGTTTTCCAGCTCTGCTGCATTAGAGCCCTATTTATAGCAGGCATGGTTTGAGCACTTTTTAATCTGATTGCCATATGACGTGTCATATAGGGCAGCTCTGGGCAGCAGCTCTGCAGAAAGGGACCTGGGGGTGATGGTGGACAATAAGATGGATATGAGCCAGCAGTGCGCCCTTGGTACCAAGAAGGTTAATGGCATCCTGGGCTGCATTGGTAGGAGCATTGCCAGCAGATCGGGGGAAGTGATTCTTCCCTCTGTTCAGCACTGCGGAGGCCACATCTGGAGTCCTGTGTCCAGCTGTGGGCCCCCACTGCAGAAAGGATGTGGGAAAATTGGAGAGAGCTCAATGGAGGGCAATAAAAATGGTTGGGGGGCTGGGGGACAGGACTGGCGAGGAGAGGCTGAGGGAACTGGGCTGATTTAGTCTGGAGAAGAGAAGACCGAGGGGGATTGAATAGCAGCCTTCACCTCCCTGCAGGGGGTTGCAAAGAGGATGGAGCTGGGCTGGTCTCAGTGGGGGCAGATGGCAGGACAAGGAGCAATGGGCTCAAGCTGAAGGAAGGAAAGTTTAGGTTGGATATAGGGAAGAATTGTCTCATGAGGAGGGTAGTAAAACATTGGAACAAGTTACCCAGAGAGGTTGTGGACTGTCTCCTTGGATGTTTTTAAGACCTGGGTAGACAAAGCCTTGGCTGGGATGTTGTAGTTGGGGCTGGTCCTGCTTTGAGTTAGGTTGGACTAGATGTGACTCCTGAGGTCCCTTCAGCCCTCATTGTCTATAATTCTGTGATAGGGATGGAGGGGGAAGAGGCTGTTCATGTCAGTGGGTGTTGCCAAGAGGAGAGCGTCTTCCCAAAACCCAGCAATTTTCTACCTTCAAAATGAGATGATCTACTGTTTTTTATGTGGAAACAGTTTGGATATGATGGAAATATCTTTGGATGGAGTCACAATATATAACTGATACTACCCACAATGTTTCATGATATTAGCCCGGTTGGTTACCCACATCAGCCTGGCGGTACCGGTCTTCATTTACCAGTATCCTGATGCTGCATATATTGGACAAGGTGGATGTCCAGGATCAGTAATGACCTGTAGAAAGCAAGCCCGTCTGTGGGTACGTCTGCACGTGCTATTAATGCGAAGCAGCAAACTCCGACGCATATTGCTCCAGAGTTTATTGCTCCTGGGTGCGCCATTTGAACGTGCGCCTGGGACTGCAGCATGTTGAGCTGGGTTGGAGCCGCCCCGGCTGGCAGGGGGTCCTAGGAGGGTCAGCGTGCCAGCCCGGGGCCACTCCCCCTCACTCAATGTGCTGCAGGAGGGCTGGCGGGGGCCCGAGGGTGCTCCAGTGCAGGGCTAGCTTGAAGCACCCTTATGCCCCTCCAGCCGGGTCAATGCCTACACATGCATTGCTGCACACGAAAAACCTCCGTAGCAGGATAGTACTTGCATTCACAGATATTAACCTGTTGCAGAGTTTATTAGTTTCCTGAGGCCTAATAGGGCCACACATGTAAACGCCGGGATGGTTACAGCAGAGCTAATTAGGCAACTCCACAGTGAACGTCTCATGTAAATGCACCTTGTTTCTATTGCTGGTGGCCTTGGAGCTGAGCCCCAGCGTTCCTCGCCCCTGCCTCGCTTGGATGTTCAGCTAAGGTCCTGCCTAATGGTAAGTTATTTGACAAGTTATTTATCCATCTCCTAAGATGATCCAAACTGTAGGCTTCTTAAATAACTTGGACTGATCAGTGACTGGGGTGTTCACAGTATATGTAGTAGTCTGTCTGGCACAGCCCAGGGTCCAGACTTTGCAAATGGATCCAGTTTTCCACTAGAACGGCATCTCGTTGAATCCAATGCAGCACTTGGCAGACATAGATGTCTACTGTAAGTCTGATTGCAGGGCTGGAAACCAGGCTGTACAAATCTAACCCCCACCCCCCCAAAAAAAAACAGCCCCAGAGCACCGAATGCCCCAGAAGCGCAGTTCCTGGGCCAGTCTCTGTTGGTTTAAAACATTGAATGTGTGTCTGTGCGTGACTGTAAAGGTGGAACAAATAGCACAAATTTGCTCTCACAGCCAGGCTTGGGTTCAGGGTCCATACCTATGGAAAAAACAATAAATCAAATAATTAAAAGATGACACACCGGATAATTGATTCTTCCAGGAAGATTTTTCCTAAGGTTTAAACTACTACCAACAGCAAGAAGTTATAATGAAGACTAAGTATTTCTTATGAAGCAAAGTCATTAACAATGGATTAGACGCTGGAATCCAATTTCCTGTACTATCAGTGATGCTAACAGAGACTGAAATCTCACTGATGTATTGGGCATAGTTGTTGTTCCTTCAGCTGAGAGAGAAATTATATTTGCCACTCTCCACTGGCTGCATTTCCCAGGCTATAAACTGCATTTTATACAAAGGATCAAATCAGAATCTTAATGAAGAAAACAGCTCGAAGAAAATAAACGTGGATAAGTATAGGCCTAACGCATCAAAAACACAAGCATATTTCACATACTTTGTCCTTTTTACATGCAGATTTTTTTTATTTCTATCTTTTTTTTTTCTTAAGGTATGTATTAATTTTAAAGTAGGGAGGTAGGTGTGTTTGTAGGAAAATCCAGAGAGAATATAGGAGTGCATATGGCAAGAACCCAAGGAACTTTCTAAGGATTCCCATACAACCCTGTACGAACCGTAAGAGCTGTTTTATGCTTCCCTGGTGGCCTGATTGCACTCCGGTGTAGGAAAACGTTTGGAAATGTGGTTAGGTGAAAGCTCAGGTCTCAACTAGCTCCACTCACCTCTCTAAAGAAGTCTTGCTTTTGCCACGCTCTGTTCGAACGATCCCTGTCAAGGATGCACCTGGTTTTCACTGTCAGTCGTGCTGTGGCTGGACGAATATCGTCACGGGGTTGACAGCCCCCGGGAGCAGGAAGCTGCTAGCTAGGGGAACTTCTGAAGAATAAAATAGAAGTTCATCTATTTTCCTTTGTGTGCCGTTGAAGGCAAAGAAATGCCCCCGTTCATCTATGTTGCTGCAGCCGGGGCATATTTGGCTCGGAGAATTGGATGCCTTCCTATGCGGGGGATCTGTTTGAGGCTAGTGCTCCTCACCGAATCGCTCCTAGCCTGGTTCATGACACAGGGGACCTTTCCTTCGCTCTGGGGGTTGCAGTGGCTGAATGGTTGGTTTATAGATGCACAGGGACATTTTTATGGTGGCGATGAACAGAGGGGGGAGGACTGCAAGCAAAATCAGCGATGGCCACCACTGCCATGGTGTCTGCACTCGAAATCAAAGTCCTTTCCCAACTCCCAGCCAAAAATCTTAGGCTCAAGTTGAAGTCATAGCTATGTGTTGTTCCAGTCGGCGCTTTCAAAGAGGCCTAAAGGAGTTAATGCCCAGCCCATACTGAAAGGCAATGGGAAGGCCCCTCTGAAAGTCGCAGCCATATAGTATAGAGGACAGACTGGAAGATGTTAACGTCTTTGGATCCCAGGCTTCTCTTGTAGCAGCACTGATCACAGACCTCACTAATGCCGGTCTGCTTGGCTACATGCTCTGTTCTGCTTAATAAAAGGGGCAAGTTGGCCCCTTTCCATAATAAAAGCAGTTGGGAGGTGGGTTGCTATTGCTCAGGGTGAAAGCCTGCAGACCTGGGCTTCCCTAGTTGCAAATGCTGTTGCAAGGCTGTTGCCTTCCTGGTGTGACCACTGGAGCAGAAAGCGAAGGGAGGGAGTTAAGTGTGATCCAAAGGGAAAGTAAAGCCTGGCATTTCTCTATGGCTGAAGCTTTGGGGATTTCTAGGCCCAGAAATTGGTGGGATGAAGCCCTCTATTTCCATTTTTGCATGCCTTCTAAAATCAAAATGCAAGCTTTGTGTCCACTGCCTGCAAGGCTATCGGGTACTTTGGGGAGGGGGGGGGGGGTTCAATGAGCACCTGGCAATAGGAACCTGAGCTACGATCCCCCATCAAGCAAAGGGTCTCACCAGGTTCATAGCAAATGGCCTGGCCCTCTATGAATACCCAGAGTTGCTGTTAAATGCCTGAAGAAGACCTGTAAAGACTCATTTTTGTTCCAAATCCCCCTTCCCTCCCCAGACTTTTCTCAAATCAGGATTTCATGAAGCCAGCAGAGCTCCTCACTCAGTCTTTCCATGCACCTAGGAATTCCCGTTGATTTTCAAGCAGAAAGCAGCTTTTGCTGGAGGTGGGAGGCAGAGTTTGTTGGGGTGCAGATAGCGACCTGAATAAAAAAACCTAAAGTTTAAGCATCAGCATCCTTTCACCCAGTGGTGGTACGGCCAAGAGCATGGGATGCTTCAACCTTGTTGCTGTGCCAACAGGCTCCAACTGCCTCCTCTAGGCAGGAGGAGGCGACTAGCTGCAGACGGCTGCTCAAGCCTTGGCCTCTCTGCTCAGGATTGCAACCAAAAGCTGCCAGTTGTGCACTAGACAAGTATTAATTTAGTTTATTTATAACCACTCCTCGCTGTAGTATTTGATTTGTCTACTGGGAACTGAAGTGAAACCAGCAATTCTCTTTGCATAGGCAATGACAGCCCTCTTTCAAATGTATAGAAATTCTCTTAGTTTGATATTCGTGTGCAGTCATTTTCTCCTGATGCAAGAAATTTCTGTTCCTGGAGCAGAGTGATTTAACACAGCAGTTAGCACAATATGCCTAATGAGTAGTTGCACGGCATCGTCTAGTACTTTTGACCGTTGTACCCTATTGATTTTTCTGGTAGGAAATGGTAGAGGTCCCTAAGTGCATCATATCTGTGCTTGCTTATAATGTGCAAGTGGGTGCATTGTATAAAGAAATGTACTGCACGCCACGGGGGTCCCAGTGACAGTTGTCTGAGACGCAACGGTACATTCGACAGATGCCATCACTTCCCCTAATCACTGGGCGGTATTTTGTTTCATTGAAAGTGGAGGTCTGTCACAAGTGGGTTGGAGGGGGATGTGAGTACACAGCCGATGGGGGTGAGAGGGGAGGGAGAGACATCAGTGACAAGCCATATAGGAGACCCTGATAAAATAGTTATTTAAAAAAAAAAGTTTTTTAAAAATTGAAACTGCCTTGCTCAGACTAGAGCCTCTGCACTGTTGTAGAAGTCATTACATCCTCTCACTGTATTTGCAAGGCAGAATATTTTGGGGTTTAGCCTTCTCTTAGTGGCTCTGCATTAGACTAAGTCAAGGTATAGCCTTCAATGCCGGGTGGTCTGTAAAGTGCCATACCCCATGAGTTGCTTTGGGAAGCATTTTATCAGATGCCCTTAGTCACAATATTTCCTCCGCTTCCTCCGGAGGAACAGCGATGATTTGCAGTTCATTGCTGTAAAGTCCCCCCCCCCCCCCCCGCCCCCCCCTTAATCTCCCCATTAACTCTGATACTCTATGATGGGTGCATGCCACCAAAGCTCCACCAAACCACTTGTTCTGGGGAGGGGGGGAACCTATATCACTAATCCTTTTGCAAGGGTTTGCTGATGGTTCAAACTCCTTTGCCTAGCGTGATCCCCGGCATTCAAAGCTGTTAAGGCGCTCTCATGACTGGAATGTCAATAGAAATCAAATGCAAGCTAAGGTCAGTGTCTCCTTGTGGGATAATAAATCTTAATGTGCATTGAAGCATTCATTCCAGAAGTCACCTTCAAAATCTCCTTCCTTCCAGGCCCCGAGAGGTAAGCTGGACCGGGGAGAAGTTCCAGCATTGCACACGCTGTTGACATGTAAGGTGGGAAGGATATGCTCTTCCCAAGCCAGTCTTTTCTTGAGTCTTGCAAATTTGGTTTTCTCTTTGACTTCTGTGGCAGTGAGTTTCAGCATCACTCACTGCAGGAAAAGAAAATCCCTATGCTTGGTTGTGAATTTCCCTCACCCGTGCATCCTATTGTCCTTCTGCAATGAGAGGAGAACAGATGCTCCCATCCTGCCTTGCCTTGGTGGTTCATTATTTCCTGCACTGTCTGCTTTATCCGTCTCCTTTCTAAGCCAGATGACCCCGGTCTTCTTAGGTTTTGAGTGCAGGGATTTTTCTCCCTAAGCCTTGGAGCATCTTTACTCTTCTCTGAACCCCAACCAAGTACCGTAATGCTTGTGTGTGGAGCCCGGCAGCCTTTTCATTAGCCTTTGGGCACGGGGAAGATGAACCACTGGATCTTACTCCACGCTCTCTGCCTCGTAGCCAGTTTGTGATGCTGGCCTCTCACCCTGTGACTTTGTAGTTCCTTTTGCAAGGGAACATATTATAAGCCTTTGGAAAGTCTTAAGTAGAGGGTGCCAGTATGGAGCTACATGAATAGTGGCTGATCCAAGTTGTTACGGTTGGATCCAGACTTCCCCAGTCTTGGGTTACATTCAGATCTTGCATTATGATGCAGGCGAGACAAACCGCAGGACATTTTTTGTTGTTGCCCTCTGAAATAGATGTTTGAAGTCAGATTAGCAAATCCTCGCTCATGTTGGAGAAAAGTTGTGCACCTAAATAATGCGATTGAAATGAGCTGCTCATCAGCCTGAACTGGCGTCTGGCCCTGGCTCTCTCTCAAATGAATCTGAGGTACGTCTGCATGCCTTTGTGAGAGGGAGAAGAGACTCTTATGATATTTCATCTTTAATAAGTCTAAAATGATATTAGCCAGGTCCCAGACAGCACTGAGAGAGGCAGCTGGCAGAGCAGCGCAGCATCTTGTCATCACAAGGTCATTAGGTTGCTCGGAGAAGTCGGCGTGTGATGTCAGTCTGTAAACAGCGCGCCGATTCCCGTACGCCGGTGGCTAACTTTTTTTTTTTTTAAATAGCTCTGTGCCCAGAAAGGTATGAGCTGAGAAAATCCCCAGGAGACTGTCTGAAGCCAAAATATAAAGTAAGATCAGGCTACAGCAGTTGTTGAACAATAGGGGGAAGTTGCATTGTCCGTGTATAGCACAGCTGGGCTCGGGGAGGGACGGATAATGGGCCATCTATCTTTCACGTGTGCGGGGCACCTGTCACAAGGACTCGGCACAGGGTCTGATCGAACTAAGCTATAAGGGGCAGAGCAGCTGGTGGAAAGCTGCTTTCCCAGCACAACGTGGGTATTCCCATCTCACCCCATCTCCGATCAGCCTGATGGAGGGGTATAGAAAGGACATAAAAGCCTTTTACCTGGCCGTCTCTGCCATGCTGAATGCAAGAATTGTCTGCCTCGGGGCAAAATCAGTTTAAATACAAACAGCGCTGTCATGAGTGATAGTAGCTCATAAAGGGTACAGGAAAAATCTTTAACAGATCCAAAAACAGGGATGGGTCTACACTTTGGGGGGTTTTTGTGACAGAGGTCAGATGAAAAAAATAATTTTGGTGAAAATATTTGGGTTAATTTTGCCCTCTTTTGGGCTGAAATCCAGGCCCCACTGAAATGGGTTACTGTCTTCCTTGCAAAGACAGAGAGAAAATGGGTGGGTGCAGACAACCAGGGGCAGATCCAGTGGTGCAACTGCACCCTCGTCCTTTGATTCCTGGTGCACCCCAAGTTTAAAACCAACCCCCTGGCAGTGGCCTTTCTATTCAGGCATCACCGAGGCAGTTGCTTGACATATCATGGCTCATTGTAATCTCCCTGATTCCTTTTATACTCTTCGTTTCACAGGTGTTAACAACCTTCTGTCCTCTTTTAATGGTCTTAATAGTCCACTAAAGAAACTATTCTTTTTTTCTGCAGTTCTACCCTCTGGTAGCTGCTCCTGGTAATGTAGCTCCTATTTCACAAACCTGCAGACTGTTTTTAACTCTAGCTAAAAACCTGCTCAAGTGTGGCAGCGTGACCTCAGGTGTGGGAATAACTTTCCGTGAAGCTCAAGAAGGCTAGATTTTGTTTTGTGAATCTGAAAAAGATAGGCATCGAAGTCTAATAAATACAGAACTAACATCTGATTGTACTTGCCTAGTTCTCGTTGTATTTTTATCCATAGTGTATGATATAGCAAAGTAATGCATATTGCACTAAAGTTATATTTGTTGTTGCTTTGATCTTACAATGAGTAATGCAGCCCTAGGCCCCTAGCGTATTAGCAAAGCTTCTAGTTTCTTTTTTCCTGGAGAAAAATGTGTTGTGTTATATCTGATGATGCACCACACCATCTGCACCTCCCTCCTGTCTCCTCACCGAGCCAGGCTGGCACTGGCTGCGGATGTTTAGGACTCTGAGCCCGATTCATTCTTGTTGAAGCTCTTGTGAAGTTTGAATCAAGGCTGTCATCAGTCACTTTGGCTCTAATGGCTTCCTCGTCAGTCAGAGTCACTTGCTAAGCTGGCCTTGTCACCCACAAAAGTGTTCAGACCAGAAGAAACGCTGAGTTGTTGTGGCTCAAAAGGAAACCTATATATATACTACGGTGGTTTCCAGTTGAAATATGCTGATCACACCGAATAGAAATCTTGCTCTTATCTGGTTATGCCTTTTTATCACTGCTAATACCATATATGAGCAGCAGCACAAAAAGATGGGTGTCCAATTTTGTAACTGGATTGAAATTGGGGGAGCTAACCTGCCTTGTGCCCATATTAATAGTGAGCTCCTGTTGCTTTGTGTTTGCCGGTGAAAGTAGTGTCATAAAACAGAAAGAGCTTTAATACAACAGGATAGCTGATCTACCGAGAGCTTTAATACAACAGGATAGGTGATCTACCGAGAGCTTTAATACAACAGGATAGCTGATCTACTGAGAGCTTTAATACAACAGGATAGCTGATCTACCGAGAGCTTTAGTACAACGGGATAGCTGATCTGTTGTAGCAGCTACCTAACAGTCAGGTTCTGTGGGGTTGATTTTTTTGGGCCCCCCCTCAATACCATGTTGGCTGTTGTAGCTCTATAGTGACGTACTGCTTTTATCATTATGTAATGTGATCTGATTAAGATACGGCCACGGTGCTAATAGCCTGGTGATGTGGTAGCTCTTGAAGCCAGAAATGAGTGCTGCATATAAGGCTGTTGCTCAGGGCTTCTATGAATTGGCTCAGGTTCAGTTCTGGCTTCTAAGCCACTTTATAAATGGCTGCTAAGGGAAAGAAAGCGGTCCCTTTTGTCCTAGCGTTTTTATGGTTGGTTTGGTTCCAGAGTAAATGTAGCCCTTGTTTTACTTGTGGAAAGCCCTCCGTGCATCGTTTCACTGCATCACGTCTGGGCAGTAGGTGGCGGTGCATGGTAGTTAATGCTTTGCACGCCGTTTTCTAGGGACGAGTCTGGATGCACTGTAGAGTCCAGGGACCAGGTTAGCAAATGCAAGTCTGAGCCCTTGATCTTTGGAGAGGGAGGAGTTGGGATGAAGGGGAAGGGAAAGGCATGGGAGGGTAGCTGAAGGCACAGAAAGGGGGGAAAAAAACCAGCATTGCTATGTAAGAAAGGAATGAAAACACTGGGGCAATGGGCTAGCGCCTGGAAAAAGCAGCGACTGACCCCAGACACAGGTTTGCATGAGGCCGTATGGCAGGGCTGGATATTTTTTGGCATCAGATGACTGGGGAATTAACTGGAGAAAGGGAGACCAGGAAAGGGGAAGAAGTGAACAAGTGTAAGATCTGTTGTAGGTGGCCAGGGCGCTTTTTGGACGGCTGAGACCATGCAAGCAATATGTGCCACTTATTGCCACTTAGTAGCTGCTAAGATGCTGACAAAAGGCGATCAGCAATGTTTGGGGTTAATTCAGCGCGTTTGGAAGTCTACGTGTGCACGTGTAGAGCTTAAAGCACATACGGCAGCCTGGGTCTCGATGCTGCTGAAAACCTCCCCTCCCCAGAAATACTCATTTTTGTGGATCTACTGCACTAATGGCAGCAGCCCAGGTCTCCAACCTTTTGAAGGAGAATGTAGCAAGACTGACGCGAACTTAGCCATTGGAAAGAAAGGGTGACCCTGGGGTGGAGAATGGGGAGTAGGACCCAGGAAACCTGCCTTGGGTCCTGGCTTCACGTCAGACTCCCCGCGTGACCTCGGGCATGCAACTTGTCCTGGCCAGAGCACCAGTTTTTAGCTTGTAGAAGAGAGACGATGGTTTGGTTTGTGCGCTTGGAGAAGCGGGTTGGTAGGTAGGACCTGTCTCCTACTCGCTGTAGGCTCAGGCTATAGTAAACACGGGACTCCTAGTACAGACAAAACCCATGATTAAAACTCCTAGCTTTCTCTTGCAATCCTCTACGTCAATCTACTTTGGATACTTCGTAGTTGCTGAACACCTTCCAGTGTTGCGCACGGTTATCGTTACAGTGTCCATGTGAGGTCGGGAAGTGTGGTTACCCCAGGCTGTACAGCCGGAAAACGAAGGCACAGGGAACCCACGAGACCTGTCCAAGGTCATGTAGGATCTCTGTGGACGAGAAGAGACTTTAACTCGTGTCTCCCTGTTCGTGGGCAAGTGCTCTGAATGCTGCGCTGTCCTGAAAGCTAAGCAGAGTATGTGGGAAACATTAAAAGATCTGGTTAAGGATTGAACTTCAGTGAAGAAAGCCAAAACAGAGGCAGGATTTACAAGATGCAGGATTCGCTTCTCTAGAAACTTTTGGAGGAGGAGCAGCGGGTCAGGAAGGGATACCCAGAAGAGTTTCTCCAATTTGGAGCACTTCTGAACAGTGATAAATCATGCACAAAAAATGGAGGATCACAACTGAGGCCACACTTCTGAGTATGGAGGCAATGCTTTGCACACCTACTGCAGTGCTGATGTGGAAAAAAAAATTCTATTCAGAAATACATCAAACCATCTTTGAAATATAATGTATCAGGACCACACGCATGCTCTAGCATTTTTGTAGCTGCCTTCCCAAAGTCAGTAGACCTTTATGATATAACTGGCTCTCCTTCTACCCAAAGTTGCAAAGGTTTTATTTGCCTTTGGAAGCACCTTGCATTTTGTGGTGATTGTCTGGTGTCTTGGCTGTCTTTGGAAGTCCTCTCTATTGGGTCATAGTTTATCATAGAGAAATAAGAGCGAGTGCGTTTTCCTTTTGCTGAGCAAACTCCACTAGTTCTCTCATTAAATTGTACATCTGCAAGTCAGACTTACAGGTTTTAAAATGGTCTCAATTATAAAAAAAATCAGAGACCGGGTTGGAAGACATTCCCCGTGGGAGCAATGAGTAACTGTTCATTGGATCTAGCTGCGTAAAGCCTACACTAACTTTATTTTGTCAAAGAAATATCCAGGAGGACATG